>NW_026570970.1:23578533-24061033 GCF_026225935.1 Boleophthalmus pectinirostris | reverse complement strand
CCTCTCTCCCTCCTAAAACACCATTAGACATCCAGGACGGGCATCACTCGGATGTGTTTTTCCACTCATTTGCGAAGGCCAAAAAAAAATAAAAAAAAATGGTGTTAAAAGCAATCACCTGTCTGCAGTTAATTATAAAACTAAATATTTTTTCAGTTTTCTTGATTCAGAGATAGATAGATAGATGCAATACTGTTAAAATCAAAAGGAACAGGGACTTTTAAATGTCTTATATTACGTAAAATTGACTCTGGTGATTTTTTAAATTTATTTATTTTTTGACCTCATCAAAAATGTGTTGGTTTTTGTTTCATTCACACATCTGAGTAATCCTACATTATTAGTCTGTCTACATCTTCAAAGCTCCAAATGCTCTGTTCCATCTTGTAATGTCATGTTGTGATAGTTTTGAGTTAAACTGCTGCCTTTTACCTTTAGGTCAGCACAGATGGGCAATCCCATGGTTGAAAGCATCCAAATGATTCTAGTAAAAGTGTATGAAGTTTAAAAATACAGTGGAGCACTTCCTGTATTGCCACAAGACATCACAAGGTTGAACAGAGAGTTTTCTGTGCAGGGTTTGTCTGTTAAACAAATAAGGAATGAGGAAATAACGTAACGTAGATCAGAAAATGGTGTAATATAAGCTCTTTAAATATATGAAAATATATTACTACTACTACTATTATACTACTATACACCACATTTTAAAGTATCATGTATTCACCAGTAGACAAAACTAAACTTTTAATGTCTGAGAAGTACCGTCCAGATGATACAATGCAATAAGAGGGGCTGTTAATACCACGCAGAGTAATTATTTGTTGATTATCTTGAGGTGGGAGTAAAAGTCAAGTGGCCCATGCATTAGGTGGGCTCTCTAAGTGGTTCCTGGGAAATAAATAGGAACAATAATTACCAGAGACTGAGATACCAGAGCTCCACTTTACTCTGAAAACACAGGAGAAGCAACAATTAGTCACTCACACAGGACATGAACTGGAAACTTGTAGGAGGAAGGTTTGGCAAGGGGCAATTAGCTGCAATCTGCCACCATCACTACAAACACTGTACAATATGTTCAACCAGCAAGTGACTAATGTGCTACTGTATACTGCTACTATATCTGTAGGGAATAACACAGCAGAGATTGATAAGAATACTTTTTAGAGATTTATCACTTAAAAATGCATTGTGTAACTTTTCTGGTGCAGGGTCTGCCGCCTCCTTTTCTCCTTGGAGATGTTATTGTTTTGTTTTCACAGTTTGGCATTAAACCATTCTATCATCATGGAGACCAAACAAGACTAAGTCAGATCTGTGGAGAGTTAACCTCACTCACAGTCAAAATGCATGTTTTCTTCTAGGTATTCTTAAGCTATAAAACCAGCTACTTGCATCTCCATAAACCTGAGTTTTGTTTGGCCTGGGGGGACCATAGAAATGTTTTTCCTTAGGCTATATCTTCCACAATAGGACATAAAATGTATAGGCTTCTATCCACAGAGAATGTTCTGCAGTATTGTTTTATCTTTCTATTTCCATGGAATCATGCAGGATATTTATGCACCTCTAGAAAATTACAAGCTGTACCTTTAAAATAACTTTTGTATCATCTGAGATTATTGATATTTTGCTTCTGTTGTCTTCAACATTCTCCCGGGGTGTGAAGCTTACTGAAAACACAATTCTGTTATATGTGACTCAAGTTAGACTAGTTTTATTTTAACACAATCCGACCAGAAAGAGCTGGTTAGAACTACAACAGGTGAGATGATCTGTGGTGTTAAACAACTGTTAAACTCACACATAAAATTACAGTCACAAGCTAACTAGCATAATCTAACAGTTTGCATTTCGCAGTTTGTGTGCATTGTGTCACCGTGGTAACTGATGAATATTTCACCATTAAAAATACATGTAGAACACCCCCAGCATGATTTCACTGCATCATTTACTACTTATGTCTGCACGACATAGGTTTGGGCCATGGGGTGCTCTTCATAGCCAAAATGTCACTAACAATGATTTCATACATTTATCTTTCTCCACATTAGAATCTCACTGTCAGCTTGACTGGCACTCAGCCCTCACAAACAGATGGAGGTTGATTATGCTTCTTACTTATTACTGCTTGGCTTCTTTCAATGACCACTGTTTCCTTTGTAATTGATCATTGATTGCTTCATTTGACCTTGCTGTTATCTATCCATGAATCATCTAATATTACAGAGAGGCTTTGTCAAATAGTTTCCTAACCCATACTGTGCACAGGAGGAGAAAACTGACCAATCAATCTCACACCTCTAGTGGTCAAAGTGGATATTTACATAACGCTTTGATTAGATGTAAAAGAGGCGAGCTTTAGGCAAGGTCACAGCATCAGAAAGTCATCCAGACTTAATGACACTGATAAATCATGTCCAACAAGTGTGTGTCAGTGTTGTAAGTAGAGGGAGGTAGTTCTGGATGCAGTCAGATACCAGCTGTTTCTAGATTGTGCTGGATGGAGTTGTTTCCTCACATGAAAGATGAGGCAAACTAATCTTAGTAAATATTATGCAAATGTGATGCTGTTTTATCTTTGTTGCTGTTGCTTTGGGGGCTATGCTACATTAAAACAGACTGTTTAACCATTCTACATAAAATCATAATGTTATGATATTTTTTAATGTAGGAAAAGTTGTCCTCTGCATTTGACACATTAGTACGTCAGAAGTATAGTGCAAGATGTCTTATGATTTTGGAATTACCTAATTAGAGGATTAGTAAGTAAGTAAGTACATTTTTATCTATATAGGGCTTTTCACAGACATATGCCACAAAGACGCTTTACAGATCATTCATTCACTCCACACTCAGGTAGGTAAAAAACATCATGTGTCAGAGCCTGCTATAGTTATAATCTATGACACCCATGGATCATTATTGATCGTCAATATGGCATTTGAAAATAAGCAATTAAAGATTACTGAAACTTGCACAAATTACTCCAAATGCAACTTCGAGAGGCTAAATGAGAGGAGCAAACAACTATGACATGGTTAAAAGATCTGAAAAGTATAATATGCATAATAGGTCTCCTGTAAGTTTGACTGGGAAATGAAAAACCCAAAGGTTTTGATATTTTGGTTTTGATGTTAAACCTACATTGTATATCATATTATATTTTACACATTACGCATTACATAAATGTATTATATTTGTATAATAAGACTTCTTTCAACATAGCAGACATGTGCTTTTTAATGTCTTTTTAAATGAGCAATGAATATGTATGTGTCATTACTTACACATTCTGTTATAAGTCATTCATTCTTTTATTTACAAAATAACAAGCTTGTAGATACACAATACATGATTTACTGATCATGCCTATATGATATATATTCACTATATACATACTCCTATACCATGATGGCAGATGCAATGACCCATTTTCCCTCCATGGACCACTTGACTCTCATGTTCTTGCACTCATACATCTTGCTGTATTCATTTCATTCTGCTTTGCTGCGATTGAGTGTGTAACTGTTGAACAAATGGGAAATGTCTTCAGACAAGCCCCGAGCTGATCTTTACACATAGGCAGGCTGAGAGGCTTTCATAACCAAGTAATGACAAACTCACCAGTGCCTGCCATGCATGACTCACAAACATACCATTTTTGAAATGCAAATGAGTGGAGATTACACTGGAGCCCAAAGAGTCAGATAGCAGCTCCAAGACACAGACTATGTCTTTGGCCATAGTAAATCCTAAAGTCTTTTTGCTATTATTTCAATGTGACATTAATGCCTTAGCAATGAGAGACTCAAACTCTCAGCTGGGGTCTGGAACTGGTCAGTGGCCTCATTTTGTACTTCATTTCCTAAAAAAATAATATTAATACACATTTAGAACTTGCAGTAGATGTATTGATAGAGATGACCTGGTTTAGAATTTGATTAGTTCTGGTTTAGACCATGTTGTTCCTGCTGATTTTGTTAATATGATTTGTCTTGGTTCAGATAAAATCTTGAATTGGTAAAATTTGTAATGCATAATGTATAATAATGCTTTACACTTGTAACATGCTTTATTGGCTTATTGGCCTCTTATAGCACTATACCGTAGTCATTATTCATTCACTCCAACTTATGTTGCGAGATCTGCCCTGGGGTTGACTGATGCCATCATCTCCACCAAGCACCACCAGTCACTCACACACACAACACTTTCATAGTAAGCAAAGTGGGATAAATGTTTTGCCCAAGAACACAATGACCAAACTTGGTCTGAGCAATTTTAACTTCTGGCCTTGTTTTTTTCTTGGTTTTGCCCCACTTACATTCAAATATTTTGTGAATCTGAAATTTCATAGTCCTTATTGTCAACTCTTTAGAATGTATAGCATGTTGAAAATCACAATAGACATTTGTTTGAGTGTATTTTGAGCATTTAAAACTTTGTCAGATTGTAAAAAAAGTGAGGATATTTTTAGCAGCAAAGCCGATGGCACTTTGAGTTCCTCTCCTCCAGTGCTTTGTTCATCTTCACCACAGTGAGACTGAACTAAACAAGGTTAAACTGAAGGTCAAATGCATAAGCAGGGTTAATTTGCTCTCGTCTCCGGCTGTCACAATAAAACATCACAGATCTCCTCCGATTGGTATACTATATTTGGTGTGCCTCTCACTCGTCACCTGTGGACTGACCTTCTGAGATAGTGTGGGTTTGAAATAGAGGTGAAACCCTGTGACTGAAGACTTTGATCCATTGCTGTGGGCGATGGGTGCACGCATTGAATCGAGATTTATAGCGCACATCTCTGTCTCTGTCTGCCACTGTATAAATGTTATCTGTTAAAGTCATCCTCACTCATATCTTCACCTACATCCTTTTCACCACCTATTTCTGAAATAACTATGTATTTTCATAAGGCTTGGTGTTCAGTGACTGACCATATCATTGATCGATCAGGCATAACAATATAACTACAGTGTTACAAAAGCATTGGTCAATATATATTACTTTATTGTAAATATGGTCTTTTTGTATAGAATTTGCATGGTATAGATACATCACATTTCCTTCTTCATAAACATGCAGGCAGTGACTAAGAACTATCTCTGTCTGATCTGCATTATATTGTTGTACAAGTCATTGTAGATTTAGCATTTCCTCTTTTTAACATCCCATACGCACCAAACAGTGACCCTTTCCATAAGAATCAAGCAAACTGAGCCATTGTTTTGGAATTTAACATTCAGCTCATAGTCCGGCTCCTTATTTTCATTTTTTAACCTTAGTGGGAATTTTTGGGGGATTTGCTAACCTATATATTTTTGGAAAGGTTATAATATATGGAGTCAGAAAATCAATGTTTGCATTTGCTCAGATGTCATTATGGTGGCCATATTGGATTTTTTTTAAATGGCCGCCAAAAAACTCTTTTTGGAATATCTCAGCCTCTGAATAAATTGAAATGTTGATTTTAACTGCTAAACCCACATTTTCAGGGTCAGGGAAATGGTGCTAGTTACAAAGTTATAAGACCTACCCATATTAACCCTTAGATGCATAAATGGGTCAAAAACGACCCGGTTTGGTTGTTTTCTTGCAATTTCACTGTAATATTTGCATGTAACACTCCATGTTCCTCCAAAAATATGTTTTTTTAATTATCCTGTTGAAATACTTCAACAATATGGGTAAAACAAACTAAACATCACATGCAGTTGGTCAGATAACTCAAAGAGTTTAAAAGTAGCTAACATAAAATTTGGATGTTGAATGTCAACACACACATTTAGACACAATGTGATTACTAAACCTTTTTTATTAGACATTTTCTATACATCATCATTATCATCATCACTTTCATACAGCCATAGACTGTATATATGAGTGGACAGGTCTAACGCTGTAGCCACCGCTGTGCCAAATAGGAAGTTCACCAGGAGGCTCTTCCGGCTCCTTCTGACTCTGGCTTCAATGGACTTACATTAGGATCTTGTGACTCCTCTCTCTGTAACTACTATCAGTCTTCACTGCATCAACTGATAATGGTTCACTAGTGTCTCTTCTTTACTGAATCACTTTGAACACACAGTAGTCCCAAAAGAGCAAAAGTTTCATTTTTATTTTTTAACAATAGAACATTATCTACTTAATCTTTCAACCTTTGATAATTATGCAATGCTGACACAAGCTTATGTGTTACTCACGTTATTCACATAGACTGTATATATAAATGGACATAGGAAGTGAACATGGGGTGCTTGGCTGTGGGTTCAATTGACTTTATATTGAGAAATTGTAGTATAATAGTTATATTAACCCGTTCTCATCATGTAGAACATGAAGATTTTATTTTATTTTTAATTTTTTTGATATTATTTTGTCTGTAAATAAATTAAATTTTCCTAATATGGAACTCAGCTCTAACTTTGCCCCTATAAATGCATTGTGAGCTTCATTTAACTGGAGCTGAACTCTAGGGGTGACATCCACTACTTTATACAGTCTATGGTGGTTACACATGGCTGATCAGTCATTTCCCATTCACCGGGTTAACTGTGTAACTGTCCATTTCTTTGGACAAGGACTTAAATCCACAACACCCCTAAAAAACTACACTACACTCATCACTGACCCTGATTTTCACAATGGAAGATATGTATCATTTTGGCTCACCTATATTCATATCTGTACACCCACTCTTGTCTTTCCAAAAACCTCCTCTTTTCCTATACCCTCAGTTTTTTCCATCTTGTTGGTTGTGAAGGTCATTCTCGTGTTAGCGGCACAGGGGGGAGGGGCTGGTGTTTTTCATGCTCTTCTGGATGAGTAATAGAAAGCAGTAATGATGAAGGGGGAATGCAGTTTTATGTATCAATGTACAATGTGATGTTACAAGGGAGTGCACTGAACATAGACATGAATAACTACTATTAATGAATTTGGACAGTTAAAATGACAACCGTTCATTTCCCTTGCATTCTGGTGACAGCTTGATTTGCACTGTTGCTCCCATTTCCATAAATATTACACACACACACACACACACACACACACACACACACACACACACACACACACACACACACACATATATATATATGGCCAAGGACTACTGAGTGTGGGAGAACCCCGACAGATGACATGCTCAGAGAATGTCTCAGACTTTGGAGTTCAAAGGAAAAGGTGTTGGAGGGACCATCATGGCAGGACAAACACAAAGGCACTCATCCTGGCTGCACAGAAGCAGGCCCTGAGCACCTGTGCAATAGAGGCCCAGATTTACCACACCAGACAAGACCCACGGTGTAGGCTGTGCAAAGAGACTCCTGAGACAGTCCAGCACATAACTGTTAGATGCTGGCAGGGAAAGCATACATGGAGAGACATAAATAAGTGGTGGGCGTAGTGTACAGAAACATCTGTGCAGAGTACGGCTGGAGACCTCAAGGTGTTTTAATATGTGTGAATGAAACAAAATACAACTCCAGGTTTGTTTATGATGAGGAAACAACAGATCAGAATTCATATTTTAGATCATACTTTTGTAATGTAATTAATATTTACAATACAAAAACTACATGTTTTTTTGTCAGATGTGAACAATTGTCATTTTGTGGTTTAATGTAAATGAAAAAAAAAAGTTTGTTAATGTAAATTCAGAGTGCAGATTATTAGCATGCTGACAGTTATTAGAACGTTTGTCCACTGATCCAAAGGTTGGCGGTTCGAATCCCACTCTCACCATATCATTGGGTGAAGCAATTCCAGCTCCCACAGATGAATGCTGTTGTCGTGTCCTTGGGCAAGACACTTAACCCACTTCACCCGCAGTGTCTGCATACACTGGTGTATGAATGGGTGAGTGGTTCCTTGATGAAAAGTGCTTTGAGTGCCTTGAAGATGGAAAGTGTTATATACAGATTTTACCATCGACCATGTTTTCACTAATACAAGCTAAAGGGCAGAGCCATGGTTTTGGTTATAGATTCGGTGTTATGTATAGTTACAGTAAATGCTGTTTCAAAAAGTGCTGTGTGTGTATAAAGTCACTGTGATTCCTTTAGGCCAGGGACATGAACCAGTGCGACCCTGGCATTTAGCGCTAATGAAAACGATCATGGTGAATATGCTAATGTGCTGGGTTGTGCTTGGCTTCAGCTAACTGTGCTCTTTGAAAAAGGCCAGATGCTCCTGTGAGTAATCTCCTATGGCAACCACTCCCAACTAACCAACAACTCTGACCTGTAAATGTGATATGAACTCTTGGCGTTGTTAGCAGGATTATAACATGTTATGGGGTATTTGTCATTTTCCAGCATCAGTAAGTCCCCAGGGCTGCATGTAGGAATGCCATAAAAATCCTATTACTATTTATTTTAACTTAGAAGTGTGACATGTTAATTTATTTTTTCAAACAAAGTTCACAGAGCACATTTTAAACATGTCCCGGAGCACTGACATTTGAGAGATTACTAAAATTAACTAACTAGATTCAGAACATGCTTTTCAAAACATGTAAATTGAAAGTGCAGCGTTAGCAGGTTTGAAGACCCCTTGAATTCATTCACAGTTTTGGTTCAATTTGCTGAATAACATTTAGCCTATAAAAAATCTCCAACGAAAGACACACTGATATATAAATATTTAGAAAGGTAATACACTGAAGGAGATATTTACAGCATATCTTATCTGAGGTATGAACTCGTGACCGTAGTGAAGAAGAGGAGACTGAGAAGCTGAGGTGGATATTGATTCTACTGCTGTAGTGGAAGTGACACACATGAGAGTATGGGGAAAAAAAATAAAAAATCTGTCTTCCTGAAGGTCCTCTATTACACATCATTGACTCTTGTGCTGTTATCACATCAAAACATACCTGAAATTTTGTCTTTTTACATTTCGTTCAATAGAGACTGACAATTCCAGGGCTGAAATCATCCAAATCATTGTAGTGAAAGTGTATGGAGTTTAAAAACACAAGGGAGCACTAAAGGTTTTATCACATGACATCACAAGTTGGGAAAGAGTGTTTTCTTTTTGAGAGAACTCAGCCTAAATCTGTAGGGTTTGTGTGTTAAACATGTGTGAATGAAACAGAACACAGCTCCAGGTCTGTTTGTGATGAGCAAACATAGATCAGAAAATAGTGCAATATGGGCCCCTTATATGGAAACAAATGTAAAAAAAAATATTAAATTATGTCACCTTTTTCCAATTAACTATTTCATGTTAATCCAAAGAAAATTGTTTTGATTTTAAGATGATCTATTTAAAATATATACATTCATTTAGCATGTTGGGACAAAGATTTTTATTTTTGGTCCAGTTGGTTTATGCCTTTATTCTTTAGTCATTTTCTTCACAAAACCTCCTCAATGATCCTTTCTGTTTTGGAGTAAAATTACAGTTTAAAATAATGGAAAAAAGCAAATTTCAGCTCGTGTTCAGATGTCTGCCTCCAGGTTTCACCAGAAAAGATGAAAACCCAGAAACTGCTTTGAACTCACAACAAACATGTACTTTTGTGACATATTGAATTTCAAATGTTTTAGACGAAATCTTTCCTCTGATATGCGCCCTGGCATTTCTTTGATGCTACAAAAACCCCATTATCATTGACACAGATCTGAAGTTTTGTAATTCTTTTTCTTTTTGATACCTTAGAGAAGAAAATGAGGTAGAAAGTAATTTATGATATGTCTTGTATTAAACTTGAACTTAAATTGAAAATATGTCTTGAACATTGTGCTTCAAACATTTTTAACATAAAAACGTTATTATTTCTGAAATATATGACTTGAACTTAAAACTTTAAATGATTTTAGTTCCCATTCAACAGGTTAAAAGAAAACAAATGAGAAGGATTTAAAGGTGCACTATGTAACTTTTGTACTTTTGTAATTGGGTTGCTTGTTTGATAAGTCATTGCTCTGCCCGGAATGTTCCAGAGTATGACATTATACAGCTCTACCTTACATTTATTCAATTACAGGTGGTTTTACAGCTCAAAAATACCTAGAAAAACAAACATTCTGACTGTGAGTGGGGTTGCCTCTCCACAGATCTGACCTGTAACTTGGTCTTGTTTGGTCTCCATGAAGATAGAAAGGTTTAATAGCATACCATGGAACATTCCAGACAAAGTAATAACATTTCCATGGAGAAAAGTATTAGAAAAGTTACATAGTCACCTTTGATAACGTTTTTGCATCATTTCAAAATAAAGCTTATTATCTTATGACCTATTAAATCTTCATGTACAAGTTCATTCATTCATATTTTGTATTCATTTAGTGCTATAAATCAAATTTATTATTATTACAGAAGAAATTAAAAAACAAAACAAAACAAAAAAACTGCACTGTCACTTATTTCATAACTTTATTTAATGTTCTACTTTGAGTTTGAACTACTGTATCTCTTGATGTCATATTGTTGGTATAATTTCATGTGTTTAATCTTTCCCATATATGTTTAAATAAAAGTGTACCTCAAATTAAATGAGACAAGATGATTGAAAATATAATGGGAATGTAATGAAATGAGAACATCACAGCTAAAAGTAGCAATTTATGTATTAAATTAAAAATGGCTTATTAAAACTGCCATTCAAACTGTACAATATATAGTATCTGGTTAAAAATGGAAACACTGCCTCAAACTCAATAGCACTGATAATTAATCAAAATATATGCTCTATCCTTTTGTCTCTTTCTCTGTCTCTTTCTAAATGCAGTTTTGCTAATCAGACTCCTGCATAACCCTATTGATCGACAAACCTGGACCTTTACCTTGTACGTTTGACTCTTTCAGAACAGAAGCATGGATGATCCTCTGCACAAAATGTCAGCGTATGGTAATTCAGAATTGTATGCAACGTCATGATGCTGTGATAAAACTCTTCAAACTATCTTATAATATTTTACAATTATGTGTGTGTGTGTGTTGTAGTTACTAATACAGACATTTAATTATGACTCAGAGACCATTGAAGTGATTAAAAAATGACATAAAATTGCTCTGTACATCATGACTACCAGAGGCACTTCATTATAATTTATTCAAGTTGCATTATGTAATGTTTAGGGGCTGCCTTCTTTTTCTCTCCATGAAATTTGTCTGAAACGTTACACTATATAGCAATCAATCTATCTCTCCATGACAATAAGTAGGTGATGCCACTCACTCTTTACTCATCTGAAGTTGCATTTGGAGTGTTAGTGCATGTTTGAGCAATCTTTAATTACATATTTTCAAGACAACATTTTGCCGATCAACTCTTTTTTTTTTCACCGCCACTGGTATGCTATATGCCCACGGGTCTGAACTTACTTCATTGTACAATTTAATTGTCTTAATCAGTGACACGTGTAGGGTTCGGCTTGCCAGGTTGGTGCCACCTAGTGCTTCCGCTCAATTTCATTTCACTCCAGCGACTAGAGTTTAGAGTTTCCAGGGTTTAGCTTTCGCAAAAACCCCGGAAGTGCGAATTCGGGCATCAGCAAAGAGCTATACATTCTGTGTTGGCAACGATTCCTGAGATTGAGGATTTAAAGTCAGAACAAATTTTATCAAGGGGAAAGACGTTATTGCCCTTCTTCCTACAGGATTTGGGAAAAGCTTAATATACCAGTTAGCCCCGTTAGCGGCTCATAACATACGTCACCACTAAATAGCAGTGATTGGTTAAATGAAAAAATGTACCTGTCTACCGTACAGCGAACAAATTCTAATGCTGTGAGATCAGACGGTTTCTATGAAGTGAAACCGGCTGATGAATCAGGCTAGGGTTCGGCAGCTTCACATAATCATTTTGACAAATCAGAGATGGCAACAACTTCACACCTCTCTGTTATGGTGACGTAGCGTATGCTCCCATTCAGCAAACTTGTTTCTTTTATTAAATTGTTTATTGCAAATTATAACATAATGATCAATGGGTGTTATAGATTTTACCTATATAGCAGACACAAGCACAATAGGAAACTGGACAATAAGCATTAAAACATAAACACTGTAAGCAATTGTCTCCCATATATTTTTGACCACTTTAACTATAAACATCACTACAACCTGCTTTGAATTCTTATATGTCAGTTTGGCATACACATGTTTAAATGCATGTATTTCTCACATCTATAAATCAGGAGAAGATAATTCTAACAGTGCTGTGACCTTGGTCTCACAGTCACGTCAGCATCAATTTTATCTGTCAATTTCACAGTGTATCCTCCTTTATTCTTGTGTTTAGGTCCAGGCTGTTCAAAGGAAAAGGTTTTTTGATGAAAGAATCCAAAGCACGATTTCTATAAATGTTAAATTCGTCTGGAGAAGGTGAGAAAACCCAATTCAGAACACTCCTTCCTAAACATATTGTAGAATCGGACACATACACATAGAGAAATGATTTGTGTGAAGAATGAAAAGCTTATTGCAGGGAAGCCCATCTGATATCTGTTTCAGTCATTAGCATAATAATTGGCACTCCACTGCACAGTAAGAGCTGAGCCGACTAGACTAGAATAATAACTAGTGCAGAAGGGAGGGGCTTTGGAAAAATTTATAACTGTTCTTATATTGTTTTGTCATATCACTAGAGGACTATCTGCCCAGTGAGGTGAAAGATTTCAGATTGAATAAAAAAAAAAATCCTATACTGATGAGTAGACTGCTATAATTTGGGATGGAGATAGGGGTAAGAGATTATATTAGGACTATATAACCAGAATATGAAAGAGATAGCTAGTATAGTCAACCATTTTTCAGATATACACACCATTTTAGTTGAAACTCCTATATCGATCACCAATTACTGAACATTTGTGAATTTATGTGAATGGTGAATTTATAAAGTCAATTCCTATTCCTATTTGGAACGTGGTTGGTTGCAGGTTGGCTATGTCCCTTTATATTTACAGTCAATGGTTTTGAGACAATCCTAAAACTTTTTTGATACACGATGTCACTGCAAATTATCAATATTATGAGGTAATTTACCATATTCAAATTTTACATTCATAACATCACACATTCCAAATTTTATATATATATATAAAATAATACATTTGTATATTTTCATCAATGGCAAGGTTTCCATTTCTTCCATGGGGGACAATGAAACACAAACAAAGATGATTGGTTGCCAGTACAGTGGACCATTTTCCACTTTGGTGCAGTTTGATAGTAGTTTAGTTTGTCTTTGAATATTAGCCATCAAGTTTGTGATAGTAGAAAAATTCATAAATTTCTTGTAAAAATTACTGCTACTGCTAATGGTAATTTGTACCAATTCAACAGAAGGGTTGGGGTCCTGCAAAAATTGATCTTAGATACACATTTGGTCCCTTGGCCATAGTTTGGACTTGCCTGGCCTCCATCTTTCTTAGTTGATGGTTTATCTCCTATGATGGATCTTCTTTTCTTGTGTTCACTGATTAATTAGTTTTGTTAGTTAGTCCAACTACATCATGGTTTGTACAACTTTTAATCCACACTTATTTATTCTGGGCCACAGATATTTTCGGCTCCACCTCATCCTCCAAGATCCTTATCCAAACTGATGAAAGAATTAAACTACAGCTCCCAAATCCTCGATCAATAGTTCAAATGTAAGCCTGCTCTGTCTGAGGCTCCAAAATCCTCACACAGTTTTACAGTCTGCCTCACTCTCCAAGATATCAGCTATCAGAAATACTGTATGTATCAGGACTTTGGGATTCTAAGATACTTTAAACTTTTATTTGGTTTTTACTTTTACTTATACTCAGCTGACAACCTATACTTATTTTGTTGAGAGATAAACTAAAAATATGTTCAGATTTTTTTCAAACTGTCACTTGTGAGTAGTTCAAACCCATAATGTGTTGATTCTTAAACCATGACTTAAACCTTTTTTAACAATAGTTCTTGAAAGTGACATTGCAAAAGTTTTTTTTTTTTAAATAGTGAAATACAACTTTATCCATTACATTAGCCTATTATAGTATCTTGCATTACAGCTTTATCACTAACTCACATAGTAATATTGAAATCTTACAACCTTTGCTTATTGAGCTGTGTGCCCAAATCCCAAAAGAAAATATGTTACTTTGAGAATAAATGTGCTTAATTCTGCTTTAAACCCCCTCTTACAGCATAACGTGAAACATTTCAGTGAAGAAAAGCCCAGTTTATTGACTTTATTATAGCTTGTATTACCACCTAATCCACCACAGAGAGACTTGGCTCCTGCAGTATCGTTTTACTCTCTCATGTTGAATGAGTTTGTGACCTCTTTGTTGAGCACTGGACTACTGGGAGTTTGGTCACATTTATCACACAGACTGTAAGGCCTGGTTTCCGTTTAAAGCTGCTATTACAGGAGCCCTAAACAGGTTACATAAGGATTTATCAGGGAGTCAGTGTGCGTGTAAAGACTATTGATCCATGTAGTTCTAAGCAGAATGTTAATGATGTGCTCATGAAGAAGTACAGGAAAGGGAGGGATCATGTGGCCAAACCTCCTTGTCAAGAAGCTAAGGGTTAGACCTGGTTAGATGGGAAACCACTGGGAATACCAGGTGCCACAGTGGGGTGCCAGCAAGACACTTCACCCACATTGCCTGATATGAATGAGTGAAAACTACTCAAAAGCAAATTTTGCGCATTGGAGGCTGGATAGAGGAGTGAAGGAAAAAGATGTCATACACTCTTGCCTTGATAATACTACTGCACTTACTACTACACTTATTTCTACCCACATCTGTTTTCATAGAACTACTGTAGCTCTGTACAAATAAAATTGACTTATTTACATATTGAGTCATACACAATAACATTTGAAACATAGGTATACTTGACAGATATTTTAAACAAACTAAAATAAGAGCCCAGTTTCTTCAAAAATGTACTTGAGGATTTGTCATTTCTTGTACTTAACTTTTCATAACTTTTCTAACCAACTTTTGTGTGCTGACAAACAGCCCTCACACGACACAGTGTGTTTTTGGTCCTTCAGTTGGCTGGACGTGTGTTTGGGCTACTGACTGAGGAGCAGCTGGCCCATCACGGCTGCTGCCTCCACCTCTGATGAGAAATTAAAGAGGCGCGAGACCACAAGATGAGCTGAGGCTGGCCCCATCCCAACTGGTCAGTGCTATCAGGTCACGAATGAAGGACCACAGGACTGTGCACAGTAAATAATACATCTGTTATGCTCACGCTAGGCAATGTACCAAGGTCAGTTCATGCCAATTGTGGTGTTAAAGAAGAAATATTTTGCTCTTTTAATTACACTCGGTAATAATCATGAGTTGCATTACATTTTGCAAAGTGGAAATCTCAATATTGATCTAAAATTCCTTGTCATCTAAATCAATCCATTGACTTCCTGTTCAAAATTTCATAATTGATTCTCTGCTCCTGGCCTCAGGATGTGACGTGTGTGACGTCAATATGACATTTCACAAAAAAAAACAACAAAAAAACAAGGAACTGATTTTCATCTATGGAACATTTTTGAACCCCACATGTATAAGCAAACTGTAAATTATTGTTAATAATCATAGGCCAATGGGCGGAGATAAGAGTTAGCACTGAAGCCCCAATCAAGATCAAAAGACAACTTCAAGTAAACTAATGATGATATAAACATTACAACATGGTTAAAAGCTTCTGAATGACTTTAGAGTGAAGATTTTAAGTATGTTATTATGTGTTACAATGTGTATGCATTATTTTGCTCTACAGAATATTTTTATCTTTTTAGACTAAAATGTAAATGTAGGAGATGGTTCCAGTGACCCAAAAACTTCAACAAGTCACAGCTGAAGAAATATACTAAATTGGTTCCCAGGGTCAAAAAGTTTTCAAAGTTGCAGCACAATGTAATCTGTACTATGAATATGTCATAATTATTTGTCATATAATAAATGGGTAAATTTGACTAACTTTGGCCATTGTTTACAGTATGTAGTCTAACCAGTCTTATGCACTTAAATGGTTGTACTATTAAAGGTCCTATATTGTGACATTTTCTGATCTATGTTCTAATGTTGTTTCTTCATCACAAACATACCTGGCATTGTGCTTTGTTTCATTCACACATGTTTAACACACAAACCCTGCATTTTTAGCCTGAGTTCCTTGTGATGTCATGTGGTAATAAAGAAAGTCCTCCATTATGTTTTAAAGGTTGTATAGAGGATTTTCCAAGGAACGAGAAATCCAGCGACTGTTTGTCCTTTTTCAAATGTTGCGCATGCGTGAAACCACCCCCCCTCCCCTACAGCTCCCTACGTAGAAACGCCTCCTCCCGCCTCCTCTTTACGCCAGAAACAGGTTTGTTTACAGCCGGTGCGCTGCACATGACTTGTAAACAACTAACTACAGTGTTGGTTAGGCAAGGCGGAGAAGTGAGGAGCGGGGGGAGCGGGTGTGCGGACATTTCGTTCGCGGACGAGAAGTGAGGAGCAGGGAGAAGAGCGGAGCAGGGAGAGAGGAGAGGAGAGAGGAGAGAGGAGAGGAGAGAGGAGAGGAGAGAGGAGAGAGGAGAGGAGAGAGGAGAGGAGAGAGAGAGAGAGAGGAGAGGGGAGCGGTGCACGGAGATTCCGTGCCCGGAGAAGTGAGGAGCAGGGGGAAGAGCGGAGCGGGGAGAGAGGAGAGGAGAGAGGAGAGGGGATCGGTGCGCGGAGATTCCATGCCCGGAGAAATGAGGAGCAGGGGGAAGAGCGGAACGGGCAGCGGGGACAGGAGCAGGAAAGGGGTGCAGAGAAGGTTGCGCGGAGATTCCGTGCGAATGAACTAGCTACAACACGCAGCAGCAAGCGGACTCTTTCTTTGCCTTGAAAATTACGTTTTCAGACATAGGATATCACTTTTGTGTCCTGAAAAACGTTTGACTAGCTCTTGGAAATAAAGTACGTTTTCATAATAAGCAGAAGTGACCTGTCCAGGAGTAATTTGGCGACCAATGCGTCAGTCTTTAGACCCTGCGTCTGCTTCAGTCGCGCCATCGCTGGAATGAATCTATAAGAATCACCTTAGTTTAGCTTTGCTGCTTTTCCCCTTGTCTTCTTCTTTCAGCGACCTCAAAAACGGACTTTCTTTTGCGGCTAACTGCTCCTGGATTCTTGTCTGCCATTGCAACAAACTTTGTGCTAACTGCGAGGAAGATATAGGTAAAAAAAAGCCGCTAAGAACTGTTGCGTTGGTGGAGTAAACAGCGTCTGTGCGGCTTGCGTCTGTGGACTGCGTGACAGGCGTACGTAAACCACGTACCGTCAGTCAGTTACGCTAGAAACGTAGGGAGTTTGATTGACAGCCTGTCAGCTAACAGATAACGAGGCAGTGTCGTTATCTATTGGCAAATGTTTAGCTGGCCCCACCACGTCCAGAGTTGATGAATTTTTATTCTCTTTTTTTTGGTCATCATAATTACAAGGCTACTGCACCTCTATAATGCTATCATTGACAACTTGAAACAAAAACAAAAAAATCCTCCATACAACCTTTAAACTCCACACTTTCACCAGAATAATTTAGATAATGTCAGCCCTGGAATTGGAATCTCTACTGAGCAAAATGTTAAGGGTAGCTGTCAAAACTCCCATTTCATGACAACACAAACTGGAACAGAGCATTTTGAGCTTTGGAAATGTAATTAGATTACTCAAACATGGGGAATGAAACAAAACACAACTCCAGGTATGTATTTGAGGAGGTAACAGCATTCTTATACATGATTTAAAAAGCTCAAGAGTGAAAATTTGTGTAATATAGGACCTTAAATAAAGAGCACTGTGTCTATTCTAGACCATTATTATAGCTTTTGATTTGTGTCACAGTATGTTTTTGTTGTGCTGTCATATTTATGGTTACATTGATTTAGCTTGTCCTTGGAGGGGTCTGTACAGCTATAATGGCTATACGTCATGCATGTTACAACTTTGTCACTCTAGTTAATAAGGTGAATGTCACATACACACAGTTATTTACACACATTGATTCACTATGGACAGTAAAAGTCACCATTTCACCTTTTCATGCATGGGCTGACTGGACAAGGAGCTGTCATGTGAACGAGATTGATCATGCACCTGTTTTACTTGATGAACATGAATTATTGATTCTTTATTTATTTTTAAAATACACTTGCATGCTAACTTCAACTTTGTGCATTGTTTTGAAATGAAACTGTAAAAATCTAGTTCAGGGGTGATTGAGTGAACGGGTGATTTTTCATGCCTATTCTTGTATTTTAACTGCTATGTGCGCTTAAATTGCCCCTTGACGATTATTGATTGACTGATTGGTTGATTGACCCTTTCCTGTAATTATGCAGAATCTTTTTTTAAAGCTGGGGCTACCTGATTTTCAAACTGTGAATGAGGAAACAGGTGGTTAAATCTGACACCTTTCAAGCATAAAACCTTTGACACATTGGTATACACATGCATGGAATTGTGGGGCACATGCACAGCTTTACAAGTGAATTGCCAGCCTGGGAAGCAGAGGTGTAGAGCCAGTCCAATCAACACATTCTCCGGTAAATAAAGACACAGAAAATGTAAAATGTAGTTTGTTTATAAAACATTTTCTCATCAAGTACCACCAACAAAATATTGGGCTCGCTGTGCACCAAATCTAAACAAGTGCTATAACGCCATCTCAAGTGGTACACAAATTGGATTCTTATTCGTGACCACCCAATCAAACCTAATGAACAATCCAAATATTCCATGCTTGGACTGAATAAAGAAGTGGACTAAGGGAGCGTGACGAGCATGCGGCTCCCTTCAAATGAAACTCACAAGGCTAGAAAATTATTAACAGACAAAATTGTAAAATAAAAACACCAGGATCATGTAGAGCAGGGTAATACACGACCATATTAAGACCAAAATGACTCAGCAGTTGCAGAGAGTGGGGTGACAATTTTTTTGTGTAAAGTAAATTGGATTCAATGGAGCTGGAAGCACCCCCATGAACACCCTTATGTCCATTTATATATACAGTCCATGATTCCATGCCCTCATACATTTTGATCTAGAACTTGGTCTGCAGTATTATATTTAGTCATTGTTGGCCCATTTGGACATGATTTTTACATCCTGAGTTACAATTCTAAGTAGTAATCTTGAAAACTGACACAACACTGACGTCAAGGAGACAGACTTAACCTTTACTTTCAACTCAAATTAAATGGGTATTTCTGACAATTTATTCCCACTTAATTCATTTTCCCCTTCATGCTGAACAAGGTGAATGATCCCTATCGTGAACCACACTGCTTTCTGCCCCCTGTCTCCCAGTGAGATCATTAGCTGAGGATACACATTAGCTAATTCAACACATGTTTATCTCAATGCGTCATTTCAGTCACATCTCCTCTTCCTCTGCTCCTCGATTTAGCTCGACCTTCCCAAAACCCTGTCCACCCAATATGTCTCATTACTGCACAGAAGGGGGCCTTGCACATCACACCAAGAGATAATTAAAGGAAGACAATAGTGATAGACCAAACATGCAGCGCCCAAATAACAAGCTTGTCTAAACATGGTACCAGCAGTGTTGGTGGGAGATACACACTGAGATTGGAGGGTGTTGATGTGAGCGACAGGAGAGAAATAGGTCTGAGGAAATCTCAAGAGGTTTGTTGATGAAGTAGAATTTTCAAGGGACATATTAAAATAAAAATAAAAAAAATGCATGAAGAAATAAAGTAGTCATTGATGTTATTACCACCAAAACACATGATTGTAATCTGTAGTGGTTAATACCCAGTTACTAATGGGTAAAATTTGTATGGAAACCAGCAGAGGTGGGACCAAGTCGTTGTTTTGCAAGTCTCAAGTAAGTCTCAAGTCTTTGACCTCAAATCCGAGTCAAGTCCCAAGTCAATTACAAGCAAGTCCAAGTCAAGTCTCGAGTCACTGGTCCACACGTCCAAGCCAAGTCCAAGTCGTCTGCTTTGAGCTTCAAGTCATTTCAAGTCTTTTAACCAAAGGACCAAAAATAACTTTTTTTGATTTTTGCAATTTATATGAATTTAAACTAAATTGTTCATTAAAAAAAATCATAGTATATTTACATTTGAGTATTTATAGAGTCTGTAAGAGTTATAGAAACGTAAATTTTTCGTTTTTAAATGTCTTGACAAGATCTTAGTGTGAATCATTTCAGTCAGAATAGAAAGAATTCAGTAAAACAAATGCAAGAGAGATACTGTATGTTTAATGTTCTACCAAGGCAAAGAAATAACATCTCCATGAAGACAAGCAAGTAGAGGCGCCTCCTCTATAGGCGTTACATAGTGCACCTTTAATCTTGTTTGTGAATCATGAAAGCACTTTTGTTATCAGTTAGCTTCTTCTATTTTTATATATATATATTAATACAATTTATATAAAGTGTTTATTTTACACACGATTAAGAAGGTAATTTGGATTCCTTTGGGACTGCAGATGGAAACTATTTGGTGATAATCTGGCACAAAATGCGGTAGCACCAGATATTTTTCTCTATATACAGACTTCATAGGAAATGACTAAAATAAACAACATATAACAGCAATCTCTATGTATTTGGTGTGAGAAAAAATGAGGATCTGACCTACTAAACCCCAGTGAAATCTGTATTCAGCCCTGTTTCTACTTGACTTTTTATTCATGAGAAAGAAGAAAGCAACTCAAACATGATGGATGCTGTGACAAGAAGCCATCTGTGACATATGGTTATTGGGACTTTTACATGATGAAGCCCGTTTGTTATAATAAATCCAAGAGGTCCATCACCGAGCGCTACCAATTCCCATCTGTTGCAAGAAATGTCACAATATTTGTCTAAAATGCCATATTGTGTGCAGATTTTTTTCTCTCTTCTTAGAACTTCTGCTTTGAGATTCATTTTCAGTTATGTCAACGATGGGTAGATTTTCTCTAACGTGGGACAGCTAATCGAAAGCTAACCTTATCAAAGCCACACAGTATGTTGCAGAAAGGCAGAGCTGGCCATTCATGTGTGCTTTGATGTGTGGGTATAGTTGGAACGACATGAAGCCTGGAGGATGTGGGTGTCCCTGTCAAAAATAGAGCAGTACCCTCCTCTGAAGCAGGCTATATTGTACACTGTCACTCATCTTTCTCCCACAGACATGTCCAAAGACTGGTACTGGGGCCAGTCTGAACACTGGAGTTTTAAATGGACCTTAACTTGTACAGAAAAATGATTTGTAATTTCAGTTACAAGTTAAAGTTGCACCATGTAGCTTTTCTGATGCTGTGTTTGTTCCATACTTCCACTATATGACATTGAACTTAGTTGTGTTGGATTTGTTTAATTACAGAACAGGTATTATTATTGCTCAAACATACCTCAAAAAACAAGCATTCTTACTGTGAGCAGGGCTGCATCTCCACAGATCTGACCTTGTTTGATGGCCAAGTAACAATTTTGTATTTTTTCCTTGAGTGACAGAGAAAAGAGTGAGCCACTGTCTACATCAGACATGTCAGACTCAGGCCCGGGGGCCAAATTTGGCCCGTGATATAATTATATATGGCCCACAGGATCATATCAAATGTGTGTTAGAGCTGTCCTACCTGCTACAGATAGGCTATAGAGACATTATTATATTATTTTATATTATGCTTGTTCTGGATTCAATCTTTAAGCAAAACTATTATTAGATATTTATTTACAAGAAAAGGTTTAACATTACAAATCTCAAAAGAAGAGAAAACATGCAGATGTTGTTGAAATGTTTCAATGAATATTTTGTTTGGCCCACAACTTAGTCCCAGTTTTCAATTTTGGCCCATAGTGAATTTGAGTTTGACACCCCTGGTCTAGATGAATGGTCATGAATGTTAGCTGATGTGCACTATTTGACTGGGCAGCACAATGGCACAGTGGTTAGAGCTTAAGTCTCACAGCATGAAGGTCCTGGGTTTGACTCCTCGGCAGTGTGTCTCTGCATGTTCAGTTTTCTACCACTAAAAACATGTACAATAGCCTCCCCTCAGAACTCCCCTGAGAATGAGATTCTAAATCTCAGCAGGACTTTCCAATATAGCATTCTGCGGACATAGACACTGCAGCATAAGAATAAAAGCATGGGGGAAAAATGGGATCAAAACAACACATCTAAAAGTGTATTTTTTATGGTTTTGGAAGTGCTTCATTTAATATTGATAGTCTTGACATTAGGGTCATAATAAATATAGACAAAAACATGTTCTGTTGGGAAATTTCAGTCCATTTCTGTTGTACCCCTCCACCATAGCCTGCTTGTATCTGGACAATATTGTGAACATGTGTCACTTCAATGTAATGACTTTATTGACCCAAGCAGCACCACAGACAGCTCCTCAATCGCTTCAGCTCATGCGCTTTCTGGTTTTATGTACTCAGTCTGCCATATTATCTTCCCTTACAACATGGACCGACCTTATCTTTCCTTAGTTCTATCTTTCTTTCTGCCTCCCCCCTCCCCACTCTCTCTCTTCCTCTCTGACTCTTTTCCTCCCTCTTTCTCTGTCTCATCTTCCATAATCCGCAGCCCTTGTCAAATCTCGGGAAGAGTAAGAAATGAAAAAAACTGATCAAAGTCCTGAGGCTTGAAGGTGTCTTTAAACTCCAGGATTATCCAAAATACCCAGTTGATGTATGCACACTGTCACCAAGCCCTGTAAATCTGGTACAGTGTTACAGGCTAATATCCTAGTGTAGGGTCTGACTGTCAATCACTGTCTCTCAATATTTCTCTTGTGCTGTCAGTGTAAAGCAAAGATCATTGTTAAAATTCAATTCAAGATTTCCGTATTATTTGGGTGTTTTATTGAAACAAAGGTAATTAAAATCACAGTAGCCAAAAAGATAGATCTTAACATAATATGGCATTTAGTTTAGTTTATTTAATGAGACAGAGACAGTGCTCAATATACATTAACCTTAACAGGAGAGATGCATTGTACCAGGTTGTAGCGCCAGTGCTAATTTCCAAATGTAGTTCATGTACAGGTTGATGTTATGGTTCATAAAATCAAACATACAAAGAGAATGTCTTTATAATGACCAGAGCATCATAACAATTCTGTATCATCATTCACACCCACTTCTCTCAGCACATTAAAATCATCGTCCTTATCAAAATCATCATTCAATTCATTCACCCAGAACATCACACTCTCTCGACACTTATCAGTCCACATTATGGGTGCAGGTTATGTTTGAAAGGAGCCCCTGTTTCGCCAAGAGTGAGAAAGTGCTATAGTTTGTAAATTTAAACTTTTTTCTTGTGTAACTTTTTGTCACACTAAAAAAAAAAAAAAAACTTGCATACTAGAATTAAGTTAATGTAAAAATCAGTAGCCTATGTGTATGCAAATAAATGTACTCACAGATTATGTATTAGTATGTACATTATTTGTGAGAGTTAGTGTTTTTAGCTTTTTATCTCCCGTGATCTTGTGAGGTCTTGCGCTTGCATAGCACACTGTTTTTAGCTGGAATGTTCCATAATATAGCTTTCCTTATATATAAATATAGCTTTAAACTTATCTATTTCCACAAAGACAAGCCAAGTTAACGGACACATTTGTGGAGAGGAAATGTCACTCACAATAAGAATACATGTTTTTTAATGCAGAACATGATTAAATAAAAAACATGATTAAATAAACACAAGATGTATATGTTTAATGTCATATTGTGGAACATTCCAGGTAAAGATGTAAAATTTTTTGCATTTCATGGACACAAGAAGGAAGTTGACCATCCATACCAAAGTAAGAATAAGTTTAAGAATAGCAGTGCTGATTTTACGTGATCTTTATTTTATTTATTTGTTACACAGCACAGGATTAGCTGAAAAATTGACATGTTTTGCTTTCAACATGGTCCCCTCAACTGTAGTGAAAACATTATTACCAACTCAATTTATCTCATAAATTAGACTCTTTCAAATGTCTGTTCCTGGGCTCCTGAATCATCCTTTGTAACTGTGGCTGCTCTCAGTTCCTCTGGGACAGGGTCATCTGTTTCTTTCACTTCCTGTTAATTAATTTCAGAAGGGGGTTAATGACTGTTAGTCCACGGAGTCCATTTGTGCATTGTCATTTTCTCGGTAAATAACTTTTTAATGTTTCATGTTGTGAGTGTGAAAAAAGTCATTTCACCCCGTGCCGCATCTATGATTAAACACAATTGTAATAATGACTAAGATATTTTGACTTGGATATTTGTAAATCTTATAAAATGCCACCTGCAACTGCCACCAAGCTCAGTGTGTGATAAAAATAGATTAAAAAATACATCAAAAAACTAAAATTATTATGTTTTTGTCCATAAAAATGTAATGTAACTGTTGGATGGCAGCATTAGCAGGTTGCAAATGTTGTGAGATCTGTAAAAGTTTGGTTAAGTATTGTTTTTATTGTTCTGTTTTGTTTTTCTGTCCCTCTGATCCAGATGGGGATTAGGAAGAAAATGAGAATAAAAAGCAACTGTAGCACTCCAGCATTATAATTAGGTTCAGCACAAATGGTGATGAGAAATGATGTGTATAGCACTGACATAATTTGAAAATACATACTTTACATAAATCAAGGCAAACAAGAAAATTGTGCCCCTGAAAGTATAACATTTTCTGTGCAGTATTTTGCAATATATTTTAATTTCCCCACATAAGAAAGAGTTTGTATCCTATTAGTTTACTTGACCCTGACATTCCATCTGTATTTTCCCTCTTGCTGCAAAATCCTTTTACACATTAAACCTTTTCTTTGCTCAGAAACGGAAACACATACTTTGCACTTTCTTTTACGACTCCGGGCCAACATAGAACATTATTGAACACTGCAGTATACTACATTTGGATATAGCATAATTCAGTCCAATAAAATTATCATTTGTTGTTCGGATTTGTCATGCCGACAGCAAAAAAATTATTAAAAGTTAAGTGCCATTGCAGGATAAGGTCAACAATACTGACTCCAACCACAAGAGGTCAATAGAAAAACTAAATATTTCTTTTGACTACTTACGCAATAGTGTAACGTTTTGTGTGGTTCAGCAAATATAGCATTTGCCCTATAACTTCCAGAGAACTATTCTGAGCAGTGTAGAGATTTGTACTCTAAAAACATTTCTAGTACTAGTACAGTTTGCTCCTATCCCTGTACAGTATATTTGCATTAGTGTAGACAGGATCACAGTTACATCAGGGAAGACCTTTACCTGCATTGATTGTGCTGTAATAGTTTATCGACCGCAGTGTCATGGCGAGGGTCTCTGCAGAGGGTGGAAAAACAGCTGTGAAGTCACTGAGTGCAAGTGAGTGCAACTTTTCAAGGACGTAGGAAACAAAAAGTAAAATGCTGAAGCTAAATTTAAGGAACAGTATTGTAATTTAACCAATAATCTGTATGGCTTTTCTTTACTTCTGATGTTACCTCATGTATGATGATGATGCATGTGAATCCTCCAGGACATTAAGACCACAAAGCACAACAAATATCAAGGAAATGTGGGTCCTTACTCTGTCTCTCTTTGGTTTAACACATATTTCGACAGTGATGAACCTGCATCACTTTTTACAAGCTGATCATCACTAGGGCAGGAATGTGTCCTAAAAATGTTATTACAAAGGAGACAATTCCAATAACAGTATACTTTATGAAATAAGTCTTCTTAACTGTAGCTTTCAAAATATTTCTACTTGTTTCAAATGATTCACCTTATTCTGGAAGTTACCGTGGATGCCACCATCATCATTCAGGCTATATTATTTGCATGGAGCTAGCAATCTTGACCAGAAGTTCTACAAGCCGCTTTAAAGCCCAGAGAATGTTTGCATTGTTGACTTGGTGCACACTGAACCTTTTACACAAACCATCCATCTCCTTCCACTTACATGGGGCCTGGTCACCGGGGAAGCAGTCTAAACAGGGGTGAGTGTAGGAACACGGATTGACTGGTAAAATACCACATCAGTGCAATACAGCGACTGCATCAGTGCAGACACTGCACCAATCCGCCTGTCAATCATCCTCCTACTCGTGAACAAGACACTGAGATACTTGAACTCCTCCACTTGAGGCAAGGACTCTCCACCCACCTGGAGAGAGCAAGCCACCTTTTTCCAGTTGGGATCCATGGCCTTGGATTTGGAAGAGCTGATCTTCATCCCAGCCACTTCACACTCGACTGTAAAGCACCCCAGCGGGTCCTGGTTTGATGAAGCCTTCAGAACAACATCTGCAAACAGCAGAGATGCGGTCCCCAAAGCAGATTGCGCCTACAAATTAAAACTAAGGGTGACAAAGGGCTATTCTATATCATTTTTTAAAATTTTGTTATCATTCAGTTTCTCAAATTACTCATTTAAATGAATGGGATTCCTGCATAACTTGAAGTACTACCACAACAAACATGTGGTTTAGTAGCATTTAGGGGCAAAATGTGCGAGGTGGAATAAGGCCAGTAAGTTACAGCTATAAGTTCTGCTTCCACTCTTCTTATCTCATTCATTATTAGACAGTCACTGTTTGCTGCTCCAGGCTTTAGTGAGCATGATCTCTATCTGCCTCTCCCTCAACTGAGAGGAAAATCAGCTGCAGTGTGTGCAATATTATCACAATATTCCACATTTCAAATCATCTCCATCTATCACAATAGACAGCCCAGCCCTAAACATTGTTTGTCCTCCTTGGACCTTAGTACTGGGTAATCCATGATCCCCCACCAATTTACAGGTAAATCTTCCAGTTTAGCACTCGTAATGATTTTGACATCTAAAGAAAGTGATGGAGGACCTGATGCGTAGATAAAGTGACACCGATGTATGTATTATTTTCCCCTATAAAACAGTAAAGTAACCCTTCGCATTAGTTTTAGAGATGGTCAGTCTAGCCCAGTGATTCTCAACCACTGTGCCACGGCACACTAGTCTGCCGTGAGAGATCGTCAGGTGTGCCGTGAGAAATTATCCAATATCACTTTTTTAAAAATAAAAATTTATTAATTATTACCTGCAAATATTATGTCATTGTCGAGTGTCCGTGCTGTAGTACAGTGTAGTATATAATGACTGGCAGAGTGATCTAATATTCGTCCGGGTGGCGACAGGCAGCTAATTGCCTCGTTCCTTTAAATCAGTGGTGCTCAATATGTCGATCGCGATCTACCAGTCGATCGCCAAGGTCGTGTGGGTAGATCGCCGTGTCTCGTCTCGGACTCGCGTTTGGACTCGGTCTTGTCTCTCACTCAAGGTCTGACACTCAACAAGTGCGATCATATTTCATTACGGCCGCTGCTGTTGGTAATAAACTTGTACAGGTGTGCGAGAGCGTGTGGGGCGTCTCAGTGCAGCCCGCAGAGACTCTACGGCACATCACAAAACACACACGCTCCCTACGCACTGCAACAGCGTGTGCCCTCGTGTACCAGCGTGCATCACAGGGCAGATTAAACTTCCTAAACATCCTACCTGTCCATCTGCCTCACGTCAGCACGCCGCCCCTCGCCTTTTCACGCTCTCGCTCCTTCCTGCGTACAGCGAACACAAAGCCCCTTCCACAGTGCGCGTTGATTAGAAGAGCAACACGAAACGTGGAGCAAAAACGAGTCTAAATTTGTGTTACAGGGTTGGCACAAAGCAGGTCTACAGCATAGAGCAGATCTACAGAACAGACCCACTGCCACATTTGGCTGAAGTTTGTCTAACAAAAGTGCACAAATGCATCTGTGTTTGTCCCGATGTACGTTTGGTTTGGTAAACGTGCAGAGGCTGGTAAATATCACTGCAAAACCAGAAAAGAATGAAACTCCAGTTTGTAACTTTAAAAAACAGGTTTAAAAATCTTCCTTCACTTTTTATACAGTTTTGTGTTAAGTGCCAGAGGAAGTTCTCTTAAAGAAGGGGTTCTCAAACTGTGGATGAGGGTCCAAAAAAGGGGCACAGAGTGTTTCATTGCAGTTTGCTTGGCTTTGTATTAGGTAGATCTTTATGACTTGGTCATTTTTGTAAGTAGATCGCATGCTGAAAAAGTGTGAGCACCCCTGCTTTTAAAAGAATTAGTAACGCATGTGTGTGTGGTGACAGTCATGGAAAAGTTTTTAAAATGGACGAATGCAAACTCCGAAATGAGCCCTGGACAAGATTCTGACCCAGAAGAAGAGCTTTTCAAGCTTAACTGCTATAAAAACTAAAACCAGAGAGAGACTGAGAGCTGTTGATGACGAGCTTCGTGTGGGTCTTTCTTCTATTCCTGCCAGGATATCATCTTTGTGTTCATATAAACAGGCGCAGGTCTCACACTGAGTAAGTAGAAATTAATGTAGAAATTATACTGTAATTAAATATACTATATAGTGTCATTTTTGTAACATTTTGGTTAGTGGTGTGCCGCAGGATTTTTCCAATGTAAAAAACGTGCCGTGGCTCAAAAAAGGTTGAGAAACACTGGTCTAGCCAGTGACCAAATACTATAGGTCCCTGTTAACCTGTTTCAAACTAAATAGGTTATTTAATAGAACAGTAATAATACACTTCATAATTTGCGTATTGCTTTTAATTTATCATGGCATGGAACTGACACAAACATGAATGTGGTTTGAATACCACATGGTGATCAGTTTAAGTGCATTCTTTAGCCTTTGACCTAATTCAAATTAAGCATGTGTATCCTTCTCTCAGTATCCAATACATGACAATCCAAGTGTAATTTCATAAGATTTTAGTCTGGCTGGTACACATTTGACAACAATAATAAAAGAAACAATCATAAGATTTGTTTGCCCCCCCATAGAGGCAGAAATGTACCAAAGCACACCAAATCAACTGCAATTCAAAGGAGCAATTTTCAAGCTAGTACTAAAATATCTTGTGGCGTTTATTATGACCCACTTTGTAACTTTATTTCTTCTCTTAACCTGAACAGTGTATGTTCTTGTATCTAAGGCATGCCATCTGATCGAGTGGGGAGATTGTCATTCTCTTTGCGTGTCATGTGCTGTCAGGCAGTTCCTCTTCACTGCAGATGTGACGCACTCCTCTTCCTCCTCAGCTGTGTCATCCCCAAGCCTTTCTTTACCCTGCCCCTGATCCCACCTCTATTTCTCAACCCTTTTTGCTCTCCTCTTTTCACTCTCTCCCCTCTTCCTCTCTCCCTCTCTCTTCCCTCAGAAAAGACGAGTGGGTGGAGTGGAAGCATTGTGCCCCAGAGATTGTTGTTGCTTTTCATATGGACCAGAGCAAACCTTGTGCTATAGTGTGTCTGTGTAAAGAGAAAAATGGATGTCCTTTTTTCACCTTGCCTTAAATAAATGGTCCATCGGTTCCTATTTGGCCGTGCATCCAAATATATAAATCTTACTTAGAAAATGACAGCTCATTTTCTGTGGTGGTAAATTTACAAAAAGAAATGAATAAATAGTTCAACGCTCTTCCAACTGAACCTTAGTGTGCCTTTATTTTTATTTTTCACAATAGTCAAGAATCTACCTTGGTGCAGCTAAACGAGTGATTTTTATTTCTTTTTTTAATTGTCAGTGTTTATAAAGTTGGATCAATATAATCAATGATCAATATTCACACTAAAATGAAGCATTTTGTCTGTGATGTTTACTGTGTTAAATGTCCTGTGCCTAATTTTTTCCACATGTATTTGGGCAAAATATGTCTTGCCCCAGCAGCCCTTAACATAAAGATTAGGATGTACTGTCTGCGTCTAATTAGAAAGCATTTTATTGTCTGATAATCAGGAAGTGTGTGTTACTGTTAGCAAAATAGAGTTGAAAAAACCTCAGTCCAACCACAGTTGCTAATTTGTAGCACGTCTCTCAAATGTAGAAGACATCTCCTCTTGAAAATTCTTGTAACATTCTGAACAAAATATATAACTTCTTTTATTTGATTTAAGTAATAGTTTGGTGCTTTGGTTGTTGATTTTCAGTCCTTTGTGTTGTTTTTTCCCTCTCTTTCTTTTTTTAAACGTGTAAGTCATATTTGTTTTTGACACGAACAGAGCATGCGTCTCTCTGATTGGTTAATCCGCTTGTCAATCACGCTCTCTGAAATTGGGAAAACAGGATAAGGCTCTAGATCAAGCTCATCTTTGAGAAGTTTTGTCAAAGAGTGTGGTTCTGGCTGGCCAGGTAACCCTTTTGCTACATCTTTTCACATATCCTCTTCCCACTCCCCTTCCTTCTCCTCTGCTCCTCTCTGACCATTTTTAGACTCTAAATCCCTGCCTCTCCAACAGCACATCTCCCAGAATGTCTCCAATGTGTCTTTTCTCACACACACATGCGCACACATATTTCAACACACACACACACACTTATACAACTCTGCGATTGCACTGTAAATGCCTAAAATGTGACTAGATGCACTGCTGGTGTAATCCTATTTGCAGTTAAAGCCAAGGTGGAGGAAGTGATACACATTCACAATAATTGGTTTTAACACAGCAGATTGTCGAAGTGGAAATACTCTGAGCAGTTACTGGATAAAAGTAAGCTTTATATCTTCTTCTGAAACTATTTTGGATCACGATTTTATTTGGACCATTACTTTTATTGTCAACTGAATGTTTTTTAGCAAATAATACATATTAGATATTACCGAAATGTTTTGTAAAGTGTTTTTTCCCATTGCAATCCCAAGAGCAATGTGTATTTCTGTTGTTAAATTAAATATAATGTATAATGACAAAATCTGTACACAAGATTCGTTTTTGATTGTTTTGGCAAGATAGTTCCCATAGCAACAAAGACATTTAAGAAAGTAAGTGAGTCAAATGTTTGAAATCCAGTGAAACCTTGGAAAAACTGCATGTATTCTGGTCTATAATACTAGCATTATGGAAGTAGCCTATACCGTATCATGTAATCACTGCATATGTAATTAAGCTATAATTAGTTATGTCAACCCTTAGTCAACATAGTCATTAATCTTAATTACATGTTCAGACCCTGATTGCTTCCATCAGTGTAATAGGGCAGCATGTTTTCCTACTGAATACTATTTTTAAACAACTACCGTACATTTCCTTTTAAAGTATACAGAAAAAAATAAATGATGATATTCAAAGTATGGCATTAAACCTTTCTATCTTCAAGAAGACCAAACAAGACCAAGCTATAGGTCAGACCTGTGGAGTGGCGACCCTGCTCACAGTGAGAGCGCTTGTTTTTCTCTGTCATTTTAAGCTATAAATCCACCTGTAATTGAATAAATGTAAGGTATAGCTGTTTAATGTCACACTTCGGAACATTCCAGGTGGGGCAATGGCATCTCCATATTAACAAGCAGATGATGATTCTGATCCAAAACGTTAAATGGAAAAAGTTACCTTTAACCATTGCAAAGACATAGAGCCTGATGCATGCTTTTTCATTTTTTGAAGCTGACTGAGCCTGTATTCGACATTGGAGAGAACAGATCAAACCATGATTATTCAAAGATTAACCTAGACCCCAAAACAGACAGGATTTGACTGCTGCACTCTGCGTCTCTGCTCAGAACAGTGTAAGTGGTGCAATGGAGGTACAAAAACATGCCCTAGTTTTCAGAGCAGAGGTTGTCCACAGATATTTCTATAATTTCTAGTGGATATTGTGTAGGTCACCAAATACAAAAAGTCAGACAGGAAAGAACAACTAAAAATGGCGCAGTAACAATGATGTCTAAGATACTTTTACTCTGGCTTGATCTGACCCTGGGTTTACACTGATGTAATATTTAAAATGTTACCATAGCTTAAAGAATTCACACTGAAGTCCTCAAAATCAAAATCATCTATACAGGTAAAAGTCTTATGATCAAAACCCATGAATAACTTCTATTACAATCTAGTAGTGAAACATAATAATGCTGCATATTCATTTGGTACAGTTTTGTGCACTGGATCCCAATCATCCTGAAAGGTTTGGGACTTGATTGTTAATTGTGGCTATTTTACTTTTTAATGTAAGATCAGAGAAGGTTATAAGAAGGAGAATCCCACCCTGTTTTAATAGATTGTTCTATAATTGCTAATTGTGGTTGCAGTGACAGATGACTAACCTTGTGTGTGGTAATTGCACTGATGGCATAGACAGATCCTGTTCTTCCCTCTCCAGCCCAAAGGTGAAGCGTCTCTCCATCAGATCCACTGACAGGGCCCATGTATCACTTAGCCCTGGTCTGTCAGGCCTTGGCCATAGCCTGCAGCTACAGCCAGATAAATGTGCCTTTAATCGGACATTTAGGGACCGCTAATGAGGGTAAACCAGGCCCATAAGTGTTCACTCATGTTATGCGCTGTAATGGTAACAGATACTATGACCTCCAACACAAGACTCGATTACGTTTATGCATATTACTCATTTTATTCATATGCCTGTTTCATGTTTTGAAAATTAATTGTGCTGGGAAAGGAGTTGATGTGCATCAGTTGGGTACAAAAAAAATCACTCATCCATTCACACAGACACACTCATACACCAATGTACGCAGACACTGGGGGTCAGATGAGAAGTGCCTTGCCCAAGGACAACACGGCAGCATTCACCTGTGGGAACTGGAATTGCACCGCCAATCTGTGGGTCAGTGGATCTGTCCGCTCTACCAATGATGTTTATGTCAAAAGCAGGATTACAACCTCCAATCTTCTGATCAGTGGACAGATCAAACACACAATACTAATTAAGCTGAACATTTGATATTTTGAAACAGATCATTTTAAAATGTAAATATTTACCCTGGATCACCATGAAACAATTAACTACAAAAATGTTGCTTTTAATTAGTGTCAACATTTCATAGAGTAATTCTGCACATTGGTCTTTGTTTTCATTTCTGTTCCAACATTGCTGCTAACTTGTTTTATTGCTGTTGTTGTGTCCTTGGGCAAAACACTTGGCTGTCTTTATCTATGTGTGTTGTGGCTATAGCTTACCATGGTGCGTGGGAAATAAATGAATAATGTAACAGAGTTTTTGTAGTGTCTGCAGCAGTAGAGAAGACAGATGCCAGTATTATTGTTATTTCAACCTTGAGAACAGCCAGAAGATGAGAATGAATGAAGAAATTTGTTGTCATTACAGTGGAGTCCCAGTTGTTAATGGACTAGAACTCTGAATAATGTTGTGGAAAAAGAGAAAGTGAAACAGTCAAAACAATACCATGCATATCATCGCCATCTATAACATTACCATAAACACATCATCATTTATGTCTCTTCTCTGGTTCTATTTACAGCTGATCAGTGGAGGAGACAGACACATGGACAATTAACCATCACAGTGCTTGAATCAAATGTTGTTTTACTGTTGAAATTGACCATATATTTTTGCATATTGCTTTTCTCCATGAAAATATATCTGCAAAAGTCCACAAATATGATTCCAATCTAGTTCCAAGCCCAGATAAAAGAAAGGAGGGAGGGCGTCCTGTGCAAAACGTATATGTCAAATCCATATGCAAATCACAGTAGAGTGGAAGCAGAAGACTAAGCCAAAAGGAAAAGACCTTTCAAACTCTATAAAACCACATTTTAAAAAGCCTTCATTTTCTTGTTATATTATTGTCCCCAAACACAAAAGAGCTCACATAATAAGTACTACCTACATTTCATGAGCACAGTGTATTCATTTTGAGCCAAATGAGTGCATCTATTATACACTGACCTTAGTAAAATCAGTAAAAATAAAATAGGAGATGCACATGGATTCAATTAAAACGCACTAATGAAAACATTCTCTGTACAATCACTCATGCTGCAAGAGCTGGAGGTTGCTTGTAATGGAAAGGTCAGTGCTTAAAGCCGTAAAATGGTGTACATTAATTCAATTAACGAATAAGTCCTGTCCCGCTGGATCTCTGAGGATGCCTCCTGGCTGCACAGAGCTGTCATCTGGGCTGGCAGTGGGAGGTAACAAATAACACCTCCCAATATGAGACACTGCTTCTCAAAGTGTTATAATGAAGATTTATGACAGTCAACAGCACAAATTTGGATCTACCGATAAACAAACTGAATTGGGTTTATTTATTTCTTATAGAGAGGGTGCAACCTGAACAATAGACAGCTGTGAAAAAATACAGTTTTGTTTTGTTAGGGCTTCTGTTTTAAAATCCTACATATGTTTTCTTTTTCCAAGCTCCAGCAGCACTTATTTGTAACGTGGGAGGCCCATTCAATTAAATGTCTTGCCCAAGGACAAGAGTTAAGCGATAGGCAATTTATCCCCTCCTGTGCCATTACTGTTCTAACTAAACTGCCTTTCTGACTTCTTCCATTTCAGCACCAGTATCATTGGAGTTTAAAAGTCAATTGCAATAATGGATCATCATTCATTGTCATTGTCATTGTCATTGTCATTGTGGAGTTAAATGATCTGTTCCTCTGTCAGTCTGATGTTATCACTTCAGTCCAGTCTAAACCATTTGAACAGAGACAGTGAGAAGGTGGTGCTAGTATTTGTACTGTTTTATTGTACTAGCCATTGTGATGAAGGTGGGTGGTTGGGCACATTATGCAGAATTGTTTTTTAAGAGCCTTTAACCATATTATTATTGTTATCCATCCTCATTCACCCACTCAGTTATTTAGAGTGATTCATCTGTCTAGGCTTCAAACAGTCCAACAGTCATATATGCATACATTTTAAATAGTACTTTTTCTTTTATTCAGGTATTTTTATTCAGGTATTTTAAAAGTCATTTTTATATAAATGAGTTCATAATTTAGATCACATACCATTCAATTCAAAGAGCCCTATAATGTCATGCTCAACTATCCAAGTTGCCTGACCAGCCAGTCCCCTCTACATTCTGTTTGAATCCAGAAGTGACTAGAACTGGAGAAAAGCATGAAAAACTTGTTCAAATGCGGAAGACATCTCCTCTCAAAACAACAAAATACAGTTTATAACTTCTTTTACCTGAGATATGTAACAGTTTGGTGTTTTGATTGTTGGTTCTGTAAAAATCAGGGCTGTCTCTACTTCCTTTATGTTGTTTTATCACCCATTTTTATCGGTAAACCGCCAAGTTTTTGGGCCATGCGCCTCTCTGATTGGTTAATCCAACTGTCAGTCATGCCCTCTGAAATCGGAGAGGCAGGATATGGTTAGAGGTCCAGTTGTCTTTGTAAAGTTTTATCAAAGCGTATGGTTCTATCGAAGTTACATAATTCTTAACATTGTCTTTCAATATTCAATACTGAAAGACAATATTCAGTATTGTCTTTCAATATTATTCTTTTCAAACAAAAGCATTCAAATTTATTCGTAATTTATTGTACTTTTTTGTTGTAAAATTGCAGGCGTGGGACCCTGGACCTCTGACTTTCGCTGCAAATAATAATCTCCTCTCAGTCATTTGGAGCTAATTGCACAAATGGATGCTTATTAGGCACTTCCTATTTTATGAGCGTGCATGCAAAGACTTCATTACATCTCCCACGAGGAATTTACCGAGGCAGAGCTGTCACTAAACGGGTGAATGAGGATCTATTAAACATGTTTAGAATGCATTGGGGATTATAGTTCTTGTAATAAACTATAATCGGAGCCAAAAATAAGTCATAAGTTACTGAGGACATGGAAGATCATTTTGTTCTGCTGCTTCTCACTTTACATAAGAAAACATATAGGTGACAAGCTCCATTGTGTAGCTCACTATAAAAAGCATCAGTGAAGAGATTTTGATAACAAGAAGACTGAAGCATCATGTAGTAATCTTCACTATTGTCATTTAAATACGCTTTGGTAAATGGTAATGATAAATATTCAAATTTGTATGTAGCGCTTTTTCACCTTCTACGCACTCAAAGCACTTTACATCAAGGAATCACTCAGCCATTCATACCCCATTGTATGCAAATACCAGGGGCGTGATGGGTTTAGTGTCTTGCCGAAGGACATAACAACAGAATTCATCCAGTGGATCTGACCACTCAACAAATGATGTTTATGTCAAGAGCAAGATTCGAACCACCCATCTTCAGATTAGTGAACAAATGCTCTTCCAACTGAACACCCTGCTACACCTTAATGAACCACATCAAATAGTAGTATTCAGTTCAGATATGTGTAGTCAAACCAGGTTTCAATGGCGTATTCATGCAAGCTTGCAATAGACAGTCTATAGTCCCTGACAAAAGTCCTTTCGCTTATCCATTTTGTAGAAACAAAAGCTTATAACCTGACTTTAAATTAATCGATTGGTTTTAGAAATGTCTCATATGAAAGCTAAAACCCTCCCAAATTATGCTCAATATACTAAAATAAATTTGCTTCACTGAAGAAAGATTGATCATTTAATGAACACAGAAAGGTCAGATTTTGGCAAGACAAAAGTTTTGTCACCTACAGAAAATTGAACAAATAATTTACTTCAAATACAAAAATATGTTGCATAACATCAGTGAATTAAGTAGTGGTGCTGTGAGATCCATATTTAATATCTTGTATGACTTCCAGGAGCTTGAAGGACGCATCCATGCGGTTCGACAATGATTCATACAATTTGTTGATGAAGTCATCAGCAATAGCAAAGAAAGCGTCTTACATGCCTCCCAGAGTTCATCAAGATTCTTTGGTTTTGCCTTCCATGCTTCCTCTTTCATTCTACCACAGACATGCTCAATGATGTTCATGTCTGGTGACTGGGCTGGCCAGTCCTGGAGCACCTTGATCTTCTTCGCCTTGAGAAACTTTGATGTAGAGATAGAAGTATGCGATGGAGCACCATCCTGCTGCAAAATTTGACCCCTTTTTATGGTTGGGAATGTAAGAGGTAGCTAATACTGTCTTGATATTTTAGGCTATTGATATTGCCTTCCACCCTGCAAATGTCTCACACACCCCCATAATGGATGTAACCCCAGACCAGGATTTTTCCGCCACCAAACTTAACTGTTTTCTGGGTGAATCTTGGATCCATGCGGGCTCCAGTAGGTCTCCTGCAATATTTGTGGCAGCTGTGATGTAATTCAACCGAGGATTTATCTGAGAAATCCACCTTCTGCCACTTTTCCAGTGTCCATCCTTTTAGCAGGCTGTGGGCCTTGGCAAATGCCACACGGTTTTTTTTTAATTGCCTTTTGTTTAGTGCTGGTTTCTGTGCACTGATTCGACCATGGAGGCCATTTCGAGACAGAATTCTACAAACTGTTGTGGTTGACACAGGGACTTGAGGTGACCAGGCCTGGTGGAGCTCTGCTGCAGTGGAAAAGGGGCTGGCCTTGGATTTTCGAATCAACAAACGGTCCTCCCGAGCAGTTGTCTTGCGGCATCTGCCCGACCTGAGCTTGTCAAAAACATCTCCAGTCATTTCAGATCTTTTTCTTATTCTTTGTACTTGACGCTGAGACACATTGAAGGTGTCACCACCTCAGCAGTGGATCTGGTCTTCAGCCTCTTGATAATTAACACTTTGGTCTCAGGGTGGATCTTAGGCATGTTGTCAGAGGTCAAGTTGCAGTTGATGTGAAGGTCTGGTGTGCTGGGGTTCTTTTTATACACACCCACTAATTGATTGATCAGTAACTGATCACAGGTGAGGCTGTAACCTAGGATTGGGTGCATCATATGACAAGGCGACAAGACTTTTGTCTTGCCAAAATCTGACCTTTCTGTGTTCATTAAATGATCAATCTTTCTTCAGTGAAGCAAATTTATTTTAGTATATTGAGCATAATTTGGGAGGGTTTTAGCTTTCATATGAGACATTTCTAAAACCAATCGATTAATTTAAAGTCAGGTTATAAGCTTTTGTTTCTACAAAATGGATAAGCGACAGCACTTTTGTCAGGGACTGTATTGTCGCAGAGCAGACAGGGAGCCGAATCCTTCTTGGCACTGTGTCAGGTTTAGAGAATGTGTGAGTGAGGAGAGGAGCAAATGTAGGTTTCTTTTTAAATAATAAAGTCTACCCAAATATTAATATGAACTGTCTCACTCAGGCTTGTTCAACTCTAAATACTTGATGCTGCAGACGACAGAAGAAAAAAAAAACTTTGAATATATTACAGGTTGTTTTTTCTTTGGTGGGGTGTTGCTATAGGTATTCAAGGGCACTAGGAGGAGTTATATTGGATCAGGCATCTGGTATAATTTTCCTTTCAAACTGAGATGATTAAAGAAAAAAAAACTATAGTATATTTATGCACAAACACACAGACACACACACACACACACACACACACACACCAAGTCATTTATTTTTTTTAATGATTAAGGAACCTTATTTTAAAGCATTAACACCATTACCTACACCTCTGTAGAGAAACTGGGCATAAGAAATATTATAAAAAAGATGAAGAGGAAGCCAAACCTCTTCTGAATTTGTTAAGATGTTCAATCTTTAAATCCAGTTCTGTGAGAGTCCTGTGCACTAATGCTGATTCTTCACTTCTCAGTCTCAGACCTGGGATGTTATGAACACTCTCAAAACGGGAGACGCTGTGTTTGAGGCAAGGTGGCTCCCCACGTGTGCTGAAGACATCCCTGAGAGCTTTCTGTATGTCACACACACCCTTAATTATCATGTCTGTTTGAAATGAATGTTCATCTTATTTGACTTTGTCTCTGTCCCCCAGTGACCCAAAGTTTGTCCACCTGGCTGAGGAGTTTTCATACTCTTTGCTGAGCAGGTAGAGTAGTGTCTCTGCCGGCTCCAGCCCAAGAATGTGGTATTGGTCATGGTACCAAAGGTCTTCCACAGCCTGTGGCACCCTTCAGCGGATGCAGATTTATTCAGCATGCTGTCCTCTGACCTCAGCATCCAGGCCATTGGTGCTGGACACTGTAACTAAACCTCTAAGAAACATGCTCCAGAGAGTACATTTCTTCGACTCCATGCTGGACCAAATGGTTATGAAGATCATGGCGAGAACTAACCAATGTTTTCCCATGAAGAACTGGAGGAGCTTATTTGGTCCATCTGCCCCAGCCTTCTGGAGGCCATCACTAATCTGATGGTAGAAGAGATCTCCGCTCTCTTCCCGAGAAACCAACAGAGACACCCATTGCACACGTGCCCACACTCAATGTCACTTCAAACCAGCTCACAGAGACTGTCCTCCCTGAGGTAGCCTCTTCTGATTCTCTCTGACCCACAGCCTTTGGAGCTCACTCATTCTGGGAGAAGGAAATCCCAGGATTTGAGGAAATCCCAGGGCTTGAGGAGATCCCAGGACTCAAGGAGATCCCAGGACTTAAGACCCTTCTAGGACTCAAGGCCTTTCCAGGATTTGAGACCCACCCAGTACTCAAAGCCTGCCCAGGACTCAAGCAGATCTATGGACTAGAGGAAATCCCTGGACTCAATTCCCTCCCAGGACTCAAGACCCTCTCAGAACTCGATACCCTCCCAGGATTCGAGACCCTTCCAGGACTCGAGACCTCGCAGAACTCAAAGCTCAGCACTAGAGGAGCTCACATTCCAATAGAGCCCCCTATAACTATATATGAAACAGCTTGTGCAACATTTAGGTTGATGCATCATCATTTTTATACAAAATATGTTAATGTGGTGTTAAACTATTTCTTCTCCTGACTATTTATCTGGACTAAAATTGATACATAATTACAGTTTACCATTTCAGTGTACCATTAGTTTCCCATCAGTGGAGCAACTAGACATCATGAATGTTAATTTAGTGTTTAGTCAAAACTTGTTAAATGTAGTTTGAATAATCTAAGTATTTTGTGATGTTGATTCACAACAGTTCATCCAGAAAGCTCAATGATCAAATCACGGTTTTAAGGTTTTACTGAACAAAATGAATGCATCAGATATCTTTTTAATATTAACAAATTAACCGCACAGCACAGACAAACAGTGAGTGTTTACAAAAGTATTTCAGCAACGCTTTAAAATACTGTATGAAGTATTTCTAAGGTATCAATAAGTGCTTGGCATTTGTTATTATTACTGTTAATAAGCCATTAACAACAATACAAGTGTGAGCATTAATAAGCTACTTATTATACTATCGTCAACAAACCAAGGCAAGGCAAGTTTATTTGTATAGCACAATTTGTACACAAAGTAATTCAAAGTGCTTTACAGAATAAGAAATACATTAAAATCATAATAAAAACAAATCAAAACATAAATAATCATGAAGATTAAAATTAAAAAAGAGAGACATAAATTGGAGAGAAGAGTGCGGAATGAAAACCTTTCAGTTATATGCACAGTGAAACAGAAATGTGTTGAGCCTGGATTTAAACAGCGTCACAGAAGAGTCTGTCTCACATGTTCAGACTGTTCCAGGTTTTAGCTGCATGAACCTGAAACGCTGACTCCCCTTGTTTAGTTCTGACTCTGGGCACCAGCAGGAGGCCGGTCCCTGAGGTCCTCAGAGTGCGAGATGGTTCATATGACACTAACATGTCACAGATGTACTTTGGTGCTCACCCATGGAGAGACTTGTACACAAGCAGAGCTGCTTTAAAGTCTATTCTCTGAGGCACAGGAAGCCAGTGCAGAGACCTGAGCACAGGACTTATGTGCTCGTACTTCCTAGTTCGAGTAAGGACCCGAGCTGCAGCGTTCTGGATGTTCTGCAGCTGTCTCACAGCTCGTTTGGAGAGACCAGTGAGCAGACCATTACAGTAGTCTAACCTACTGGAGACAAACGCATGGATAAGTTTCTCCAAGTCTACTTTAGACAGTAAACCTTTGATTTTTGCTATGTTTTTTAGATGGTAAAAGGCTGCAGATGTTATTGATTTGATGTGGCTGTTAAAGTTCAAGTCTGAGTCCATTATTACCCCTAGATTTCTTGCCTGATTTGAAGGTTTTAGAGAGAGAGACTGGAGGTGACTGCTGACACTGTCCCTTTGTTTCTGTGGACCAAACACTATGACTTCAGTCTTGTCAGAGTTTAGCTGGAGAAAGTTGTTTTGCATCCACACACTGATCTGTTGGATTCAGTGACCAAGTGAGTCCACTGGTCCATAGTCTCCTGCTGCCAGAGAGACGTAGATCTGAGTGTCATCTGCATAATTGTGGTAGGACACATTATTGCTGCTTATTAACTGGCCTAATGGCAGCATGTAGAGATTGAACAACAGGGGGCCCAGGATTGACCCCTGAGGCACCCCACAAGTCAGGGCCATGTGATCTGAGACACAGTTTCCAATTTCAACAAAATACTTCCTGTCTTCTAGATAGGACTTGAACCAGTTTAGTACAGTACCAGAGATGCCCACCCAGTCCTCTAGTCTCTGTAAGAGGATCCCATGATCGACAGTGTCAAAAGCAGCACTCAGATCTAACAGGATCAAGACTGAGACTTTGCCTGCATCAGTGTTCAGGCGGATGTCATTTGTCACCTTGATAAGAGCAGTCTCAGTGCTGTGGTGGGCTCTAAAACCTGACTGGAAAACATCAAAGGAGTTGTTCATTTGGAGAAAGTTCGTAAGCTGTTGGTAAACAGCTTTTTCAAGGACTTTGCCAAAAACGGCAGATTTGAGATGGAAATTGTTCAGTACTGTGGCATCAAGACTGCTCTTCTTTAGGAGAGGCTTAATGACTGCAGTTTTCAACGCGTTTGGGAATGTTCCAGATTGAAGTGACATGTTAACTATGTGAGTGAGTGGTGAAAGTAAACTGTTGAGGACGGACTTTAGAAATCTAGTGGGTAACATGTCCAGGCAGCAAGTAGATGAACTCAGACTGGTAACGATCTCTAAAACAGTTTTGTCAGTTACAGGTGCAAAGTGATTCAGCTCTAAGTGTCTCTGTGGCTGCATGCTTGTTATTTGTGTTGTGGAATTGATGGCATTTTTGATGCCCTGAACTTTGTCATTAAAGAAAACTGCAAACTCATGGATAAGCATTGTCTGAAAATGTACCTTTTTATTATAAGTGGAATTAGGCCTCAACAAACAAGCCTGTTAATAAGTCACACAGTGTACTTTTTTAACAGGGAAGTAGGGATGGCTTCAAACCGTATCCAGAGCACAGGAAATCGCAAAAGTCAAGTAGTAAACAAGAATGGGCATGCCAGTGACTGGTGTAAAAAATGAAAACTCTGTGACCTCTAATTTTGAGTGAAGACCCCAAGAAAAATATTGAAAGACATCTAAGTAGTGCCACCTCAAAAATCAATTTAAAATGGGCCAATGGGAGCCCCCACACACACACACCCTAACCCTCACACATCTTGCCTTGGTTTGATCCTTGCTTGATGATCTTAAAGTCCTGGTTTAGTCCAGTTTTGTTCCCAATTTAGTTGTGGTGTCTGCATATAAGTTTAAAAACTTTTGCTTAAAATACATAGCTATATTTATATATACATATACATTCTCTGTCTGAACTCTTGTTCCCTGTGTGCAGTGATTTGGTCTGAAAAAACAAAAAACTGAAGTTGATAAAAATGAAATCTAATTGAGTAAAAATCCTAACCGAATAAACTAAATGGCTTGCGGCACACTCTTGCAATTTTGTTATAATGGGACCTCCACTGTCCTCCAATAAGTTATAAATGAGGTATGATCGAAGACGAGTAAAACCAATTTTTGTAATGTCTATTTATGGTAATTAAACATAATCTAGCATAAGGCCTCATTTTTGCTAAACAACACTAATTAATTTCACTGATAACCAAGCTGTCTCACAAATTGAATGCTTAAATAAAATCATGCCAACCCTACTGTGTGTGTGTACAGACGGGCATTTATGACACTGTGCGCACTAAAATCTGTACACACTTGCATCACGGATACTTGTCTGTCTTATGAGAACAAAAACCAGATCCCCATAATGTAAGTGCTTTAGTACTGGATCAGGGACATGATTTAAAGTTCAGATATGGGTTACAGTATGTTAAGGCTAAAGCCTATTATGCAGAATCCACTTTTTAGAGCTTTTACCCATGTTCTAGTTATTTGCCCTAAGCATTACTTACCCAAAGTTGTATTTGGAGTGTTTTGTGTATGTTTTAGCAATTCTTAATTGCTCATTTTCAAGACACCATATTGCTGATCAATCCCCGTGTTCACCGCCATACGTCCACTTCTCTGTACTTACTCCATTCTTCAATTATATTTTCTTAATCAGTGATACATGCAGGATTTGGCAGTGTTGGATAGTCATTTTGGTACAAATTAAGAAAAAACCTCACTAGCTTGATCTGCAGCTATGCATCGAAGCTGCCAACTCTTGTGATAACATTTACGGCAAAGTCAGTTCTCATTGAACACCGCAGTTTTCTAATGTAAGTCAGCAAACTTGTTTCTTTTTAAGTTGTTTTAAATGAACATTGCTATTTAAAATCAGCAAATTATAACGTAATGATCCACACATAGATTGATTTTATCATAGATTATAGCTATATAGTAGACACAAGCACAATAGGTCCTTTTTAAGTTTAGGATCAGTCTTCAGGAAATGAATGCAAGTCAATGGAATGTTCCCAAGAAGTCTGTAAACCCAACATGTGTGTGTCTCTAAAGTTCAGCCCCTGCTCTAGGCTCTGCGTCTCATATCGTCTCATTGCATTGACAGTGTCTCTCCCTCTCCCTCTCTCTTCCTTTCGCTTGCACACACATAAGAAAAACACATAGGAAATCCAAGTGGCACAATGATATGTTTATTGAGAGGCTTTGGATACTTAGAAAAAGGTGTCTGCTGCCGGAATGTCACAACCATTGACAAAAAACATGGCGTCCCTTATCTAGTCAAACACACGCTCACTGTCCCTCGCCACACACACACTCCCTTGCCGAGAAGAAGAGGAAAGACTAACAGCAATGCACAGAACAAGACGCTATCACAGTTGTCTACAAGCTCTTATCTACATGGAAAAATTCACTGGTACACATTAAGGAGGGAGATCTTCTTTAGGCACAGCAAAAGCAATAATAACATGTCTTAAATCTTGACAACGATAATCATAAAAATAAAACATCTTGCACACTTTCAGGAATCTACAGGAACCCAGATGGTCCAAATGTTTACAGTGGGTTTTCGGGGCGTCAATCCTGTAAGCATTTTTATATATGGTCTTTCTCTTCCTATACACACATATAGTTAGGATTTGCACAACTTGAGGCTTTGACATTTAATATAAACATCATCCCAAGTCTGTCAGAAAAATGGCTATTTAGAGCTTCTCCATTCTACATACAGTACATACGCCACTGCTTGACATTAGCCGTGACTTTGAAATGACATGAAAATTCACACACAAACATTACCACAGACAATTACAAGAGCAATTCAGGCTCTTTTTATAATTGAGAGTCAAGTTCAAGAAGTTCACTGCATCGTCCCAAATCTGAACAGGAATCCATTGATTATTTATCGGTTATCTCCCATCATATTGTCTTTGGAAATCGTTGGGCTCCGAAAATTCCTCACTTGATTTGTCCAGTGTAATGTTTTGTTTTTCAGTGTTTTTAGCTGGTGTTGATTTGATGTAGTTGCAATCCAGATGATGGCTGGGCTGTTCAGTTCTTGATGTTGCCTATAGGGGGAGCCATGCAGAGAAAAGGAAGCACTGCAACAATTAACATTTTCCAAAACAGCTCAAAACACAAAGGATTTGACTGAGAGGCTGATATTCAGACCAGCGTATTTCAGAAAATTATTATGTGAAAGTTATTTTTAGTTGCTTTTTTAATGCGTTTAAGAGTTCTGGACCATGCATCCATTTTTGACAAGTGGTGGTTTTCTTATCAATGTTAGCATCTAGATTTTAGATTACTACCTACGTACTACATTTGCAGCATTTAGAAACCATGTCTTTGTTGAATTTTTAGTGTGTTTTTATGACAAACTAAATAACAAAATTGATTATCACATTATCATTTTAACATACATTTTTAGACTACTTGATGTTTGAATTGCTGTAACTTCCCATGGCCATCACTACATGATTTGAAATTCACTGTATATACTTACTTTTACTAAGTGGTTTATAACTAGTCTAATGTGAACCTGAATTTTAATAATTATCAGTGTATTAATGGATTAGAATCAATTCACAATTTCCATCCGCTCTATAACCCACACCGTTTCTATTGCAGCTACACCCTTCAGGCCGAATGATCATTATTTTGTGACCCATATTTTTTCCAAATGGCTGCAGGTCTGTCATGATACATGCATTTAGAATATGTAATGTAGTTTAATATAATGTATGACCCCAATTTAGCTTTCATTTTAAGATGAATATTAAAACCATTTTGACCTTTCCAAATACCCCCTTTTGGTCCCAATACATCATTTGTGAACTACTTGCTTTCATACATGGTGTACTAATGGATAGCTCTTGGCTGGTATTTTGAATTATACACTTAGTTTACTTCCTACCCACAATGCCTTGCTCTGAGCAGTGATACTATTGCTTCATGTATGGCAGGTTTAAGATGCTGAGTGGCAGTTTTAAAAGCAGCGAATTACTGATGGAGGGAAGAGGATTTTGAGCTAACGCTTCAAGATAAAACTTCTGCATCGTCGTCACAGCCAAATGGTAACTCACAGTGGAGATGTATTCTACGGTGGCAGGCTACAGTCCGAGAACCGTGCATGAGAAGAACACAAGCCTTTGTTTGCTCTGTGTGTGTTTAGATAAGCTTTTCGCCTGGATATACTGTGTGTCAGCTCAGCAGATGGAGTTAGATTCTCACCACTGGGGAAATCTCAATCCCACAATGCACTGGGAGCTGCGCCAAATGAGGAAGTGGCGATAATAATAAGAAGCCAATCAGAAAGAAAACAGCGTATTTTGCCACTAGAAATGCTTATTTTTGTGCTCTCCATCACTGTGAAATGGTCTTCAGATATTTATGTATCAAACACATCACAAAATAATTTCTATAGTGTATGAAATGGGATAAATTGAAGTGGATTTTTTGTTTTTGAGTGTGACAAAAGTGTCCAGAAACCCTTTAATATGCTAATTACAATGGCATACATATCAACATTGGGAATTATTACTACAAATCTGCCATGGGAATACTAGGAGTCTTCAGAATCCCTATTGCCCACAGAGAGGCATCTTCTTTTGTGATGGGAAAGAGTGGAGAGCAATATACGAAAAATATTGGTACACACAATTTTGCGTTTCCTTAAACATACAGAGAAACTAAAATATCAGAAATTACTTGATTTTTTTTCTTTTGAACATTTCATTAAATCTTAAATATGGGGCATGGACAACTGGACATTCTGCTAATAATTGACATAATAGGTAAAAGTGGCTTTGTAGCTTCACAGAAAGAATGAACCCCTACCCAATCCAGTTGGAAGATAAGGGCAACTTTGACAGTTTTCTTCAGTTTTCTTTTCACTTTTTAACATATTTTTTTAAGACTTGTTTTTTGTTGTTGTTTGTTTGTCTAAAATGAAACCCATCTTTGCTCAAAACTAGACTCCAAATCCCATTAAAGTGAATGTGAGTGTGTGAGAATGAGATACACTGAAGTACTGAGATTGAGGCTTTGATACTCATTAAATTGACACATGGACATGGTACAAACAATTGAATCCCAAATATTTATGTCTGTGTATTCAAAATGCAGGTTTATCTAATCTAGATTTATAATTTCACCTGTAAAACAAAACCTAAAATCCTTAGTATTGATTTTAAGGCAGAGTGAGTGCAGCTTTTTTGAGCGGTAAAATCATTTATCTGGCTTGACTTCTACAAAACAATTTTGGTCCTAAGAATATATGGCAACTATAACTATAATGGCTAAGTGTGATTATGGTTTTATAGACCTTGAGTGCCTGCTTCAATGTTTAGTGCTCACAGTGGAAAACAGAGCTGTCTCCAATCTCCCTTAGCCCTTCTTTGGCGAGTCTGCAACAAAAAGTCTTATGCATTGCCTATAGCCAATCACATTTGTGGATTTCAGATGGCGATATACAGAGTGTCAACATGAGGTATGAGTAACAGAAGATGAAAGGGCTAGAGGGTGGGAGTGGCTGGTCGTTCTGGGTCAAAAGTTTTTATTTTCATTTGATGCTTTCATCTCAGAGCAGAGTCCATGAGGGTCACCCACTTCAGTTAGGCCAGCGCTACTGCAGGCCTAGCAATTGCATGGAGGTTTCCCATAAGCTTAGCTGCAGCTGGGGGTCAGAGGTCACAGGTGATGTCATCTGCCTGCGTCCATTGGCCCAGTAGTCTTCGGCACGCCCCCCCTCCAGCGCTGGTGATAGAGAGGTGTACAAGACCGTGGCAGCGCCCTCTTTAGGAGTCTAGGGGAAACAAGAACACAAAAAATTGTTGGTGTTATTAAAATATAAGTATAATAATTAGGGTTGAAATGTGTTGGCTGTCCACACTATAATAAAGAACTTAATAAAGGACTATATCTTTTAGTAAAATTAGACTCTTTATAGTAAGGCATCTGTAAATCACTTGCTTGACACACAGGTGGTGCACTAAATTTTCTTTTTTTTTTTTTTTCACACTTTAATTGGGTCTTATTAGACAGTGAGATGTGTGAAATTGGTGTGAAGAGTGAGAAGAGACATTCAGCAAATTTTCAACTTCGGGAATTAATCTTAAGTACAATTTAGATGTTTTTTGTAGTAATTTGATTATGTAATTTAAAATGTTCAATGTACTGCAAAGAGCATTTTTACTTTTACAAGAGTAGAATAAATTATAATTAGAAAACTTTTGCATTTATTTTTGATTGTGTTGATTAGTTTCACTGAACTCATTGAATGTTCATCCACCAGTTGGACTAATTACCAGTTGGTAGAAACTGAGCTGTTACATTGTCCTATTCCTTCATATTTTGACAGAGACGCAGACAAATTAGCGACAAATTAGCAGCATAACACAAAAGGTGAAAAGCTGATGAACAAATGGTCAGTGTTTCATTCTCTGTATCCGGGATTGAGAAAAATTGCCTAAGCGGATATCACTTTTTTTATAATTTTTTTTGTATATCCCGCTTGGATCCGTAGACATCAAAAAGAATTGGAGTGTTGACAGGTTGACAAGTACAACAACAAGTTTCGTCTTCCAAACAAAGGCTGTATCTAAGTGTGTTGTGTGAATGCCAGAGGAGGATGGCCGTCTCAGGATGTTAGAATCAGTTGGAGCTAGGCTAAGGGTAAATGCGTGTATGTGTGTGTACTTCTCTGTTAACATTGATGCGTTTTAACAATGAGCTCAGTGTCAGCCTTGAGACCAGCTGGGGGGTTTTAGAGCAGAGGGTAGATCACATCCCAGAAGCAAAGTACTACATGTTTTTCCCTCTAAACCAAAGCATATAAGTAGGCCGTTTATGAGTGTAACGTCAAAATACATTTCTGTGAATTCAAATTGTTGTCATGATATAATAACTTTCAAAGCAACTCATGCAGTTCGAGTACAACATAACAGGGCGTCTGTGCTTCATTCACTGGTGGCGGGATAGTGAAAAAAACACCTTGAACACTTTATGTACTTGAGAAAAGAAAACTGGTTTCCATGACAACAGTCTCATTCTGTTCCACATGTTGCTGAGTCATATGAGCTTGTGCGGTAGACCCTTTTATGCCTGTATACTATCATTATGGGGATGAACAAATTCTGAGAAAAAAAAAAAATCTAATCTTTTTTTTACTGACCAATATTGAGACAGACTGAATTAGAAGATTTTACTGGCCAGAGGAAATTATGTTACCCAAATAGGTGCACTCTTGTGATTTATTCAAACACTATTTATGGTTTGGGTGCAAGTTTCGCCACATTCAAAAGAATAAGATGGTTGTTATACTTACATTAGTTATTCTATACTTTAAAAGGAAGAATAACAGTTAGCAAAAAAGTATTTAATGTAATTTTAAAATTAAAGTAATTTTATGCAATTTAAGAATCAAGATTATCTCAAAACTCTAATCATGTAATTTTAGGATCTGGCTAGGGCATATTAGAGAACATATCAGCCATTTTGTATACCTTATTTTGTTTCTAACAAATTTTGAATTAAATCATTAATCATGGAAAAAAATCTATGTTGTATGTAGGCTACTTAACATAATCAGCATATAATCATCAGTTTTGAAAAAAAATAAAAAAGATCTATATTACTAGAGACGCAAATTATGCTGAATCTCATCTAGTATTCAGTGTCTTAAACTGCACCTTTAGACCAAGCTGGGGTAATCTTATTTCTGACATGAGCAGTAAATCAAACTGCCCTTTAGTGTACTTTCTTGGATGTGTATTTGATTTCTTTTGTGGCAAAACTCATCTAAAATAGCAGTTTCTTCCAGCAAGCTCTTATTGAACATGGCACCACTCTTTTCCCTTTTTGATAATACAGACTGCTACGAACACTGTTTTACTAAATTATGCATTTTTTTGACATAAAAGGTGCAAGAACAATTGAGTCTATACCTGGCATGGCGTAATTACTACAGGCATATCTGATGTACCTAATGCATTTGTATATGTGAGGAAAAACATAAGGCAGAAGGTTGAGCTCGAGGTAAGTGGATGTGACAAATGCAGTTTTAGTCCAGGGCACGCACACATGTCGCACTGCGTTAACTCCCAAGGACATTAACGGGCGCCCGCGGCAACAGCCTTCAGCTATGCAAGAAGTTCTTCATAATAGAATAGTCAACAGCTTGCAGCGGACAAAGCTTCGCAAACCAATTTCAAAAGAGATTGTAAATGGGGTGTTTTGCAAACTTCATGAAGCTAGATTTTAATCAGAATAAACCATGTGAATCTAAAGATGATTTTAATTTGTAACAGATCAGTACGCTGGGAATAGCTGAGACTTCACAACAAAAAAATTTGACTTAATCATATAAGTTGAAAAGTATTATATATAAATGGATAGGCTAGTGTTGTCATGATACTCACACTTCAAACTTGATTTTGGAAAGGCTTCATTGTTGATACCAATTTTGATACAAGCAAAAAAAAAAAATATCAACACAAAGTAATAGTAGTTTATTACCAAGCAGCCAAGTTCTAATATTGACACAAACCATTAAAACAATGTCCTGGTTATGTTTTTTTTTTTTTTTCAGAATGCCTGCTTGACTGAGTATCTATGTTCAATACTACTTAGACTCTGGGTATGACTTTCTCTGGCAACCTGTCTTAAAAAATGAATTTCATTTAGATAAGGTTTACTGATTTTGAAATAAGCTATTTTACTTTTGTAATAAAATAGTTTTGCTTTTAATGATTGGATTCTCTGTCAGCCTGGAAAAGGACAATAGCCTTGGATCTAAGCACTGTCAACAGTACGGCAGTTAAATTATTTAGAGTACCACAAATCTTTTTCAGTGACAAAATGAATGGTTGTCAATCAGCTGTTTCAAAATAAAGATTGTAGATTTTGTACATAGAACTCCTTCTGCAATAAGACTTTTTTTCCAGACTTGGGCAGTACATAAGTCAGAAATCCACCTTTTTGATGAGATCTGATCAAAACTTTGAAGTGGTCCCAGTCTCTATGTGAGTGCCAGTGGAGTGTGTCATACCCAGAAAAGCAGCTGTGCGATGACGCCTTGTGCCAAACGCAGAGGTGCCCACATGTGCTGGTACAGGGCCGTGTGAACCATCCCGGGGTCCACGGCACACGAGCTCACGGGGGCCCCTCCAGCTCGCAGCACCCTCTGCAGCTGTAGACTGAACAGCAGCAGGGCCAGTTTACTGCGGCAGTACGCAGCGTGGGCTGAATAATATTCACTGTAGAGACATGAGGCAATGAGTTAAGCAGTCGTCATGGTAATGTCATTGTTTGTGTGGAATATTTAAAAGTATGGCATTAAAGTCTACTCCCATGGAGACATCACCAGGTTAGATCTATGGACACGGGACCTGCTCACAGTAAGAATTCATTTTTAATAATAATAATAATATTAATAATAATACATTTCAGTTCAGTTAGATCTTTAAAATGTGCACTATGTCACTTTTTGGTTGGGGGTCCGTCACCTGCTAGTTTCTATGGATATGTCATTGCTTTGCCTGGACTGTTACAGTATGATATTAAACAGGTGGTTTTATAGCTCAAAAATACCTAGAAAACCAGGCACTCTGACTATGAGAGGGCTTGCCTTTCCACAGATCTCACCTGTAACTTGGTCTGGCTTGAAGATAGAAAGGTTTAATGCCATACTGTGAAACATTCCAGACAAAGCAATTATGTCTCCATGGAAAAAAATTCATGCACCCTTCACCAGAAAAGTTACACAATGCACCTTTAAGCCTTCATATTGGTCATATTCATATTAGTGAATATGTCCACAGGCTGGCATGATAATCTTAAAAACAGTTTCACACAAAATTGTATTGCAAGTTAAATACATTTAGATAAATACCAACTATGTAATAGATGTAACCGTGTGACACAATGAAACCAGTGAGTGTCTGTAATTATCTTGGACAGTAACGTGGCCACAGGAGGGGCCCTCATTGAATCTCTCCTTTGGGGTTTAATTAAATTATTTGAATTGAATTTCACTAAATTGGCCTGAAGAATGAGCCACCTGAAGGCCACTAATGCCAGCACTAAATGAGCCACTTGGACTGAGAGAGGAAGTGTAAAAGGTTAAATTACAGGGCCTTTGAACACTTTAAAAAGCTGTGGTTTTCAAATGGTGGTGGCCAAAAGCTAATGTAAGTAATTAGCAAATTATTTATTAACTTTTTCACATTTTCATTTACATAAGGTTGGGCAATATGGCAGAAATGAGTATGTCAGTATGGCTTTAAATATAAATTTTCTTAGCATTGGCTTTTGCTCAGTGCCATTTAACACAAAAAGTCAGAAATCTGCTCCAAACCAGATGCTTTTACTGAAAGAAGATTGGCTGGGGATGTGTATATTGAAAAGACCCAAGCAATTCATTGACTTGACTGAATTCCAATTCATTCCACAATTATTATCATGGTACAGGCACAACAAGCCTTGAACCTTTATTGTTGACTTTATTGTTGAAAGTAGATTTTACATAAAGAAATTGGCTCCTCCAGACATAAAAAAACACAGATTATGCTGAATACACAATAATCTAATGGTTGAATGTAGCTTTGAATGTAATGTACCAGCTATTGAGGTCACTGAGTTTGAGATCTCCGATGCAATGGGCTGAAGAGGAGACATTAACCACTCGTGAGAAACAATCAGACGTCCCTGACTGCTTTAGGTTATCCAGAAGAAGCCACGTTAACAAGAAGTGACCCAAGTAGTTCACTCCAAAATGCTTCTCAAATCCATCTTCAGTGCGACCCTCAGGAGCAAGCATTATACCCGCTAAAACACAGAAGAAATACACTTTAATAACATCAGAGGCTGCCAATCTGTGCCATCGGCCCCTCCGACCACAACCAACACTCACACACAGTTCTTTCAAACTAGGCAATGTGCGTGAACTGTCTTGCCTAGAACACAAAAACTGTTTTTGCCACTGGCGTCCCACTGTAGCACGTGCAATTCCCAGCGATCTCCCATCCAAGTACTAACCAGGCCCAGCCTTGCTTAGCTTCTGAGAGCTGAGAAGATCAGGTTTTGGCAAGGAGGTTTGTCCTCACAAGTCAGTTGGAGTCCCTCCACCAGGGACTAGACAAGAAAGAGTCTGATTTGTTGAGATGCAAGCTTGCTCACAGTAAGGACACATGTTTTTCAATGCAAGGAAAAAAAAAAAACAAAAAAGCTTTTATTGGTGTCTGTTTTTTTGCCTAAAATATTACATGCTGGGGATTTAAGTTAATATTTTTCTTGACAATTTCAAGTGCAACAACAAACACAAAAATGTTGAAAAGTAAAATCTGGCACCTGCATCACTCATGAGTTAGTGTTTTCATTTACAAAACAGAGTCACAGCAACAGTAAAACAATACAAAATATAAGTAACATACTACCGAATATCAGTTATGTTCTTACCATTGTTAACAAGGATGTTTAGTGGTAGGTGTCTTTTCTTGAAGCTCTGGACAAAATGCCGGACTGACTGCAGAGAGCCCAAGTCCAGAGTCTGAAATTCAACTGCAACAAAGACACAGAAAAACAGACGTGAGAATCATCCACCAACCACGAAATGAATTATTTCTGTTGGTGCTTCCTGGAGGCCAGACTTCAAAGAGACTTTTAATCAACTGGTTACACGACAATGGCCTCCTTCACTGCAACCCTTTAGATAAAACTGAAGCCATTTTCAAAGCCATCGAAAGCTTAACCAAATGAAGATGTACATTAGATACACGTAAGATTTTAAGAGTTAAGAAGTATTTTAATCACCCTAGCATTTGAGCAACGATCATGCTTACACTGTTTGTGCTTCAAATTACTGTAATTGTTTGGGGTATAGGAATTCACCATATAAGACTAGAAAGGCTCAGCTCTGTCAAATGTATAAAAACAGGCGTAAAATGGTTTGTCCCTGAGGAATAAATGAGTGTGAATGTCACTATGCTGCCTGAAGTATGTCTCTATTACAGTATACCCCAGAGTTTATGCGATCACATCTGTCACAATTTCATTACAAACAACATTCAGTTTTTAAGGGGCACTTTTTTGTGAGGGGCCTGCCACATGCTTGTCACCATGGAGATGACACTGCTTTGCCAGGAATGTTCCACACTTACAGTTTACATTATTCAGGTAGAAGGTAGCTGATCCAATTCCAGTTCTCTGGCAATTTTAAAGCACTTCATTTGCAGTCATGTAATTTTCCACTGTTGTGTGTTATACTTGCAATATGTTGAGCAGAAAATATCTACTGTATATCCCAGATAGTAATTGATACCACAGACTGATCTAGAAAAAGCTCCACAGAGTTATATTAAATCTTAATTACTTTCCTGAAAAGATCTTAAATGGTTTTAAATGATCTGTAAGACCACACTATTGAAGTTAAAGTAGCTACAATTATTATTGTGCTGTAAATACATTCTTTTGACTATTATTTTGGTATCAAAATCAGAACCAAATCTTTTCCTTTGTATCAAAACAAAGATGGCAACATTTGTTCGAGCAGATACATTTCGAGCCTCATTTAATTTTGCCTGAATCTGCTGCTGTTTCATGTCACCATTATTTTGCTTGATGCCCTTTACTGCTCTTCTCCACCCAGAAACTGATGTCTCACCCCTCCCCAAACTCCACTAAGCCTGTAGATATGAAGCACGATTAGACTGGCAGAAGACGAGCGCGCTGGGAGGAGTAGATAGATTTGATAAGGTTAAAATGGCCCGCTATGACGGATGAGAGCTTGGATAGAGAGGTTTTTATCTACAAGCAGCGCCACTCACCTGCAGCGAGGAGGCGGAGATAGTGAAAGGACAAAGACAGGGACAGTGGGGGGGGGGGGGGGGATGGGGGGCCAATGTGTCTGTATGCATGACAGCAGTAACTATGACTGCAGGTGCTTGAAACTATATTGCTTGTAAGGACTGTAGCCACCCTCTCCGATCCCCTCTTGAGTGAGCTCCCTTGGGGTCAAGCCCTTTAAGACTGAGCGGTCAAATCTGGAGAGCCTACTGGGAGCCAAATGCCATCGATTGAGTTCATGCTTATACTGCTGCTGCCGCCGCCGCCAGGACTGTAACAATAACAATCATAGGATATCTATAAAGCTGCAGTCAACAAGTGCCAATAGGAACACAGGGAGAGATGTGGTTACAGTGGAAATATTGGGAACTTTTTATCTGACCAGCCAGAACCACATGCTTTGACAAAACTTTATAAAAGGCGAGTGGATCAGGGACCACATCCTGTTACCCAGATTTCAGAGGTCGTGATTGACAAGTGGATTAACCAGTCAGAGAAATACATGGTCTGTTTGCGTCAAAAACAAACATAAAGGACTAAGAAACAGCACAGATTTTTACAGAATCAACAATTGAAACACCATTTATCTAAGGTATAAGATGTTATATTTTTTTTTTCTGAATGTTACAAGAATTTTGGAGAGCCAATATATTCCACATTTGAGAGACATGTGCTACAAATTAGACGGGACTGGCTAGTGAGGCAAAAGAACTGTAAAGTAGGGGTGTGCAATATGCCAGAAAATTAAAATGACAATATGACAATTTTACCTAGAACATTGTCACAGAAATGAGATCACAATTCAGTTTTATCACCAAATTGCCCAGACCTACTTTCTGCAAAAACATTTTGTCGCGTTAGAAGGAAACCAGTGGGTTGTTATTGTATATTAAATGGTAGAGACCAACTAAATTATTGGTCAAAAGGAAGCTGGATGTTAGTATTTGTTTCATGTAGGGTTTGATGTAAAAGAAAAAAAAAAATCTCTATTTTGCTACATGAACATACAAGTGATGGAAAAGACAGCAAAATAAGTTAACGTTCAGGAATATTGCAAGATTGATTACAAGATTGCATTAACAGAAAAATATTATTATTGCATTAACAATTTTCGGTATGTACACTATTTCCATTTAAATATACTTTTTGAATATCAACACTTATTTGCTATAGCCACACAAAGAATATAGGCTTTGGCACAGTATTGTATCTTCTGTAGGAATATTCAAATCATTATTTAGCATACAAACTCAAGGCCAAATCATTTTCTCGAAGCCTGTTGTTCTTGGCATGTGGGACTGGCACCTCTTGGTATACTTCCGTTGCTGTAACCAATTGTTTTTGTATGACGCAAAAACTAGTACAAGTCTAATGTAATTAATCCTGCCATAACCCAGGTTTGCTTTTCATTTCAGTGCTGGAAAACAAATCAGAATTCTGAAACTTGGCCAAAGAAAATGGTTTTGTGTGCCAGTGGGTCAGATGGTGCCACTGTAATTAGAGCGATCACACATAATTTTGAAGAGACTGCTGCTCCTGCGCCTTCTGAGGCTATTCAGTTTTGATTTGACTCACAGCTGTTAACTTCTTCTATCACACTATAGATCAAAGCCTTTTGGACCGTAAAAGCCATTATATTAATGCCATATGCAGATGTATTCAAATTAACCATTTATTATTGCAAAACCCAATAAAATAAAAAAGTAAAATGAATAATTTGTAATTTATGCTATTACTTAGTGGTTTTAAATTGACTTTTTTTTTTTTCAAAAGTCCATTTAAAACAGGACACTTGCTGTGTTTGTTATGTATTTAATTTATGTAATAATATAACATAGACTGTGGCATACATGAACTGATAAACTGTAGGACCAACTTGTTGCTAAAAATATATAAGAATGGAAATACAATGGAAATGGTCTGTTTACAGCTCGTCTTGTTATCTTGGTGCTGACAGCATGTTGCAGAGTTATGGACTTGTTTGGCTCTCTGACCCTTTGTGAAGTGACCAGAAGAAGTAATCTTTAGAGTGTGAAAAGTGCAAGAGTTCACCCTTTAAACCAGATTAAAAAAGCCTGTAAAGGTCATTGATCTGAGCCGAAGACACCAAACTTAATGAAAACGCCTCTACCGCAGCATCCTGGTGGTTAGACCCATGGGACTAATTAAAGTTGTAAAAAAAAAAAAAAAAAAAAAAAGAAAGAAATCAATGCAGCTCAATTACAGGTCTGGAGGCAGTAGGTCAGTTTGAATGAGATATAGGCATTGTGTAAGCATTGTGTAATGTAATGTTCTCATGTGTGGATACATGTGTTCTCATCTATATCTATGTGTGCAGCTATATGCTGATTGTAATGACCAAGCTGCTTTCTCAGTTTTATTTTTTACAATAGAATGTCAATAACTGTATAACTGAATTGCATATAAAAATACTTAATATATTATAGAAATGCTCCACTTTGCTTTTAATAACTTGAATATCATTCTGTTTGTATTAAATACATTATTATCACAACTTTAAAGGTACATGGACACTTGATACAGTGGAGACAGTGTGAGTGAAATTAAATTCAAAGCATATTGTTACAAAAATCCCATTTCTATGCTGAGAGATCTCATTGCCATCTCAGTCCTTGTCATCTTGGCCTACATCATCAGAGGTATAATACTCCCTACAACGGAAGCATAGCCAAACTGGACTGCATTAGATTGGAATGGACAACACTATTACAATGTCTCGATGTTTCCGGGTGCCATATGAATCTTGTACAATGGAAACTGTAAAATGTAAACTTCTTCTTCTTAAACTTCTTAAAACTTCAGCAGCAACATTTGGACGAATATAAATAGCTGTGACTATCCTCAGTATTTGGGGATCCCCAGTGTCAGAGCTGTCCTCTGGTCCTGCATAACTTTGTATAAATCCTCATTTGCCTCAGACAGTCACATGCATCTGGTGCTCTGACTGAGCTTGGAGCAGATTTGATTAAATAGAATTACACCTAAATGTGAAATCAAATGTATCACAGGCTAAACACATCTCCACTCTGCCTGCCAGCCGCCCGCAGACTTTTCATTACTCACATTTGGAGAAAAACTGAAAACAGCTACATGTTATTTTTGGAGCAGTGGTCTTGCCCTTTTGATCACCTCTCCTTCAACCTATCCTGTCTACTCTAAAACATCTTCTTAGCCGCCCCAGACATTCCATATAAATAGGTTCACATTCGAGTGTCTGACATGCACGCTGATAGTCAGGAATATTACTTCTGGGCACAGGGCCAGGTCTGGCTCCTACGCACCAATTTTTATTCTGTGGATGTTGAGTAGGATCAGAGACTGCCCGGGATTCCAGTCACCACGAGTTCAAAGAAATAATAATACTCACAAGTCAACACCCCACACTCCAAGGAAACACAAACTATCAAATAAAGAAGTCACTGTAGTGTAAACAAAATAGCTCAAGTTAAACTGCTTGCAAAATTTATATAGAGACAAAAATATAGATAGAAGTTTAGTGCTCTATTTGTCATTATGCTGTCACATTATACAACAAATTGCATAGATCAGATGGGCAACGTCATATTGACCATAAACCAATATCAAGGTCTGGAAACAGATGCACTGCGATCTTCCATGGCATTGAACAATGTGTCAAATGCAGAGAACAAATTTCCCTATATGGGTACAATATCAAAGATGGGTATCCTGATCCCAACTGACAAAACTGGATACTGTGATCTTTTTTTTTTTTTTTTTTTTTTTTTTTGAGTATCCTGATGACAATAATCAGAAGATCTGTTTTGCCACCCAACTGAATATGGTAAAAGGTTTTTAAATCATGTAATGTATTTGATGAGGCTAAAGTATCAGACCTTAAAGGGACTGTAAAATTACTCATGAAAGAAATGCAGAAATGTCACTTTATTACATTATTTAGAAGTTTACAACATAAGTGTGTTAACTTTTTAATCATTTCTTTTTACAAAAGTTTGAGGTAGTTTTTAGTATAACACCATTTCCCTGCTTTTTTTCAGAATAATTAGATATATTGCCCATCTTCGTGCCTATGGCTATAAACCAACCGACCAACCCACAAACTAATATAAACATAAGCGCTCTAGTGGAGGCTCATACACCTCATACACACTCATACATTTCCTGGTTTCACACAGTTAATCCAGGACTGTGGCTGGAGGCAGAGCGTGTTACTTTCAAACGCACCGTGACTAAAGTTAGTGGACAGACAGCGCTGCCTGTGGCTCAGAGCAGAAATGCCCCCCTGTGCGTGTCTATGTGTGAGCGTTCATAATTTAAAGTGAGATGCTCTAAGCCTCATTGACTAAAGCCCACTCGCTGTCTAAAGTCATTAGCATATTTTCCAATGGGGCTTCCAGGGACAGTGCAACAGCATAGTCACTGGCCACTTTATTAGGTACATCTGCTCAGCATAGAAATTTATAATCACGCAAATCACAGCAATAGCTCGAACCTAGAGATTAGAAAGACAAAACTTCTATAAAAGTTTGATTAATTGGTATTTTGAGTTTTGATATTTCTATACCGCAAAAAAACTACATGCCAACCACTAACAATCCTTACATTTAATTTATGATGAACTATTTAAGTGAAATTACGAGACATTTAACCCATGATCTCACTTGTCATGATGCTTGATGTAATTTAATCTAATATTTTATCCTTGTGACATTTCCTGCAATGAATCATGTCTTAAGGGCCCTTCACCTACACACGCACACAAGTCCTCCCTCATTCAATCAGATGTAGATTTGCACTTGGGTGTCTGTCATGACGCATACAGACCATCGGCGTCATGATATGATAGATAGCATCTAAAGGATCATATAATCATTTAACTGCTCAATCAACCAACAGTGATTGTGATTTGAGATGTCAGCCAATAGGCACCCATCAGTCAATATTACTATATACATCAATCACACTAAAAACATATTACACATTGCATATTTGTGCTCAGATTCAAGGCATAATACATTAAGAGTTCATTCAGAAATCTTTTGAAACAATTAACCTGCATCTATCCTTTTCAGTTGTTTACAAGGATTACATTTGCAACAACAGAACGTGCATACAATGTACAAAGTCTAAATCCATGTCTGTGTTTAGTCTGTGTATGAAATTACTATACCCTATGGCCATAACAGTCTAAAATAGTTTAGCTTAAATTTGGCCAACCCAATTCTCTTGTTTTATGCAACACACAAAAAAGTTCACACAAAAATATTTTCACCAAGCCTTAAGTGTCCAAAGCCATGAGTTAAAATAGTACTTTTTTTTTTTTTTTTTTTTTATGCCAGGTGCCCTTTCTGCATTTTTGACCACTTGTAGTTGGATTACAGAGTACACCCTGCACCTTTACAGGCTTTTACAATTTTCAATTTATTGGCAGTATGATGTAACAGAAGCGCCAGAATTACAGAGTTGGATTGTACTTTGATGGTCCATTGTTTAATATTCCTTCCACCATTTTCTCTGTAGAAAAGATGAGAGCCAGTTTGGATGATTCACTCCAATTTAATTAGTCAAAGGTTAAAAACACCGACATTTGGCTTAACAGCTTTTCAAATGAACACAATAAGTACTTTCCCGTTTTGTGCGAATGAATTTCATTGTGGTTTCCTGATGATTCACCTCCACATCCACAGGTAGCCAATACAATTCAACTACCTCTACAGCAGCGTATGTTATATAAGACTTACCCATTTTTCTCATAAACATACAAATGTGCCAACACCAGGAAACATGCCAAAGGGCGTTAGGACATAGATGTGTAAAGCTGCTGTCTTACATACTAATGAGAATCTATTACCTCTTCTCTCTCTCTCCCTCTCCGTCTCTCACACACACATTTTCATTCAGTGCACAGGCATTCAGCTACAGACACCTCCCTTGTCCCCTATGCTTCAGTGCCTGCCAATTACAAAAGAAGTAATCAATTCTTGCACCACCTCGTCCAGGGAAATCGACTTCAATGACACTAGCGACACGGAGCCTGTCTCTGTACCTGTCGCTTTGCACAGACAAGCACCAGCAGCTCCTCGCCACGAGAGTCAACACTTTACAATTGTATGTTTGAATTATGCATGGCGAGATTGTCACGTAAACATAAAAGTACACATTTCAGGAAAGGATTCAGAAAACATAACAATGATAATGCATTAGTCATATAGCTCGAGAAGTCTCTATATACATTTGGACATTTTTCATTAGATTCATGCTCCATACTCATTGTGGTAAGTTACTTCTATACTAGAACTGCAAATATTAACTAGAATAATCATGACTAGTTGACAGTTAATCATAATTTTGATAACTATAATCATTTCCTGAACTATACAGACTGAAAAAAAAAAACACAGATTTAGTGATGTGCTATACTACAGATGTATAGCATATCTGTATTATGAAATCTAAATGGCAAAATATAGAATAAATAATTCCCAATCTTAATAAGTATTTTTTTTCCTATTTTAAGTATTAATAGCACTTTTCTTCTTTCTACACCAAGTTCCACCTAAAGAAAAAATTACATTTTGAGTACCACCAGATTTTAATCAAGACAGGTCTAATTAAGGGCAAAGGGAAGACAAAGTATTGATGAAAATGTACCTAAATTCAGCAAATACTGGGACTGTAGAGGTTCAGTAGATATATCTGATATGATTTTATAATTTAGAAGATTATAAATTTATACCCTGGGGTAGACCAGTGGAAGTGAGGTTGACAATTTGCGACATTGCCCCCTCTGACCACCACTGATCACCCACTTAAAAGTAAATGCATCTGTTTTATGTCAAAATAATAAAAAAATGAAAGGTGCATTTATTGTGTTTGATCTGATTTGGTTGTACAAAAGTTACAAAGAAAGGATCAACCTTTGTTTTTCTGGATACTAATTTAAATACTTTAGTGTGAGTCACTGAGACAGGCAATAAATCTGCAGGAAGGTCACACGTTCATGTTTTATTAAATTTCTAATTATGAAAAGGCGGAAAATGCGGTTAATTAAACCGCTATTTGGCACAGTACAGCGCGAATGGTGTAAACAATGCATCATCATTTAGCTGCACAGATTTAAAACAGTTCAGAAAAAAACTTTTTCTATCCAGTACTTTAGCAAATGTTTAGTGTTTGAGTTGAAATTTATGTGGCATATATATATATATATATATATACATATACTCTGACAGGATTTCATATTTTTCTAATAATTACTTGGTTTGGGTTGGCACTACCTGTGTTAAATATTTGTAACAGTTTTACATCAGTTAAGTGGCAGTTTGAGAAAAAATGCTGAGAAGAAAAGTACAAAACTACAGGAAGAAGTAGCAGTGAGTTCTAAAATGATACTTGTGTCTGTGGGTTGATTTAATCGCATTCTGGGCAAAAGAGATGCCATAGGCATTGAAGGCATCACTAAGGCGATTGTCAACATGTCAAAATCTCCAACTATTACAATCCTGTCCCAAGCTAAAACTAGACTTGATATAAAGTCAGAGACCTCAATCAAAATCTCAGAACAGGGACCAGAGGGTTCGGTAGACGATGAATAAAACAGCTTTTTGGTTTCTCCAATTCAGACAAGAAACTGACAGTACGAGGATTTCACAGGCAAGTAAACTGGAGTGTGAGATGATGCCACACCACCACCTCAGCCTGTGCTCCTGGAGCTCTGAAAGTTCATGTGACTCATTTAGTCTAAAATAATCATAGTGCTGGAGCCATGTTTCAGTTAGAGCTAGAAGATGAATATTATGGTCACCAGTTATTTACTTAAATGCATGGAAAGATAATTTAGTAGTCCATGCTTATCCATTTGTTGTTCATAGAAACTAAGGAACAAGAGACAATGTACAAATATTTCTGTAAAATAAATACACTCTCATAATTCTGACATAGTCTAAAAACACAGGATGTTTGGAGTACATGTGGATAATGAGGTCCTACTGTATATACAATAAAAAGAGGAGTCATGTATATGAAGGCTGGGGAACTGTGAACTGTGAACATGCAGTTTGGAGCAATGTATGGGAAAAACAAATAAAATAAATACACTTTTTTTTGTGTGTGTCCAATTTTGGCATAAAAATCAAGCAACAACAGTATGCTATGTCGCTATCATATCAATTAAAGTTTTGACATATAAAACCATAAACACGAATAGCTACTGTAGAGATATTTAAACTTTTTGGTTGGGGGTCCGTCACCTGCTTGTTTCAGTGGATACGTCATTGCTCTGCCTGGAATGTTCCACAGTATGACATTAAGCAGCTCTACAGCTCTTGCCTCTCCACAGATATGACCTGTAACTTGGTCTGATTTGGTCTCCATGAAGATAGAACTGTTGTGAAACATACCAGACAAACAATAACACCTCCATGAAAAAATGCATTTGACAGACCCTACACCAGAAAAGTTATGCACAATTTAAAAACAAAATGTGTTTTATTTTTTCATAATGCCTGGGCACCCTCCTCTGCTCCTCCAATATAGTCTGTGTTTTTAGGCAGGTGGATTGCTGTGCTCTTACTTCCCCACTTTTTTTAAGGGCAAACTTCAGTTCCTTCTTATCCATTTTCAGGAAATGCCGTTCCTCTTGTGCTGAGTGGAGTTAGAGAACAGCTCCTGCACCCTTCTGGAGTTTCTCATTAATATTTGATGTATCTCCACCAACTTCAATACTAGTTTGAATGTCCACTATTGGTGTTCTGTCCTTCTCACTTTTATGCTCAGCAGCCTTGTTGTTTTCTCTACTACACTTCTCTGCTGGACTTTCTCTTGGTTGTCTAGGATTGTTTAAGCTGCGCACTGTCTCTCACTCAAGTGTTATAGGAATATCGAATTTCCTTATAACCATTCATTTGGTTTTCCAACTTTTTATCATTCTCCTGGAAAGTTTTTTTTTTTTTTTTAAACTCCTAGTCATTTTTGTTCATCATTTCCCTGACTTTTTTGAAGTCAGGAAGTTATTTTTTTTAGCTGCACAGTTTCCTATACTGCAGAGGTATGGAGAGAATAAATAATGACACATTTCACATTTTGAGTGGTTTTGTGGGCTCATTTTGACACCAATCTTCAAGACAAAAACTTAAAAGCAGTCTAAATTAACCAATAATGTTAATGTACAGTGGCATTTTTAATAGTTATCCTTTGCTTACAAAACTGATGTAGATGTTTAAAAATTATCTTTAAAAAGAATTTTGGCACTGCAGGTTATGAGTCATCAAACTACCGTCTGCAGCAGCATGGCAACGGATGTACTTTTTACAGATATTTGACACTTTTATCGCCTGTCCTACTTCCAACATGAATTCTACCGTGTCATCTTTTACCACATTGGATCCTGTCCTCCAAGTTGGCAAAATATGGGTTTACAAGCAAAGCTCTTGTGTGGTAAATGTCCACTGACACACTTTTTAGAAGCTGGTACAGATTCAAGGCCGTGTTGGGGATAACTTATGGTGCGTTTGAGTCATGACAGTGTGGGGATTTATAGCGCTGTGAAGGTCAGCCGGATCAATTTCTCAACATGGGCGTAAAAGAGAGCACTGTAAGCTTTAGTCAATGGGACCATAAATCTTTAGCTGTAATCATTCATCAACTCATCTTGGTCGGCACGTCCTATTCTTTCTATTTAATTCTTTATATGGAGCTGATCTATATGCTCGCTGTATGTCCATTTGTCATGCTGTTCCAACCGCTAACCTTTGATTTAGGCTCTATCGCCTATAGTGGTTCTCAGTGGCATTTTCCTCATATATCCTCAAAGCACAGCAGGACGACCATCTCTCTGAAAGTGCCATCATTTATGAAGGAAAATGCCCCTGAATATGAACAAACAGCAGCTGGAATTCCTCTATTCTGACATCATTTTATAGGTTCTCTATTGTGCAAAAGTGACTAGTGAGCTGTAAGCCATGTTACCTCCTCAAAACATATGTGGTGTTGTGTTTTGTTTCATTCACACGATTGAATAACTCATTATTATCCGTTTGTCTCCAAAACTCAAAATGCTCTGTTCCACCTCATGATGCCATGAAGTGGTAGTTTTCAAGTTACCAGCTACAATTTACCTATTTTTCAGTAGAAATAGGCAATTTCAGGTCTGAAATTATCCAAATTATTTGAGTGAAGGTGTATGGAGTTTCTAAACACGGTGAAGCACTTCCTGTATTGCCACATGACATAAAAAGGTGGAACAGAGTGTTTTCTTTCTTTGAGAGAAGAATTAAAAAGCCTAAATATGCAGGGTTTGTGTATTGAACATGTGTGAATAAAACATTACATACATTACATACACTCCAGGTATATTTTTGATGAGGCTACAACTTTATAACATAAATGAGAACACAGCATAACATTCAATGTTATCAGAATTCTCTGGCAGGTCATTATCATCTTTTATTAAAAGCTTACCACTTCACACTACAATATTTGAAGAGAGCACGTGTCTGTCATTATGTTAACGTTATAGATAACAAAGTATTGTATTGCATCCCACTAATGAAATTACGGTACATCGCATCAGGTTATATTTACGCAGAATTATTGAGTGGGAGCATGACTGACATAGGCTTGTGGGCTGAGCTCAGAACAGAATCTTACAGGTAACCGTAAGGAAAGTTTGAATATGGCCCAGAAGAGATTGTTAAAATACTCAAACATGCATGGATGACATCTAAGACTTCAGGCATGTTTTTGATGAAGAAACAATGTTATAACATGGTAGAAAGCTCAAGAAATACATTAATATATTCCCTCTTTAAGATAGTAGAGTAGCAATGTTACTAAGTAGGTGCAAATAGATTTACAAGTCATTATGTCATTAAGTCATCTGATCATTTAATAATTCAACAGTTTTATAATTTAACCATGACTTAACTCATTTCAGTATTTTGTACATCTAAACAACGTGTTAAATGTGTGAACTCCATTGAAACAGGCTGCCTGTGGAGTACAATGATGCAGCCACGACCTTTACTTTCAAACAATGGCATAAATAACAGCATATTTGTATCAGTGTGTGCCTGTGCGTGAGTGTGTAGCCGAGCAAAATATGTGTAATTTTACCTTTGGCCTCTCTGTACACTTCACGGATCCTCGCAATAGCATCCAGACCCTGCTGCTCATCCCTCCCGCCTAAAGCACAGCAAACACATACACAAAGAGGTCAGTGCATCCTGGTTATAGAAGCATTATTTCTAGAGTTTCCTAAAATCCAACATAAATGACATCTGACAAGCTCAATATGAGTTTTCCTCTCTATAAAAGCAGTTTGCCAAAATAGCAGCCGTGTGGTGAACTGAGGTCCCATGAAAAGCATTCAGGAAAAGCTAATTTTAGAAACGTTTTGAGAAAGCAACTGCTCTTCAAGGGAACTGTATGAAAAAGCAACATGGCGCATATAAACAGGAAGCTGAATAAAACTACTATTGTGACAAAAAAGATATAATATCAAAATATTTAATAATATACAGTGCCAGTTCAATATATATATGCATTTTTATATAAAATTATTACACATCTATAATAACAAAATACAATAGTAATCTTTGCTAAACCATATATGTTTAGAAATTGTCTTTGTAAGAACTTTTTCACATTTGATGTTTTCAGAACTTGAAAATGTGAGTGAGGAGACAAGCAGATATTGGACACTCAGACAGGTTACAAAGTGCACCTTTAAAGAAGTACCAGCAAGAAGAATTCAAATGAAACCGAAGCACACAAAACGTAATGCATTCTGTATTTTGATTTGAAAGGGCTAAATGTCCCCAGAGGTGAGTGCATAAAAAGCATCAATAGCATCAGGGCTAATCCCTAAAAGCTGAAAAAGCTTTTGTTTTAAACTAAATCTGTGCTATGGGATCATACATTTATTCAGCTGACTGGTTCTGAGCCTGAAGAATTCCTGTAATGGTATTACCCTAAAAAAATTAATTGATATTTTAAAGGTACTGCATAAAGTATTGTAACATATAAGGAGTACTAAAAAAAGTTTACAAGTTCAATCAATATAGTATTGTTTTAATTATAGCTGGTCATGTTTATTTGTTTTAATGGTTCTATTTGAATCCATTTTTAATATTTGAGTGAATACCTGAATAGTCTTAAAGCCATATTCTACTGTTACTGTTCTTGTACTTCTCTGTTACAACACAGTGTCCAGGGTTGAATTAAAAAAAGATTATTTATGCAATCTATATTTTACATATTAGAATTCACTTCATGATTTGCCTATGCATTTCTTTTCCTTCACAGAATCAGCTATTAAAGACCAAGACATTATTCGCCGGCCCTTTAAAAATCAGTGCCTCATATAGTGTGCACTGTGCAGTCCATTTAATAAAATTGTGACACATTTTGCTCTGATGAAAGATACAGTCATTGACTCCTCTCTCTCAGTACGGGAGGGTTTCTTTAGGAGGGGCTCTGCATACAAATGAAGTGTGGTTTTATGAAACCAGAGAACAAAGATTTTCTAAAGGTGAAATGAATGGTAGACTATCCTTGAGTATTTATTGCACTGTTTTTTTTTTTTGTTTTTGTTTTTTTTTTAATTATTATTATTCCCAAAGGACGGACAATTGAAAGCCTGTTTAGTTTAACACCACAATACTCCAACTGCAAATCATTCTTCAAAATTAATCAGTAAATAGTTAGAATGCATTAGAGACACAACAGAAAAGTATTTAATCTTACTTAAAGTTAGATTGGCTGACACAGCCCTGTTTTATTCTCACATAACACAACTAGATGTTACCCATATAACTGCTTAAACCACAGGTAATCCTAAAACCAAGGACAGGTGAGAGGCTTGCTTTGCCTTGAATGTTCCACAGTATGGCATGAAACTATCTGTCTATCTGTGTGGAGACAAGCAGATTGTGGTACCAGGCTAAGTTACAGGTAAGATCTCTGGAGACGTTCCATGGTATTGCATTAAACGTATCCAATAGTTAACACAATACCAATGCAACCACGGCACATGCAGTGCACCTTTAGATAGTCATGTTCATTTACTCTCTCTCTAAACACTGTTTATGGCATTAACATTTTCATGGTTTAGTGATAAACACTGGACTTATTAAATTTTATATTCACCTTATTCCACCTTTTGTCTCCATATGCTCCTAAACTTCACTTTCTTGTGGTGACCTTTCTGGTTAAACAAGGAAAGCTTTCATTTCAATGACAAATATGACATAAAGAAGTGAGAAAAAAATTAAAAGTGTACCAACAATTCAGCAATGCAATGATGAAGGGCTTTAAAATGGCTTTATAGTCCGTATACAACTTATTTCCTTCATAAAACAATCCACATGATAATGGGGACAGGAATGCGACTACTCAGTTCTCACATTTATGGTACATATCTCAATGCATGAGTGATAATCTTGATACAATTTAATTTTAGGCCTCAAAAGTTCAAAAACAAATGTTTCTTTCATTGGGTTTATGGGAATTATCAGTAAACATAACCTTTAATTTAACTGCACACATTTTTCTCTGAATACTGCAGAGTTAGGCCGTTATGAATCTGTTCTTACATATCTGTGAAAATATGGCACGTTTAACACGTTAGAATAATATGCATGTATATAGTCACCTTATGTGTATTGTAATGGTATTGAACAATTTAATATGACATTGAGTAGTGTTTGCGTTGCATGTTTACAGACCTGTCACTCTCTTTCTAATCTAAGTGAATGTAATACATGTAATATCCTATCTGCATATTTCCACGTAAAAGCTATGTCCTAAGAGAGGAGATTGTTCCTGCATTTCAACACTGACCACCTTCACCACCATACACAAAACAATGCTAATACCTGTAGTATCTATGAAAGGATGATAAAAGACTTGCATTAAAAAAGCATTGTTTTATGCTGCACACTTCACGTGGATAAGTGTATTTTTTTTTATTTTCCCTCGCTCGCTGTAGGATCCACACAAACACACACACATTCAGTGGCACTAATCTTGGATTATCACGCGGGTCTTTTCAAGGACACAGCTCCATTTACCCTGATGCATTGTAAATTCAAAGCAGAGCTGAAAATGTGCAGCTTTTCCAGGTGCTGTGCTGTAGGGTCACAACAGCACACACAAAAATGACACAAGGGACATGATACTTATATTCTGTAAACCAGGAACCAGTTTACAGCTTAGGCTTTCAATTTAACATGATCCAACTTACAGTTACAGCTAAAAAGCCCATAAGAAGAAAACATCTATTTTCATCACATCAATTCACTGTATTAGGTAGTCTTCCCAGTTTCTTCATTAATTGATTAATCTGGCTTCCGTAAAATTATAATCAAATGTCTGTCTACTGCTGGCCACTTGACATCACTGTATATAAAATTTTCTAAACAAACATGCTGTATTTACAACAATTATCACCATCCAGTACTAATATTTTATATAGGCCTAATATTTTACATTATTTCTACATTAATTTACTTTCTTTAATGTCATGGTTATTTGATCTTTCTTTTCTGTAGTTTCTTAGATGGCACTGTATCTTTTTTCTATAGTTGGAAAATACAGCAACATTAGATTAGATTTATTACCTAACTTGTGGAAATGTGACTAAATACTAAATCCACTTTTTGATTCTAAATCATGTTTTAATAGCATTATCTGATGCTAGTGAATTTTTTTAAGCTATTTTTGTGCAAAGGTAAATTTGCAGCTTTCTGGTCAAAAATGCCCAAATCTAAGTTTGTGCTGCAATTTCCAGCAGTTGGTGACATAACATCATGAAAGACTGCCCTGACTAGGCAGGTGTTTCTGCAGGGGCAGAGTTTGAAGTGTGGTTAACTGTTCTCTTCTCCCCTCACTCTTTTCTTTAATGTTCTCTGTCCAGTTCCAGAAGTACATTTCCCATTTAAAATGGTTGTTTTTAAATGTTTCTGAAATTGTATAAACTGCTAAGTTATTTAAACATTTCACCAAATCTTGTTTTAATTTTGAACTATATGCAGTGGTCCAAAGTCTTTCCCTCACTTACTTTATGAATTGAGAGCACCAGAATTATTCACGGTGATGAGTGCTATTCACACCATTCAAAGATAGAGTGTTGTTACGGTAAAGCTAACAACAACTAACATGCTGACAGCACACTTCCTGATTATTGTATAATACAAATTAGATGCAGACAGCACACAACTGACTTATTTTGACATCAACAGCTCTTTATATGCAATATATCTGACTATGGTACTAAGGCAAGACACATTTTGCTGAAATCCAGGTCTAATTTACCCTCTGCATTTCTCCAAAGTTGCTTTAACATTGACAGTAAATAAACAAGGAGCGAACAAGGAGTTTGGTGCAAAGTAAAGGGGCTTGTGAAGAGAATGAGAAACATGCACTTATAGGAAAGTTATTGATATTCTGAAATGGTTTCACTGAGCTGCTGGGTCTTCCACCAAAATGTTATTGTGCTTTCCCACTGAATTTTAATATCATGCAATCCAGTTCATCCTCAAAAACATTCAAACTTTTCACTTTGCAAGCTCTCAAGAGGGCCGCACTTTTATAACAAGTGGCAATTAACAGTAAATTGTCTGAATAATGTTGGAAATTTAAATGAGTTAAAAAAAAAAACTCAACTATCCTAAGAATACCAAAAATTTGTAAAACATGACAGTAGGATAAACTAGGACAATGTCTGTTCTAAATTAAAAAAAAAAAAAAAAAAGAAAAAGAACAAAATAAAAACTGGACCTAGATGAAAAGTAAGCCAGCACCTAAGCACGACTAAAAGATATTGTTAAAATACATTTTAAAAAGGCTTAAATCCAAATTCAACACAAATAAGTCCTTAATATTGCATCAAAAGCACTCAGTTTCACATCACAAACCACGGACATCATGAGAGAAAGTTGAAGCATATTAAAAATTCATGGAGGTTTGACAAAAACATGTTGTTTTGCTGTTTCACCGCAGTAAACCCCAAACCTGTTAGCATCGCTCAGGGGAAGAGATGAACTGGCACAGGTGATGAAATAAACTTCACATCAAATTTAATACTGACAAAGTTTGGATGTAATTCTAACAACAGCCCCAAACTTTAGATGTCAAATCATAAGTCAAACCTAGAAGGAATGTAATCTCTACTGAAACTATATATATATAAAAATTCTCATCAGGTTCAGCTTTGGAATACCTTGACTTTCTCACTGCATTCATTCCATTGCCTTTCATTCCTTTCACTTTGAGGTTGTTAAAAACTTTCAAAGAAATCACGTAGCTGTCAAGGTGAATTTCAATGTGGTTTGTGTTGCCAGGTGCTCAGGTGGGCTGGGAGACTCCGCAGTGCAGACTCAGAAACAAGTACATTCAGTACGCTATTCGTATATTTTTTGTGAAATCAGGGAACCATGTACAGTGCCTCATCTTTGTACTAAAATGTGAAATGATCATGAACATAGAAATATATAAAAAAGCAGACAATAAAAATCTCCATTACGGTTACAGTTGAGATCAATGAAATTTTACAGTATTCACATGTTAAATGTAAAAGACTCAATGTTGGGCAATATAATGAAGAATTAATCTTTTTTTATTATTACATTTTAATTTTTGTGTAAAAGCAAATAAATATTGGTTTCATTAATTAAGGTTTATGAACATAGATAAGACAGACCTCAGCATGAACAACAAATAAATGTTGCTCACTCTAGTGGCAACAGTATTTCTCCAAAGTCCGAACTCTGTTCCAAACAATTTGCTTTTACTGATGGAGAAAAGGCTGTAGACCTGTCCTGCCTGTGAAAAAAGCCCCTAGCTTAACATTGATAATTGAATCACATTTCAATTAAAGGCCCTATATAACACAAAATGGATTCTTGTGAGCTTTAAGCCGTGTTCTAATGTTGTTACTTCCTCAAAAACATACCTGGAGTTGTGCTTTGTTTTATTCACACATTTGAGTAACCCGTTATAATTAGTCTGTCTACATCTCCACGGATATTTGTCCAGATCTCCAAAGCTCAAACTGCTCTATTTCACCTTGTGATGCTATGTAGTGATAGTTTTCAAGTTAACAGCTATCTTTCACTTTTAGTTCTGTAGAAATTGGCAGTTCCAGGGCTGAAATGATCCAAATGATTCTAGTGAAAGTGTATGGAGTTTAAAAACACAGTGGAGCACTCACTGTATTACTACATGGCATCACAAAGTGGAACAGACTGTTTTCCATTTGAGAAACAAACTCAGCCTAAATAAATCGTATGAATGAAACAAATCACAACTCTGGCTATGTTTTTTATGAACTGATAAGATAGTTACTTGTGATATTAAACCCATTAAACGCCTTTAGTAAATGGAAAATGGAAAACATTGTGCAAAAAGCAAAATTAGCTTTTTTTTTCTTGCTGGTTTTCTAATGGATACTTTCATTAGCACAAAAAAGTGTACACACAATTTTGCTCAAAATCTAATAAGCAAATGATATTTCTGTCTGACTTCAAAAAGAAAACTTCAATAACCAAGTGGTACAATAAGATCCAAATAAAGTAGAAAGGACAGATCTGGCATGCAGGCCATAAATGAATCCCATTAACAGCGAAAGAGTTTCTACGGGTTTCACAGTACTGGTTCGTTAGCCTTTTGTATGAATCAACACTGAAAATTACTATTTGAGTGTTGTGTTTTATACTGTACCAATGATCACATGAGCCCCGAGTCCCGCCAAGTGCAGAGTCACCTCAAAACCAATGCCCTTGCCTCCTCCCGTCACTATGGCGACCTTCCCCTCCTGTTTGGGCATGTCTGCGGCGGACAGAAGAGGACGCAGATATGAGGACAATGTCAAATGATAAGGATACTGCCCAATGATTTAAGACACAAACAGCATACAAATGTTTTTTTGTTGTTTTTTTTTAATAAAGAAATTTAAACAATCATCTTATTTGTTGATTTTTGTTTTGTTTTTTAAGAAATCTTAAAATGTAGTAAATATGTAAGTATGTATCTTAATATGTAGCAAATAAACAATACAGATACTAAACTTAAAGGAGCAGTATGTAACTTTTCTGTGAACTCCACCCCATGCTCGTCTTCATGAGATGTTATTGTTTTACCTGAAATGTTTCATAGCCTCATATTTAAGAACCTATCTTGCATTTACTCAACAACATAAAAAAATCCAAATGCATTCTTATTGTTACATAGTACACCTTTAAATCCTAGCTGTATTGAAATTGTACATTTGAGGTCTGCAGACAATATATTATTTTGTCTAGATCCTGATAGGCTGATCAAACAAGCATCCATATCAGGAAAATTATAACTTAAGTACTGACCATTGCATAGAGATTGGAGTGATTATCTTAGCATCATTACTGACCTGGTAGCTTGAAAGTCTTGCTGAGAAGTTGACCAAGAAGGACCCTAAAGCCCAACCAGTAAAGCTTGATGGCAGGTAAAATGCAACATCTGAAAAAAGTAAACATCCTTTTTTTAAGCTGGTACAATCTTGAGCTAACTGTATGCAAATCTTCTTCTGCACTGACAGCTATTCTAACTCCATATACCAAAAACAATGAAGAGCTCCAGCCAGAGCAGCCTCTACTCCTCTACTCTACTTCCACCACGCTGTTTCTGTTTACATGTCTGGAGGGCACCGTTTCTTCTTCTGCGGAATTTAATGACAACTTACATCCAATAAGTTGCATTACTGCCATGCTGTCTCTACTGGCTGGAGAAGGTACTTCATCTCAATCCACTGTCGGGTTTTCAGCAGATGGGGAACACATACTTAATATAACAAAACTTAACTTATTAATACATTTTGGTAGCATTACATAACATAACTGTAGTAATTTTCTATATCATATTTCTACATGTATTACTTAAGCCCACAGTATGAAACTTCTTAGCCAAAACATAGACCAATATAAGATAAGTTTTTGTTTTTTTGTTTTATTCAATTGGGTTGTGGTCATTTCACTGAAAAAAATGCATGCTTATTCTGACAGAGCTTGCATCTCCACAAACCCCTTCATCCTTTTCTTTTTTTCTTTTCTTTTTTTGCTATAATTTTTCACAGTATGGCATAAAACTTATTTCTATGGAAAAGTGTTGAAAAATGTTGTTTTAACTTTCCATTTTCATACTGTACCTCTATTTCTGGGGTTGCTGCCAGAGGAAATGGTTATACTTAGGGCCCATTATTATGTTTGCTTAGAATGATTGGTTTCCATGTGTGTTCTGTGTAGTTCTGGAGGGTATCTATATGGTTATAAAGGGGGTTCTACAAAAAAAACATAACTTAAATTTTTTTTAGAATGTTACGTACATATTGAAAAATAAGAATAACAACCCTGTCTCAACTAAACAGTCAGACAAAACGTAGTAATTCAAAGGCGGTGATTACTAATTGCACATAGTGACTCATTTCTGTACTTCTTGACTTACAAAAAGCCTGGGTGTTGCATTATAGCCAGCGTCAGTGCATAAGTAGGGTCTTTGGTTAGTGAGCTTATTTCAGTGCTCATTACTTGTGCAGCAAATCCCTTCCCTCTGCCTTCACTCAGTAGTACAGGATGTTCCTCTGCTTCAGACTCATCCACATGTTTTCTAATGAGTGTGAAAGTCTATGTGAGCCTCCATTATGGCCTGATCATTGTTCAAGCTGTTTCCTGTTTCCCCCAGGTATACGTGACATTTTGTTTACATGTCTTAGTATTTTCTCTACACTTATATTGTCTGTTGCATTTATTCAATATGTTATGACACCAGCTAAAGACTAATTTGTCACTAACTCTATGCCACTCGTGCTCTTACTGTTTTAAACTTTTGTAACTACTACAATCACAACTGAACCTAAGTTGCCAGTGCCTTAATGTGCACAAAGGGGACACATATATGTTTTTGTCATTGTCGGTATATGGACAGGCGTATGAAAGCTCAGAATCTCCAGAATTCAATCATGATTGGTTGCAGGAGCTGGGGTTTTGGTAATAAGGATTCAGATTCAAGAGAGTCTTTTTAGGTTTAGACTGGATTTCATTACAACATTACAGTAACTAAAAGGACATGTTTTAAATATTTGTTTCATAAGGTTTAGTTCATTCATAAAGCAATAACCATCTATAAAACTGGACGCACAAACAGCTCCACAAAAGACACTGTCCGACCGATCCTGGATTTTCCCCAAAGCTAAGTTAAATTAGATATGCATCCCACAAAAGCATAGCAAAACAACAGCAGGAGGTTGTGAAAACACTCTCCAAAATGTGATAAAAAAATAAAATAAAAATCCTGCTGCCTGTATATCTTGCAATAGTAAAGATTCACTATAACACATCAACTCAAGGGGCTCGTCTCAAAATAATATTTATTTGTCCCAGTGCCCCTGCTTGTCTCCATGGAGATGTTATTGCTTTGCCAGGAATGTTCCAGGTATTAATCTTTCTGGCTTGGTATTCAAGTAAAGTTTTTTGGGTTTTTTGCAGACCTGTAACTAAGCCTAATGGCATCAACTGCTTGTGTCGATGTATGAAGTGAAATACTTGTAATTCCATAACCTGAAATATTCCAGGGAAAACAATCTCCATGGAGACAAACAGGTGCCAGACCCGGACCAGAAAATCGCATAGCACCTAAAAAAAAAAAATACAGCTGGCCTATTTATATTTTACAGTCACATCTGGAGGTGGAGGTGTTCCACATGTATGTGTATTGGTGGAATGTTCATCAGTTACCATAAAGACACAAGGCACACATGAGCAAACACTGCCAAAAAGTTTTAAGAACGTGTGAAAGCTCAAAAAAAAAAAAAAAAAAAAAAAAAAAAAAACTGTGACTGTGACTTGTTTAACATCTAAGTTCCATCTAAGTCTAAGATTAAAGTCTAACAGAGCTTCTTAATCACACCCCCAGGGAATGTTGATGAAATCACATCAGCTGCAAAGCGTCCTTCTCCCTTGTTGTCATTTTTAACACACATAAACGCAAAGTTATTCTATTGTCTGCTCACCCTTAAATCTGATTTGAATCTGCTCTCCTCTCCACCACATTACCTTGTTGACTAATTGCACTAAGGACGGGGTGCCTAGTTGACCTTGAATGCGTAGATTTGCTGTACAATCCATCATTTAATTGTGGCGCTTGGATTACTTTGTGACAGAGAGGATCCACATTGGCACTTGGCTGCGCTCTGTCATGTGCTCCCTCTCCATAGACACAGCATATTGTCCCATTCGGCTCAGTGTGTTGTTAGCTACTGTCAGAGAGGGGGCACATCAGAGGGGCAGACAGTGACACAGGGGTACTTCATAATTTATCAGAGTTACTGCAGGCTTCAATGTTTTTGACATGGCGGCTCATGTTTCCAGACTGTTCCCATGTGGACTGACTTTAATGTCTCTCTTGGGGTGGATGGAAAGGGGCCATATTAGGCTATTTTCTTATCTTTGTTATAATGTTTCCACATCAAAAACATACCTGGACTTGTGTTTTCTTTACATTCACACATGTTTAACACACAAACCCTGCATATTTAGGCTGAGGTCTTCTTTCAAACTGAAAATACTCTGTTCCACCTTCTGATGTCATATGGTAATAAAAGAAGTGCTACACTATGTTTTAAACTCTACACACACCTTCACTAGAATCATCTGGAAAATTTCAGCTCTGAAACTGCCAATCTGTACTGAACAAAAAGTAGCAGTTAACTTGAAAACATGGCATCACAAGATGGAACAGAGCATTTTGAGCTTTGGAGATGTAGACAGACTAATAATGCAATGTGGGATTACTCAAACTACAAAACAGAACTCCAGGTATGTTTTTGATGAAGTAACAATGTTATAAAGCTCACAAGACTCAATTTTGTGTAGTGTAGGACCTTTAATATGATCTATATCTGGGTTTTGCAGTTAATCAAATTTTTAAGCAACACAATGCAACTTCTGTAGTGGAAGATTGTCTCCTCTAGTCTCAATGCAGATGTTATTTTTTCGCTAGAATGTTCCAGTTTGACATTTAGTTATTTAGCTTACAGGTATAATTGCTCAAAAATAGTGTAGTCACCTCTCCACAGCCCTGACCCGTAACTTTCCCATGATGGTGTGCCCTGCTTGTCTCCATAGAAATAGCCATTGACATTCACAGCAAAGCCAAAACATCTCCATTGAGACAAGCAGATGGCAGATACTCTAACAGAAAAGTTATGCAATTCATCTTTTTGGGTCAAAAGGCAATGACTAAAATGTTATTATGTTATTATATACGCCCAATATGAGTTTGTAAATACGTTATGGAGATATGCATTTATGATTTCCAGTTGAATATTGACCAAATAAATTGATTTTTTAAAAAAATTTAAAAAAAACTACTCAGAATAAAATGTCAAATCCAGGATGTTTTCAGCTATATACCGTACACAGATATATATGAACCAAATTCTTTACACTACGTCTTCTTGCGCAACCACTTAACAGTCTAATAACTTCTTGGAACACTGCTTCAATTGTAAACAGCAAAACATTCATCAATGCTTTAAAATACTTGTCTCTCCTGGTACATAAAATAATCAAATTCATTTATCAGTCTTGGCTCCGCAAACGAAAACCCAGCGAGACATGGCCTAATCTTGTGATGTTGGGATGATTGCGATGCTGCCAGGGATTGATTAAAACAGTAATTTGTCATCCAGCCCTTTCATGTTGGATAATGTTTATTTCTGTCTCCCGAAAAAGGACAGTGGCAGTCACCTCCCAACAATGTTAAAATGCTAATGGGCGTCGGTAAATCAATTGGAGTGGAGCAGCGGGTGAGAAAGATAAAAGATAATCACCAAATCCTCATTTGATTCAGGACATATTGTTTAGGTGAGCAGGGACACTGGATTTGATTTAGGAATGATTGAAAGGTATGGGGGAAATACAGATGTACTTGGCAAATGCACAAATATAGATTAAAATGGTGACATGTTACTTGCATTATTTACAGCAGTGGTATCCAAAGTTGATAGTCACAAGACATGGGCTGGGGTTCGCAAGATATTTTCAAGATATTCAAGATATTTAATCCATATGTTGTTGGATATAACATAACATAATAACAGAGCTATCTTATAATCAGAGAGTTGGTGGTGTGATTCCAACTCTGGTCAATGCTGTTGTGTCTTTGAGCAAGACATTTCATAATGAAGTATGTCAAAGAGTGACTGGTGTTGATTGGAGAGCCCACTGGTGCAAATTAGAAGCCATGCCTCTGTCAAATCGCTTACCACATGAGAAAAGTGAATCTTTAAACCATGTTGAAATGTTGTTACCTCATCAAAAACACATCTGGAGTTGTGTTTTGTTTCATTCACACATGTTTGAATAACCTTTTATTAGTCTGTCTACATCTCCAAAGTTCAAAATGCTCTGTTCCACTTTATGATGTCAGGAAGTGATTTCCAATTAACAACTCAGTAGAGCTTGAATAATTCCAGGGCTGATATAAGCCAAATGACTGTAATGAAGGTGTATGGAGTTTAAAAACACAGGAGAGCTCCTCCTATATTACCACATGAAATCACAAGGTGAAAAAGAGTGTTTTTTTTAATTTGAGAAATATGCAAGGTATGTGTGTTAAACATGTGAATGAAACAAAATACAATTCGGGATATGTTTTTGATGAGGAAACAACAAATAGGATATAATATGGGCAATTTAAAATACAAATAAGAACACTATATTTATATTATTTATATTATCATAAAGGTAATGAGGGAGTTGTGAATGATTTGACAGTTAACATAGATGCGTTCTGGGTTACCTAAGGTTTCACTAACATTACAATATGAGCTGCTGTTTGATTGACAGCTCAACTCTGGCAGCGTGCACTGTTTTGGCACAAAAGATGCTCCCAAACCAGAACACGATTCGCCCAAAAAAAGCCCCCTCCTCCTCTTCCTCCTCTGTCTGTCTGTTGGGCACAAATGTGGAAGAGCAGCTTCAAACTGTGATGAGTCGTGTGTAACAAACAGAATAGAGCCCACTGCATTGTCACCGTGCTTAAAATAGGCCAACTAAATGCTCTCTTATAACTCTATGTATGTGTTGCTTGCATTTACAGTCTCTTTTCTATTTTAGATTCAAAACTGTAGCGAGGAATGTGGACTCCAGTAGTTGGGGTTAAAAGGTCAGACAGCCGCAGTTAGTAGATAAAGTCCACGCTGCAGGCCACTTATTACCTGCAGGGAGTGAGTTTGTTGGTGTATCTTTAATAGCAAGGTTCAAGAAATGTAAAGGAATCTAAATATAATGAATATTTCAGATATTATTAGTGTTTGGGCACACATTCGTAAGGGTCAACACATTTTTATTAAAAGTGCATTATGTAACTTTTCTGCGTGTCTAAGAACATATTATTGCTTTGCTTCAAATGGTCTACAGCATGGCATGGTTTTCAATGTATTTATTTAACGATACCTGAAATTTTATAAATTCCAAATACTGTGGATCATTGTAAGCAAACTAATAAAAACAGGTTGTGTTGCTCCACCTTAAAAGTTACAGTGTGTTACAATTATTTCTTTATATAGTAGCCAGATGTATTGCCATCATTCTGTAAATAGTGGTTATTTTTATTCATGTTTATGTTTACTTATTTTAAAAGTTTAAGTAACTAACTGAAACTTTTTCACAGATCCATTTTTTATTTATTTTTTTATCCACATACTTGTTTTAACCTTTAAAGGTGCACTGTGTAACTTTTCATGTTGGGTGTCTGCCACCATGGAGATGCTATTGCTTTGCCTGAAATGTGTGTTAATCTTATATGAGATACATTTATTCAATTATGGGTGGTTTCATTGCTTAAAACTCCCTTTAAAAAATTGGCTTTGGTGGCATCTACTGCTTGTCTCTGTGGAGCTGAGCAGTAGACGCTGTTTAAAGCCATATTTTGGAACACTGCTGGCAAAGCGATAACATCTCCATGGAGACAAGAAGCTGGCAGGCCCTCTACCAGAAAAGCTACATAGTGCACATGTAAGATACACAAAAATTAAAACATAGCAGATCATGGCAACTTTGAAAATGCCTGGAGGAGGTCCTTATATGTACATATGCTGAGGTTATTTGAATGTTTGACTTATATGTGGATGAGTGTGTGTATGTGTCAGCCTATGCTGCACACATGAGGTCAGGAGTCATTGTTGTTTAATGGAAACCCATCTCACGCAAGACTATGACGATCATTTGGGCTGATGGCCCGTATACACTCATATGTTTAAGTCATATCAAGATATACATAGACATGCACGCAATGACAAGACACAAGAGGAGATGTTATGGTAGCAACGCGCAAACATCAAAATACATACATTTTGAATTATGATCAACATTGGGCTCACTGAATTTAGATTATGTTTAGAAAATTATTTTGTCTTTTTTTTAATAACATTTGTGTTTTCTTCTAATAAGACAAACATTGTCAAAAGCAAATATCAGGTAAATAATCTATTTAGCTTTTAACAATGTTTGTCTTATTAGAAGAAAACACAAAACTGGGTTAATAAAACAACAATATTGTTGAAAAGGCCCGCCAACATCCTCACATTATTTTGTCCAGAGACACTTTTCTCCAGTAGCCAGTCTCCAGAACTCTGGCTCCACCCATATGACCCCATCTTAAATGGCTATGGCCAATTACGGGGAGCAGAGAGAAGTAGGCATTAAGTTGCCTAAGTATTTAGTTAGAGCCTGTTCTGGACTTCTTTTGGTTGTTTTCATGTTGCGTCCCTGATAATACAACAACCACACACACCCACCAATATACAAACCCTCAATACTTGAATAAATCTCCAATACCAAAGATATCTGGTTAAGTTTTATGTGGACACCCTGCAGTGGGTCAAAGTCTTACAGCGCCCCCTAGTGTTTTACTTACTTCAGCCTTCCCAATGCAAGGGAAATTGCCAGGCTGAGGATTGCCCCTGAGAACCTTTACCCTAGGATGCCACAGAAACGTTCAGATACCAGATCCTCTGTGACCACCTCAAAATGGAGGAGACCTTGAAAGTGGTAGACTCCTACATGTGCAAGACCAACCACCATTCTGTCCGGAACAGAGGACGACCCTAACCCAGCCAGGTTACGGATAAGAAATACTGTCCCTACTGTGACAATGAGAAACACTCCCTTAATAACTGTGCAAACTTTGGTCAGCTCACCACAGCCCAGCGCCAGAGCTGGATTAAGAATTGTAATGGGTGCTGGGGCTGTGAGTGAGATCACAGAGTAGCAAAGTGTGACATCAAGCTGACTTGCACAGCATGAAACAGGTGCCATCTGCTGGCACTCCACAGTGTCAATTCACAGAACCAAGAAAGAGCAGACAAGTCTAATCCAGAGCCACAGCAGTCAGAGTCTGGCCTTCTGACCACTGCTGAGGAGGTCCTGTATGTAGACAGACCTCTTGAAAGCAGGAACATCCTCCTGAAAGTCACTAAGGTCATTCTACGCCATGGAGACTGGACAATGGAGACCTATGCTGTCCTTGATGACAGCTCTGAAAAAACACTTGTTGCTTGACGGGGGGGCTGCTTCACTGGGCAGCATTGTCCTGCTGTCCAGACACACAAGGTCTACCGCATCAAAAGGTTCCTTCAGTGCCAAGGAGCTGGGACTAGCAGAGCGGACTAGAGAGAGCTCATCCAGTGCTACTCATTGATTCTGACTATCTTGTCACACCCACTGAGCCTGTGCATCTTGGTCTCTCTGGCAGCCCAGCTGCTGTCAGGACCCACCTGAGGTGGATACTGCAGGGTCCAGCTAAGAAGTTACGGAACTGGAGCACAGATCCTCAGTGTTACTTCAAAAAGCCCACCAGCAGCGTCACCACTGCCCATACACTGACACTTTTCTCCAGTAGCCAATTAGAACTCTGGCTCCACCCATGTGACCCCATCTTACATGGTTATGGCCAGATTATGAAGAGCAGAGAGAAGGTTTTAAGTAGAGATGGTGCATTAAGTTGCATATGTATTTAGTTAGAGCCTGTGATAATATAACAACCACACACATCCAGCAATATACAAACCCTCAATACTTAAATAAACCTAAACCACCAAGAGTATGGCATTAAATGTATCTATCTTGCATTTACTCAATAACATGGATTTACCGCTGTCTCTGTAGAGATAAATAAGTGTAATAACACATTGTAGAGCATCTGGGCTACATCTTCATGGAGCGAAGCTGGTGACGGACCCTAAACCAAATGTTACAAAGTGAACCTTTATTATATCATTTTCCATACCACTTTTCAATATGAAAAAAAAAACAGGTCAAACGTGTGAACACTGAACGCCATCAGAATAAATTATTCGACAATCAGCTTCTGGTCCAGTATGATAGCTGGTCCAGTGGATATAGCTGAGCACAGACAAACCTGAGTTTAACAAATGTCTCCTGACACCAGTTTGAGGGATCTGTGAAGGCTCGTGTGCTGCACCTGCAACTCAAATATTCTTTCTATTTCACACAACCATTGATTTGTCTTCACACAGACACTATGCTGCAGGTTACTGGTTATTTTTTAGGGAGGATTGTTTTGTATTTTGAACTGAGGCTGTTTTTTCTCTCACAGGTATGAATGTGTAATTTATTTTACTTAACTGACATGTGCCACCAGTGGAGAGAGAGAGAGAGAGAGAGAGAGAGAGAGAGAGAGAGAGAGAGAGAGAGAGAGAGAGAGAGAGAGAGAGAGAGAGAGAGAGAGAGAAAGAGAAAGAAAAGAGAAAGAGAGCAACAGAGAGAGAGAGAGAGAGAGAGATCAGTATTTGCAAAAGAAAAATATACTAAAGGGCAGTTTATTTTCCCTCCTCTTAGTTTAGCTGCCTTGTTCCTCTAAAGTCTATAGATTAACTTGGTCTTATATTCAGCCATGCAGGGATAGCATAGTGTGATAATTTGAGTCTTATTTGATCTTTTAATCATTAGCACAAAGAACAGAGAAATATCTGAAACAATAAATTACTGACCTTATTCTGCCCTGCCAATGTTTCCATTCATTTCTATGGAGAATTTGTTTTGCTGGTTGGTTGGTTGATGTTCAATGTTCATGTGCACCAACAAGTCCACAATGCACTGATGCTCTGGGGGTCTTATTTGCTGTCAAGTCTGCAGCCCCATGCAAAATAATACAACACGAATGACAACAGCGGCGTCCATGGCAAGTCAGCAACTTCTGGAACACAGTGGCAGAGTCGTTAGCCCTCCTCAGCTTCAAAATGGCTGGCTTCAAAACTGCAAGCTCCAATAGACTGGTTTCAGAATGACAATTTTTAGAATGAAAATGGACTGTTGCCAATTTAACACACAAAATTCTGAATGGTGAAATGTCCTCAAAATGTCACGCAGGAAGCTGAAACCTGTGAATACGCCTACCCAGGGTCTCACATTGTACCTTGTCTGTCCCACTTGAAAAAAGCCTCAAATTTGTAATATTGCACCTTATAAATTTTAAATGAAGTTGACTGGGGGCCTTTAAAAGTGTTTCAAAAATAGCCTTAACCTCATGAGACTACAGAGACAGAGATCCCTTTAGCTTATGGTCCAGTGTGGGAGGGAAGATAGTGGACAGCCGTGATTACTACAGGCTTTTCCATCCACAGGGACAGAAGCAGAGGGCAGTTTGTGAACAGAAAAACATGTCAACAAAGTCCACTGTATGTTTGAATTTTGCATTTGAATGCTCTCTTGTACAAGCACACTCATGATAGGGTACACGCCGATATTTTCACAGCATGTCCATTATCTAATACACACCTTAAATAAATAAAGAAACCTCCATGTGGGAAAAGTGGGTGCGTTGTGTACATACATGCTGAAGTGTGTCTGAACGTGCATGTTTGTAAAGGGCTAGTGGCATTGCTCTTTTGTATTTTGTATGTTCACAGCGAGAAGCAGAGATGGATATGCAAACTTATTTCCTTTTGCACATTTCCTACAGCTCCTTTGGGGGAATTCTGGGGCGTCCCCAGGACACAGCTGAGATAAGTCTACCCAGGGGGACAGGCTTACAACTCCTCTCCAGGGAGCCATCCAGGGGACATTCAAACTCATGTCTCTTTACCGGCAATTTTCAAAGTAGAAGAGCAGCCACTCTACTCCAAGATCCCCTGCCGTAATCCAGAGCCTGACCGACAGCAGCTGACTCTCCATATTGACACCTTATTGAAGTGATTTCATCAGCGTTTCATGGGAGGAAGCTAACTAGAAGAAATGCCCTCTCTGAACTGAAGCTACGTTGCTCAAGTCAATCCAAAACAGGGGTCATCAAACTAAGGCCCGTGGGCCGACTCTGGCCCTCAACGCCTCTTTAACTGGTCCCCAAGCCCTCCTGCCCCCCACCACTTGAAATGGCCATACAAGGCAATTGATCTTTTCAATAAAAATATATTATTTGAAGTATTTATATTTATATTTAAATTAATATATGACATATTTGCATCTGCCATTTTTTTGTTCAGTGTAAGGACCCTGCAGTTCATTTTATATGTAAAGAAAGTGTGGTGGTTTTCAAAGAATATAATCTGAGTCATCAGGGTCCTACAACTTTGTTATACGGCCTACCCAACCCTGGCCCCCATCACCGTCAGGAGCAATAATGTGGCACACAGAGTTTGGTGACCCCTGATCTAAAACATATTCATGGGTTTCAGGTTTTTGTTACCCCGCAACATTTTGTGGACTGTTTCAGCAAGTTCTTTAGAATTGTTTATTTCTGTGGTAATTGTGCTCATTTTTCATTATTTTCATAATTTTGTTACCCTTGGACACAGCTTTGCTATATAATTATAACAATATAAATGCCCTGAGCACTCTACATCAGGATAGTCGTAAAACATTTCTTTTCAATACCTACCTCTTTTGTTTACAATCAGCACTACAACCTGTCTATGCACATAAAGCTCAGGTTGTGCATGTCTCCAGGACTTAAACTCATTATTTCCGCCGTGGCCCATGTAGAACCAGATGTAAAGCAGAGGTGGATTTTGCCTCTCAATAATTAGGCCCTCCATTAACTTTGTTCAACTCTGGCCGGGAGATTTAATTTGACCAGCTCTAAGTGAAATTAAATGTGTGCTTTTTCATTCGGGGTAGTACTTAGTGCACTCTCTCTTCTCTCTGGGGTTTTCTGAACACACAGAGCCAATGAACTGCCGCCTCTGTCTTCACCTCCAGCTCTTCACCTGCTCCACCTTTATTTAACCCAGACACATGTGGACTACTGGAGTCTTACAACACAAAGAAACAATAGACTTTATAAAGAATATGTTGCCTGTTGTTGTAAACACTAAATCTAGCAAGTTCAAGAAATTATTCAAATTATTTCAAGCAATTATGATCAGATTTTAAGTTTCTACCATGAGCACTCAACTAACACTTTACATTCCTCCAGACAGGGTAAAATGTCATGCACAAAGAGAAGAAAATTCAACTGTGAACTCTTTGATAAATGGGGGAACAGTGCTACCCCTAATCTGTATTGCAGTTGCACTGGGAGACTTAAAAATTATCTTTCCCCTTCGAATCTTCTCAAATTAATCTAGCCATTTGGGACTGGACTTGAAAGTGTTCATATCCCTGATGTATTACCTGGCTCTTTCAAAACTTGGCAAAAACCTGAAATTTGTCCAAGTTATACTCACCATTTTCTCATATAAACCTAAATTAAGCAGCAGTTAATATCAGCATGGTGTAATAAAGGTCTCTAATCTCACAGAGGCTAGTGGTGGAAAAATGGGCTTCTTGTGCAGAGGATGATTAAAATGGATCATTATGAAGAATAAAGTCCTCCCAAAGGAAATCAGTTCTGATAAATATATGATAAAACACCTCTGCACCACAGCTATTTATGATGTATGACTCTGTTTGGTTTGTAACAAACACTTTTTAATTTTCAGAATTTATCTAAAATGTTTGGACAACACAGGCAAAAGTAAAGTACAGAACACATTTTTCGAAATATACTGTAAAAAAGACATTTAATGCTTGAAAACATGGTGTTCATCTGAATGAAGCAGTGTGGGCATGAATCTGAAATAAAATGGGGAAAAACAGGTAAAACCAAAACGCCAATAATGTAAGAAGCTGTAGGTCTCTGACAGTTTTGTCTAATTTTACATTTAGCTTGAAAATATGGTCTCAAACAAGTGCTCAAATTGAAAATGCAAAAAACAGATTTCAATGCAATAAACTATTAATGAAGTTGTTCTTGCATCTGCTCTACTTTTGTTGTAAATAGTACAAGAAGTAAAACATGCAAATGTACTTTAATGAATATTATTGTGTTATTTACATTATTTACATTATTTACGTAATATTTTACTGTATGGAAATCTTGTTATTTGAAAATAACTGTAGTCTACATTTACCCTACCCCCATCTTCACTCTTAACTATAGGGAATGAATATTTAGCAGATAAGGAATAGCTCGGAGACATGTTTCAAGTGTCTATGTTTGGATATCGCAGTTCCGGACATGTGTCACCTCACTTCCTGTCTCATCAAGACAAACTGACATCAAGTGCTCCCGGCGGCCGTCCCGATCAGGAATGGACTTTACATAATATCTGAGTCACAAGGAATCTATTTTTACAGCTTTGAGGTGTGTGTCCTCTGCATCTCTAAAACAGCCAATTAGACCCTCACACTGTCTCCAAAGGATGATGTAGGCCAAGATAGGTTTGGTTTTGGTATATACTTGTGCCATAATGCAAGATTAGGAAAACATTTGAAAATCACTGGGAAAAAGGAGAATGGATAAAGCTCTATAAGCAGCGTGACTTTGTATCATTTATGCATGTTCCCTCACACACAGCTATTCACAAGGGACACAGCTAGTGCTAATGGCAGGAAATGAGTTGCGCTAAGTAAAAATAAAAGGCTAAAAATATAGTGAATGTGACGATGAGAAGATTAACACAACCCTCGTACTTTTATGTGAGATCTTTTAATCACTCATGTGTGACTCCTGAGCAGTCCTTCAGATTGGCTTACATGTAGAGGGCCAGAAGACAAACTTTGTTCATACAAAATTCATTCATTCAGTTTGGGTCATGGGAGATGGAGCCAATTCACACCACAACAGCAGTACTGAAGGAGGTATTAAACTGTGAACTTGCTGATGAGAGGGTTCTGTCTACTCTGCTTTGACCATTTTTATTACAGATGTATGTTTAATATTGCATTCTCTGAATTGAACTTGAATCTACTGAACAGGCACATTCATATTTCAGTGTAGCAGAAATTATGAATCTCAGGATAATACCTTCAGTCTTCAGTTAAGCATACACGTTCTGAAACAAAACAGTGAAACCAAAAGTTCAAAAGTGAAACTAAATTGAATTAAACTAAAAACTAAACTAAAATTAAAATTTAAAAAAGAAAAAAAAGGCATATAATTATTAATGTGCACAGATAATACTCAGGGGAACTGAATATAATAATGCTGTTTTGAACTAAAACTGTTAATACCAGTTAAGTATGTCTTTATTCTCAAAACTAAAATATGTGGAATAAACTTGCTTTGGACAATTAAACAGTACAATCACTTTAGATAAAAGTTGCATAGTTAAAAGCTTAGAAATTGCCTGTTATCCAGAAAAGACACTTCTGCAATACTTTATGAAGATTTGAGTCTGGTCACCGGTGAATCTCCCTCTTTTCAAATGGGTGTGATTGACGGGCCAATCAGGAACACAATCTGTATCCAAAAAAGTTAAGGAAAAAAATATCACAGGGGACTGAAAAACATTGTGAATTTCTGTAGAATCAATGAGCAAAGCACTAAACTCTGTAAATGTGAGGTGAGATAAATTAGACTTTCTTTGTAGATCATAGGTGACCAATGAGCTCCGTCATTTCACTGAAAAAAAAAAAATCAGATTGCATGATCACGTTTGACTGGGCTTGAGGCACAACTGAGGCCGTGGAGACCAGACTGATCTGTATAAAAAATACAGAGAGATCTCATTCTGGATTTGCGGGGCTATGATGTGAGGTTATGGAAAATTTTCAGTTTAAATTCTAAACTATCCTGGAGTATGACTCATTCACAATATCTGTCATTTTGGAAGTCTTCATATAACACCTGAGATAAAACTCAACTATGTGTGTGACTTGTTAAAATAATGTTGTGGCATTTGTGGATATTTCACACTGAAAAGACTGATCTCCAGAATTACAACGAAAAAACATTCACAACAATACACATCTATTATTCATATGAACGACGCAGAACAACAGCTTTATTAAATCTGTTTGTTGTTGCTTCAGATTCCACACTGTTTCCTGACCTTAAACGTCACATCACGGCTGTTGGAACCAAATTTTTTGACCTTTGCATTCATATTTATTGCATGGTAAGATGGAATTTCCCTGGTATTTAAGATGCTTTTGGACACATGGGGCTGAAGCCTCTACATGTTTTCCATTATAGGTTACACTTCAGTACAAATGTCAAAAAATGCCTGCCACTGTGTCTCCCTGACTCAAGTCTGAAGAGATTCACAAATTACTCGTCAGCCGTTTTCCAACTTCAATAATTTATAATCATTCTTTAATATTTAATGGCTGCAAACTTGATTGGACATAGATGTATCACTGTGGGCTTGTGTACAAGCTTGGTTTAGCTCACAGCTCCATATAAGATAGAGAGTAATTAGTAAATGCCCTTTAGGGGAATGTAATAATGTCTATTTAGTCCAGATGTGTCTGTAGCGTGGCTTGGGGGCTGGTCAAGACATAAGATGTTTTTTGTTAGTTTTTTTCCCCGGTGATGTCTTATATACTGTTAAAGATGCACTATGTAACTTGTCCGACGGAGGGCTTGCCAGCGGCTCTTGTTGGCAATGTTTTGTTTTTGTTTTTTTTTGTTTTTTTGTGCAGTGTGTCATTAAACTTGCATTTGTTCAATTACAAATATTTCTGATGCTTAGAAATAGCAGGGGTGTCCTGTAGAGAAATAGCAGTGGTGACCTGTACTTTAGCCTGGTGGCAACATGTTTCCAAAATGGATATTGTAAAATGTATTTACTGAAAAGTAGTATAGTGTATTTTTGGCATTGTACAGTTAAATGTTTGACTTTGCAAAACACTTTTCTTTTTTTTGTTGTTGTTGCATGTGGTGCATTTCAAACAATAGTACATTGTCATCTTAAAAAAGTGATGAATGTGTGAGGCATTTAAATACTGCATTATAAATATACTGATTTTTTTGTCAAATTTGCACACACCTGTCTCCCTTCCTTCACACTGAGAAATCTCTGGTGTTCTACATTTTTTGCCTCTGTAATTTTGGAGCATGTTTACCCTTAACTCCATCCCAGTCACCCCCATAGCCTTTCTTGTTAACCAACTGTGACAAGTATGTTCTAGGACACCATTTTAAATAAAGACATGTTCTTGCGCCTCGTCTTTACTAGGTCAAAATGTGTGAAAAGATGACATGCATATTATCTCCTTGTGCTAACATCAATCATTTGGTGTTGCGGTCATAGAGGGCATATCCACTGGCTATTTCCTCTCTATGTGTAGTGCAACAGTTTGGCAAGATGCACTGTGCAACGTTAAGTAGGCCAAGATTTTAAACACTAAATTGTGTGGAGATATAGCAGAGTAAGAAGGTTTTAATGTTTAGGCTTAAAATCAGAGCATTCTTGGTGGAGATGCAAGACTTGCAAAATCCAAGCACATCTGGTAAAGAAGATCATAAAGCTTCTCCAATAGCTCGTTAAACTGTTAAGGTTTAGCCATGATTTTGCCCCAAAGCCGTCTCTGTGCGTATTGCAAAAATAGCTGTCCACGTAACAGTTTTAAGTCCATTAAAAAGTGTGTCCTTGATATGTCCTTCCTTCATAGCCACTTTCACAACAGAAATTGTTATCTGCTTTGTGATGGTTGGTGATAAAATAAAATAAAATAGTGAATACGCCTGATCAGATCATCTGGTGGCACAAGGCAGTGTGGTGCCAACGTGCCCGTAATATTGAGGAGATTCTGTGTCTGTGAAATGGGAGTTGGACATGTGTGTAGAAGGGTTTGACTAGATCAATGGAAATACAAATGCTCTCTGCGTAAAAGCATTAGCGCGCTATTCGTGATAAGACTCCAAAACATGGCACAAGACAGATTAGGATGAAGATGCTTTGGAGCCAATAGAGATAATCCCGTTATCTGGTTGGATGTAAAATGCCAATGTTGTAGCATCCTCAGAGACACAGATGAACTGAACGTGAACTAATGCCGCAGATATACGTAACAGAAAAAAGACGAGCTGCGAGAAACAAGAAAGGAGGAGAGCGAGTTCGGAAATCCTAAAGTAAACACTGTTGTTCTTGACCTTAAGGGACACCCACGCCGTTTACCGCAATGTCACCAGCGGTGCTGTAACTCCAAGTCTGAACCCACACACGCGCCACGCTCTAGTTTGTTTAATATCCTTCGCGTGACCTTTGAGTGTTCCCGCGTGGACCATAGCTATGCCCCGCGCAGATTTCTGGTTAAATGTAAAGTGCTCTGTGGTTTGAGAGAAGGTAGAGTGGTGCCGGTGGAGACGCACGCTGGATCAGAGCGCATATGACATTACGCACAAGAGTGCGCGAGTGTATACACCAACACAATTCCAGAATCGCCAAATAAAAGCAGGAGTGGAAGCGCACTTACCGGGTGACCCTGGGCTCCACTACGCGACCCATGGTGTGAAAAGTGAATCCTCAGATGCCGTGGTCACAGTCCACGTCTCTGCAAATGTACCACAGGATCACATAGAGGATGAGGAGGATGGCGAATATGAAGAGCGCAACGAGGATGGCCTTGGTCACCGGAGAGATGAGCGACTGCATGTCAGGAGCAGAGCCGGGCAGAGCGGCTTGGGGCTCCGCGTCCGTCCGTCCTCAGTCCGCTGTCTCTCTCCCCCTGCTCCGTTCTTCACCTTCACTCCGCTGGCAACTGTTGAGGACGGAGCCCAGGGCTTTACCGCGCGCAGACACACACATTTAGAGCTTGACACACGCACACGGACTCCCCTGCTACACGGACAATCCTGCTGCTGGCGCGCGGAGTGAGTGGGGCTTCCCTTGTTTTAGAGGCAGCTCGGTGTGTCCCCACATCCATTTGGTTCAAATTCCCGTCGCATATTGGTACACACATAGACAGCGGTGGCAAAAGCTATCCGCTTTTAGACAAGGTCCCGCGATGAGCTGCCGAGGACATTCAGCAGGTGATTTGAGGAGGGACGTTTCTAGACACGCGCATAATCAAGGAGCGAACGGACAAGTCCGAAGTTGCGCGCTGCGCTGCTGCGTTTGCTGCAAACAGGTTGATTAGTATTCTTGACGGCAAAGCTGTGTGTGTGGCGCGGGTGTCTATGCTCTTATCACGACCACAGCATTGCCATAGGTAATGGACCAACATATTTGGATAAACTCAGCTGATGCATCTCTAACTATAACTATAAATCAGTTCTTTGCACAGAGCTGAAAAGAGAAAGAGATGAAAAGCGTAATTAACTTATGCCAGTATCCTGTTCAAATATATGAACAGTGAAAGCTTTCATATATATATATATATAAATATAATGAATATTCAATTATGAAATTAAAAACAAAACAGTTATGAAATTAAAAACAAAATTAAAAACAAAAACGCTAAACTAAAAAAAGAAAAAGAAAGAAAGAAAGAAAATAATGTGCAAACACCTACTACTCAATTTTTTGCCTTGATTGTCTACTTGTGAAAATACTAAAAGTAGGTCGCCAGCCAGTGTCAAATTTCAGAGAAATGACAAAAGCCTAATATTTTATGCTATACCCAGAAAGTCCACGAGGTGGGGACAAACGCGCGCTTTTGGTGAAGGTGCGTTGATTATTCCGCACATCACCATTGCACTGTAGTCTTGCATAACAATCATGAAAACTAAAAAAGACTGAGCAGCACTGAAGGTAAGAGTCGCTGTTTCATCATAGCGCATTTTAACCTGATTATTTTGTTGTTGTTGATGGTTGCAAGGCAGTACATTTAGCGAAGGTTGAGGTTAACTGCACTAGCATTTTGGCCTGCACACTGAAGCTAGCATTAGCAAAAACGATCTCTGGCAAGTTTGTTCAAATGTTAGTCAGAAGTTGTATCCTCTGTAAATAATGGTTTTATTTAACGCGCGGTGTGCTTTAGTGCAACTTAATAAGAAAGAATAAAATCACGTTATTTGATAGTAGCAGCTAAATTAGCTCATCACAAGCCAGCGACTGTCAAGTTTCATGCAAAACATTGATACCTCCGGTGCGACCTTCACAATAAATATTTGGTGAAAGTGAGCGTTTCATATTTCGGTTTATATATAACCATAATATTTCATCTAGTAAATGCACTTGCATTGTTACAGTCTTAGGTGAGCTAAAATGAGTCTGTTACAGAAGTTACAATGCATTTCTATTCTATGGTGCTTCAAAGTTGAAGGCGCTTAAAGGCCTTTTCCTGTGTTTATTCGGCCATTGATGTAGATGTAGTTGCTTTGACAGACGGGAACTAGCTGTCTATAGCACAAGATTTAACTCATTTAACCTGTGTGACACAGAAAGCGTTGTTTACAAATGAGGCCAATGGTGGGCGTTTGCACAGACAGACACTGACCTGTCTAATTAGCTCCGAGGTAAGACTAGTTTGGTTAGATATAATATTAAGCCTGATAAGATTTGTCTCGCAAGTGCGATGTTAGCTCCGATTTCGCTGTTAAAAGCGTTTGTAAGTTAACCAAATATTTAACAGGATCGATGCTATTTCTGTCACATAATGTCAGTGTTGTAACGTTGTTCTTAGCGTTATTTAAGCACTAAGTGTCCTCTTCAGTGTTAGTGCATCATGTCGTTTTTGAGCGATGGCAATGTTTGAAGACGTAGCTTGGCGTTATATTACGTGGAAACATTGTTTATTTTATAAACCACATATAACTTCATATTGTCCAATGCCATCAATATGTCAGCGATGCCTGTTATCAAAGTTGCCTAAAGTTGTAATCAGCATAGTCACTTCATGGCTTTCAGGACTGGTCTGCTTCTCTTACATTGAAGTAGATCATTTCACTGATATACAAGTTTTTGTGGTAAACTGTGCTCCTCTATTTACAGACAAGCAGTTACTCCATACAATGAACACGGAAGATAAGTTGGAAGGCATGCTGTTGAAGTGCAGCAGTGGAGGGCTGGATGGAGGAGGGAGAGTGGGACTGGGCAGTGGAGCAGGGTTGGTGGTCATGACACTTGGGGAGAGATCTCTGGTGAACCATCCAATACTGGCAGAGGATGATGATGATGAAGATGATGATGATGATTTGACGGGGAGTTCGCTGGTCACTCACGACCTGGTCCCACCAGAGCAACTCATGATGCAGGAGGACATATCAAAGAGTGGCGGTGATGAGGACACAGAAAGTGACGTTGCCACACAGTTCCCATTAAAACTTACGAATAAGCTCCCATGTTTGCTTCATATGCCGGTAGGTCAGTGAATAGTGTGGCGTTTATTAAGTTTTTTTCTAAATGTCTTTTCTTCCTGTGTTCTTGTCTTAACAGCTAACCATAAAACAGGAACTGAAGCTGACAGAGCCTTCACCCTTGATAAAAAAGGACAAGAAAGCAGTAAAAGACTTAATGTTGTGTCCTAAAAAGAAGAAAAGGAAGCAGCGCTCACCAGCCAAAGTATACTTTGACTGTTGCATTCATATTTAACAAACGATAAAAGTTTCATGAAAGAGAATGACCTGTCATATTTTTGTGCAGATTCTCACAGTCAATGAGGATGGCTCGATGGGTATGCAGAGCCCCAAGTGCCACGTGTGTATTCATTGTAACGCTGCATTTCGAACCAACTATCATCTGCAGCGGCATGTGTTCATTCACACAGGTATGTGTTAAATACTGTGTTTTCTAACATGTAACATAAACTTAGCTTTTGCACTCTAGATTAAATTCTAAAGAGTCTACCTTTTATTTACAGGAGAGAAGCCCTTCCAGTGCACCCAGTGCGACATGCGCTTCATTCAAAAGTATCTTCTGCAGAGACATGAAAAGATTCACACAGGTGAGTACAAGAGTCCAATAAGAAACCTTAACCAATCTGTTCCCATATTTTTTATCCATAATTAAATATGTGTTTAGGTTTTAAATGAAAGTTATTTTTTAAAAAGTAATTGAAAAGCCCTGAAGCACCAGTAGAAAGACTGGTTATAAATCCATTGAGTATATTCTCCTTTACAAATAGAATAAACACATAAATAAAACATTGCACAGACATCGAACATTCATTCACTGTCAGAGTAAAATATAGTGTGTGCCAAAAATCACCCTCTGGCTTTATGTTTGTAGACTTTAATAAGGTTTAGTTTTAGACTCAGGGGAGGTTTGAAATAACACCTTTTGTCATGTGGTTCTTTACATGTGAACATCACCAGAATTCTTTAAATCCTATAAGTATACTATAATATCTATGTAAACCTTACTGTATAAAAGAGCTTTAAAAGTGAGTAAAGTTTTATCAAAAGCATTAGGTCACACTGTTCTGTTTTTGCTGCACTTGTTTAGGCGAGAAGCCATTTCGATGTGATGAATGTGGCATGAGATTCATTCAGAAGTATCACATGGAACGACACAAAAGGACACACAGTGGAGAGAAGCCCTATCAGTGTGATTACTGTCACCAGGTAAATGCATCAAATCAAACTCACTTTAAATGCATAATTACTATTTGGTCTCATGTTTAGTATATTAGCTACTCTTACAGTTGATGTACATTCTACAATAATCAACCCACAATACTTTCTTCACAGTACTTTTCTAGGACAGACAGGGTTTTGAAGCACAGACGAATGTGTCATGAGAATAAAGAGAAAAAGAGCAACAAGGTGTCCGGGAAAGTTGGACCTCCACGTGAACCAGATTCATTAAACGTCTCGTTTCTTGCCAAAGAGTGTTCGCTGCCTAAAAAGAAGCGCCAAAAGTGTACAGACAAAACACTGACTGAGACTATCACCACCACTCAGACAGAAGGGCACCCGGTCACTGTCACAGAAACAGAGGAGAAAGAGGAGCAGAGAGAAAATAAAATGGAAGGTCTACCTCTTTACACAGTGTCCTCCAAAGTTAAACATGAATATGTGATGGCAGAGTACTCCGTGGACCTCCCAGAGGAGTCCACAGACCAAAATCAGGACGAAGATGAGCTGTCAGAAGAAACTACTCCTCCCAAACTAGTCCTGAAGAAAATCTCCAAAAGAACCATCAAACAGTCCAGTGAGCAAGCCACTCCCTCTCTGTCCACTTTGTCTTCCTTTGAAGAGAATGGCAAAGTCACACAATATACATTTGAAATTGTGGATAAACAAGGCCTTTTGGATGTAGATGGAAATACTGAGCTTGAATCAGTAGAAACTCTTCAGGGAGGGCCGACAAAGCCTGCCCCCAGCAGCACAAACTATGATGACGCCATGCAGTTTCTAAAGAAGAAGAGGTACCTTCAGGCTGCTGTGACCAACAGCAGTCGAGATTATAATCTGAGCTCCAACAGCATGTCGTCTCAGACACCTGTCAATCAAACAGTCGTGTCTACTGTGATCGACGAGACTGTCCCTGCCACAATATTAGAACCTCAACCCATCAACACTGACATCAAGACTCATGAGAAGAGCGTGCTCCCAGATGAAGTTCTCCAGACACTGCTGGACCATTACTCCAATAAGGCCAATGGCCAGGCGGACATCTCCTTCAGTGTAACAGACACAGAGGTCACTTCCAGTATTTCCATAAATTCATCGGACGTTTCAGACAGCAGTCCTGTGGAGAGCCTTGCAGCCTCGTCTGCTCATGCACAGCCTCCCACAGAGAAGGTCAGTCTTTTGCAGGAATACTCCAAGTTCCTCCAACAAGCTCTGGAGAGGACCAGCCAGAACGACAGCTACCTGACCAGCCAAAGCCTCAGCCTGGTGTCGGAGAGTCCCCCTTTAGCAGGACAGCCACTGTTTGCTACTGACAAACAGTTTCCATCTCCCAGCAGGTTCAAATCAGGGATGAGTTCTCCGTTAAGGTCCACTTTAGACAAACCTCACTTCGGATTACTGGTGGGAGACTCGCAGCACTCATTTTCATTTTCAGGAGATGAAACCACGCCCCCCTCAGCTGTGTCCCCCGCTGACGATGACTTTCTGGATCAGGTTTCCCCCAAAAAGTCAGACTCGACACCAGGAATTCTTCAGACGTTTCAGATTAGCTCCTTTGACCAGAACTTCAAGTCCCACTTCCAGACGTCCAGATCTGGATCCACCTCACAGTTTACTGTTGCTAATGGACAGGTGAGTCTGCGAGGACACGGCACAGACTTCTCAGAGTTCACTTTAGTTCGAGAGACCAGATCACAACTCAACTCCTCCCCTGATGTTTCTTCCAGTGAAACTTTCTGAAGGAAGAGGCTACAAATTCATTCTCAGCAGCACTTTATCTTATGTTTTCTGTTTTTGCCAAATCATGTCCCTGTGCAACTTCATGTCTTTCTCAAAGAAAGACATTTTGTGTTTTAAGATGAATATTAAGTTTAGCAACCCCACTTTAGGAAAAAAAAAATGTACACAAGAATGTTTGACTTATGCAATTTATGCGTGAAATAATTAAGCTACCAAAGCATAGATATTGAGACAAATTATTCCCTTATTGCTCAACAGTGATTTGCCTATTTTTATTTTTCAATTGCAATAACAATAATGATTACTTTAATTCAGTTAACAATGCCTTCTTGCTGCCTGATGGCTACCTCCCTGTCCAAACCTTTACAGTAACATAAATCCAATAGTATTCAGACTACTAGTACTTGTATATTCACAAGTGAATGAGTTTAATGTAAGTAACATTGCTATAGTCATCCAACAGTGTTGACTGTTCGACTTGTGTGTATGGTATTGACACTTGATGTTAATATTGTTGTAAGATACATTTGCCTTTAGAAATTACAATCTCCTCTTTGTTAGTCACTTTATTGTCACCTTAAATTGGTGTTACATGTTATTTATTTTTGCCCCTTTTAAATAGTGGTGAGTGCTTACCTTAAAATCTCAATTGGTATCAAAGAGCTGCAAACATGAAATGATTGCAGGATAAATGTGATATTCAATCGAGCTGTAGTGAAATTACTTCAAAAGGATTGTGCATAAATTCTGCACAATTTGCACATTTTTACTGCAGAGAATGTCAGTAACATAGTGAATTATTAAATCTGTAAGAAAAAAGTCCTTTGCTCTGAATGTAAATTGGAGTTATTTGAAACTCAAGGTGACACTTTGTTTTAATTACTTTGATAGATGAGTTTTTTAGACTGGAAGAAGCACGTTAGAACATTAAACTATTACGTTTTGTTATCTCCCAGTTTGATTAAAACCTGCATCTGTGCCTTTCTTTTCTTTTATTCTCGCCTTTCCTGTGTTATTCTGTTTGTACTCTTTATAACTAGGTCAGTGACTTAAGGCAAATAATTCCAGTTGCACAACAAATAAGCTATCTTTCTTGCAGCCTGTAATCTTACATTGAGGTTTATTTTAACCAGCACGTCTCTCTTATTTTATTCAGTTGCAATAAGTGGCACACAACTAATATTTTTACCTGGATATTTGTAGGAAATAATGTTTCTGATATGTTGTACAGCTGTACATATTGTGTTACCATCACCTGCTTCCTAGTGATTACCTTTGTTAGGCCTTGTGCATATGATGACATTAAAATGGTATAGTCCTCATAAACATGCATATGTCAGTGAATCTGAATATTATGGAATAAGCCATTCAAATTAAAGTAACACATGTGACATTGGTTTCATATTAAACTAGTTCTATTAAGTGTTGTGATCAGAGAATGAGAACCAAAACGGTCTCTGTTAGACATATGATGTCTAAAGTGTCCTTGCTGATGCTCCCTCCCTCCTGGACAGGACAGCACACAGAGCTGTGTTTGGGATTAAATCATCTAGTGGATTAAATCATGTTAATATGCTTATTTAGAGATATATGAATGCTTAAAACACAGTACATCTAAGTTGAACCTCAAAGACTCATGAGCCCTTTTCGCAGTTTTCAGATTTTCTGACATGTGCCAGCGCTTCATGATACTTTACATTGTTGGACTGTTTTCTGTCTATGTTTTAGGTGCTACTGTGTAAACACTGTTTTGTACACAAGATCCAATTGGGTTAGAATAATATTCCCTAATGTTACAAATCTACTGACAATCAGGGAAACATGGCACCCCACATAATCACCAGATATACTTTATTTTCTCTCATTGAACATTCCCTATAGAATGTATAGAAATGTTTTGGTGTAAATACATTGTATAATTTTATGTTCAGAGAAGTACTGTTAGATAGAGGACTGACACGAGAGACTCCTTTTGTTAGTGAATGGCACATGATTTTGTGAAATAATCATTTTATATTATGAACGGTGTACAAATGGATTACAATACCTTGTTTTTTGTTTGTGTATATACACACCCACCATCAAATTTTAATTTTTGTTATATTTTATAGCATTGTTTTACTGTATAGAAAATGCTCCGCAAAATACTTTTTAAATTGTACTTCAACCTATGTGTAAGTTGTAGGTTTGGTTAATTTGGTTAAAGTGATAAATATTGTGATACTCCACCCCATCACTCACATCAAGAATGATTTGAAAGCACAGTAACACATTTCATTTTTGTTTTAGTATAAATAATATAAATAAATAAAATATATGGCTTAATTGCCAAATTAGAGGATTCTTACTAAAGCATTCTGTTTTTCATCAATTGTTAGACGACTGGCCATAAGTGTCCTTGTATAAGCTATAGTATATTTCTTTTGTTTAAAAAGAGCTGAAATTAGAAATTTTGATAAAAAAAAACTATTTTTGAAACGTCATTTAAGGCACTGATATGTACAGTATATTGTATGCAGTCAATATTGCTATCCTCATTTATCTGTTCACGTCTTTTGTGTCAATGTTTTTCAAATACCGTCTGACTTTTGCATCATGTTTTTAAAGAATTTACCATTGAAGTCCTGGTGCATCACAGTGGGGCGTGGTTTTAGTTAAATGCGGTAAGGTTTATATGCATGGATTAATGTTGGGTCGAGTGAATTTGTATGAATTACAGTATGTGCAGCTTTAATTGTAGCTAATTGATTTTCAGTAAAGTAACCCATGATTAGATTTTTGGCAATATATTATGGTTTGTAAACAGTCTGATTTTTGATTGTTGTGTGTCATGTCCTTATAAATAAACTTTAAAAATGATTATCTTTGAGTTGTTGTTTTTTTTTTTTTTTTCTTGCATAGATCGAAATCAAATGGTCCTAAATCTGCAATTAAATGATCCTGCTGATAGGATGTCTACTTGCCAAAGGCCCATAGTTGCCAAAAGTTATTTACATGGACTACTCTTATCACTTAATTAAGTATAGGCCTACTGAATTGTGCCTCAAAATATTGTTAAATAGCTTTGCTTACATCACCAAATTGTCAAATTATAGCCCCACTATCTTTGTTACCTAGTACCTTTAAATAAAATAATAGTATAGTCTTGATCTTTGACAGCCCAAAACTTCTATCTACAATCTATCATCTTTTTGTTCTCGTTTGTTATTGTTGAACTGAACTGAAGTACTGAATACAGTCCTTGTACTAGCCTAAGAGGTATTTCTCTGTACTATGATCAGATTTGAGCTGTGAGGGTTGAATAAATAACTTCTATGTCTCATTATAGATACAAATTAACTACTAATGTGATTAATTCTGCTATTTATTTGATTCAGTATGTGTTCATGCAAGTAGTATTTTTGTGTCAGTGGCATAAATTAGTTTCAGTATTATCATTAATCATCTGTATTTTCTTTAATGATATATACATACATCAAAATATGTTATTGTGAGAGGCCTATTCATTTATTCAGTTCTGTTCAATTCACTTGCCGAATTACTTTATTTTTTACTTTTTGTTCCATAGTACTACTTCATTCTGTTTTTACTTATACATTATATTATCTTAAAGGCTAATTTAGAATATATGTACAAACTGAGTTTGTATCTTAAAGGGGCAAAAACAAACTAATAAATCTAATCAGCCCACCAGTGTATCTGCTGTACAAGTGTCAACAACCATACCCACAAGAGGGCACTGTTGTATATGGTTCAAAATCATTTTTGATTGTTGTGTCATATGCTTATAAATAAATTTAGAAAATGACGATCTTTGTTTTGTTTGTTTTTGTTTTTTTCTTACATGGATAGAATTTAAACGATCCTAAGTGGTAGGAACGTCTACCTGCTAAAGGCCTTTCAACTATTTTAAACCTATAGGCTACACTTAATCACTTAATTGCAGGAATTTAACCTCAAAATATTAACATTATCAAACTATGTCAAATAATAGCCCCACAATTTTAAATCTAAAAGTTATAGTTTTAATGTTAATGCCTTACCTTCGACAACTAACACAGCTAGTATAACAGGCATCTGCATATAACCTACAAAACAATAGTGAAAGCTCAGATATTGATGACTTTCTATTACGCTAAAAACAGATAAAAGATACCTGCAAATTCAAGATAAATTTAGAGTGCATGATTCAGTTTTAAGAGTTAAGAGACGCCCTGCCAAAACCAACACTATCCTTGTGAAAAGCTGCTACACCCTGGACGTTTACCAGAGACAACAGGCTTATCTGACTGCTACCTGCTGCTCTGTACACCGCTCACGATCCCTCCAGGCGAACCTCAGCAAAACAAGCAAAGATGCAGGATTTATTAAGGCCGCAAGCAACGATAAAATGATTCTGCTATTTATGTGATTGCATTTTTACTTTTTTTAACCACAGGGAAAGACTTAGAGGGAGACAGAACACAGGTGGGTTGAACAGGTAACATGACAAGAACGTGTCTTTCTTGTAAAATGTAAAACACGAAAATTAATGCAAACTGTCAGTCATTAAAATATCGACTCAAGTAAAAGTATAAGAATTAAAATTAAGATGAGTTGACTGTAAATAGCCAATTTTGGTGCATTAGCATGGTGCTATCGAAAAATATGGTAACCGGAATTATTCGCTAGTTTGTTTGTTTTTTTACTTTGTTTTTGTAGATTACGGAATGTGTGTTATGATCATACTTCTAAAAATATTTTAAAGAAATTATTGATGTGTTTTGACTCAGCCTGTAAGGGCATATATCATATATGTTTTATTTATTTAAGTTAATTTCAACACATTACTTTCGTGTGTTTGTGCACATGAAACAATTATCAGTCTTTAGTGTAAATACGCTGTATCCGGGTCTCCACGTCAAGCACCTGCTCGGTGACCTGCTCAGTGTAATTATTATTGTTAGCTTTGTTGTTTGACGTGCTGCCTTAAAACAAAATGGGACAGCTATGTAAATAATAAACTGCAAGCCTATTCACACTATATTAATTTACTGATAACCTGATGTATGTGCTTCCTGCTCTTCTCTCTTTAGTTTACAATGGAAGGCTTACCTGTTGGCGGGACAGTGCACACCTATGACCATGGAGGAGGGGGGAGTGTTGTGGGGCTGCTAAAAGATGGAAAATCTCCTAAGTTGCATGTTTATGAGTTGTTCCATGAAGATGCACAGGTAGGTCTATTGCTAATTTTCAACTATTAAGGGTTGCAATTAACCATTATTTTGCTATATTGCTAATTCACTAATTAGCTGTAATTGATTCTATTGAAAAAGGCCAGAGGATATGATTTTGTTCAGTTTGACCCAGATTAATGAGTGTCACATGGGGAGCTTGATAGTATACAGACAAGATAGGTGTTTTGTTGATTACTAAATGAGTTGATGAGTATTTTAGCTATAAATTAGCTGCTCTAACATCACATATTGTCAGATTTTCATTATATCAGAGGGCTTCATTGTATCCAGGGCTTCCAGCTGTCGAGTCAACCCTGGTGGAGGATAAAACTCTTTGTTTGGGAGCCTGTCCTGTTTGGCACATGGGATGGCGTCTTCACCTCATGCATGATCAACATTTTTGGTGTTGTGCTATTTCTGCGAACTGGGTACCTTGTGGTGAGTAGTAGTTGTTTTTTTTTCATCTGGTTATCCAAGCAAAACCTCAGGCTGAGGTCTCTTTTTATCTTGTTTGAGTTTACCTGTTTAGCATAAGTAAATAGCCAATGACAAAAACACAAGTTCAGATTCTGCATATATTTCATATGTTGACAACAGGTGGGGTATCTATTGAAGTTATCTCATTATTATTAAATAGTTGTAAAATAAATAAATAAATAAAACTGACAGACAGGTCCTATGGTTCATCAGCTTCATATTCACCACTCATCATCGTTCCATTAAAATTTCCCCTATTCCCCTCTCACCAAGTCACACTAAACAGCCTAAAGTATTCACATTTAAAGTCAAGATCAATCACTGAGGTAGGAATGCTTATAGCAGATTATGTGCTCTTCTATTCCCAGGGGAACACTGGAGTGTTGCTGGGCATGTTCCTGGTCTCTCTGGTGGTTGTTGTGGCTCTGGTAACAGTGTTTTCAGGTATTGGGATAAGTGAGCACTGTGGAGTTGGAGGAGGAGGGATCTACTCCATGATCTCCTGTGTCCTGGGTGGCAGAGTGGGAGGGACAGTTGGACTCTTGTATGTGTTTGGACAGGTAAGATTACTGATGGAATATATTTAATATGCTTGAGGTTGGAGCTATATAGAAGCATAGAGGACCTTTTTAATAACCTGGTAAAACATTTATAAATTTAGCATAAGTGATCCTGGAATTACTGAAAATAACAGGTTTCAAGATGCCTAGAATGTTTTACATTGCATTGTTCATTCACTCCACACTCTGTGGGGGTAAGCTACTATTGTAGCCACAGCTGCCCTGGATAGACTGATAGAACCAAGGCTGCCAGTTTGTGCCATCTCTCTCTCTGACCACCAACACTCACACACACACCACATTCATACTTGGAAATGTTGGTGAAGTGTCTTGCTTAAGGACAGTTTCCCGGTATTCCCAGTTGCCTGACCAGCCAACCAGTCTACATTCTGTTAGAATCCAGAAGGGTCTGGAATCAGCCCATAGTGAGAAACGCTCCAACCAGAACTCATTTATAGCACGTGTTTCTCAAATGTGGAAGACTTCTTGAAAATTCTCATGCAATAGGCTCTATTCATGCTTATCAGAAGATGTCTGGAAACATGTGGATGAAGACTTCAAGTATAGTTACTGACACTAGGCATATATGACAAAACCATGGATTCAGCAGCGGCGGTTTTCATAACCTGCTAAAGCTTTCCATGGGGAACGTGACTCTAATTGCATCTTCAATGTCAGTTACAGGTAGTTGGTTGTAACTGTCTTTTTTTAAATTAGATTACGCACCATAAGGTAGAATATGTTATACCTTTTTGTTCTCTTGTAGTGTGTAGCGGGGGCCATGTACATCACAGGTTTCTCAGAGTCAGTTGCGGTGCTTTTGGGTCTTCAGCAGCAGTGGGCAGTGCGGAGCATGTCTGCAGTTGTGCTTTTGGCTCTGCTTGGCATAAACCTGGCCGGTGTGAAGTGGATCGTGCGTCTGCAGCTGCTTCTGTTGGCCGTGCTTGCAGTCTCCACTCTGGACTTTGTCGTTGGCACCTTCACTCACCTTGACCCCGGTAAGACAATCTACTGGTGAATATGGCTATGATGAGATTATTTGGATAAGTGATAATGATGATTAGCCAGGTCATAATAAGAATATAGCAAGAATAAAAAAATAATGATACATGTGGACATTTTAAAAGCCAAAATAAATCATTACGTCTAAAATATAAAAGTGTGTGGTAGTGTCATGCTGATACTGATTTGAAGATAAATTCTAAACTCATAATTTATTTCACTCTATAGTGACCAGAGGTAAATATCTCAAGCATTATTTCTTTGTGTTAATGAGCCCAGACAATCTATTTTTTCCCCACATGAAATTATGATTCCTTCTCACCAATAGTCCACTTATTTATATGTATTTATTATTTTAGATGGAGCCAGAAGTGCCCCTATGAACACTTCCTATCTGAAACGAGGTGGCTAGCAGGTTAGCTATGGCCCTTTGTACAGACTATGCTCTCACCCGACATGTTGCACATTGTTGTACCACAGTAAGAACAGTAGGTGTCACTGTAGTATTGCTGATGCTGTCTATATTCTAGCTAATAAATTAGCTTTGGAATTCTCTACATTGTTCTGTTTAATTTCTGGGACCCGATTTCTACCATCATCCTATTCAATAATACTTTAAATTCACAAATCATTTTTTTTCTTTTGTTCTCTGGTCTCAAAAATTGTTTATTTTTATGTGTGTGTAAAGCCGGTGTCATTTTGTTGACCTCCAGGAAGTCCTCCTCTACATTTCCTGTTCTCACTGATTATCAATGTCCTGTTGAGTGAGAGTCAAAACAGAATGACAGAATTTCTAGTATAGAGTATTAGAAGTGCATGTTGTTGGCAGCTAGGAACATGTAGGGCACTTCTTCACATGTCACACCAGCTCCACATCTAGATCAACAACTTAAATCACAAATTATTATAAAATTCAGGTTTTCAACATCAAGAAAGCAACTTAACTGTACACATTTTAACTGTAACCATTGCCCATCAGGTTGTATTTATTATTTTATATTTTGTATCCATGATGTGTCAATATTGATTATCTTTCAGCATCCATAGATTTTTGGACAATATTGCAATTTAACAAGAAACTTAAGGAAGCTGTTATCATTATTTTACACCTCAACGCCTCCGTGATTTACCTCTTATGTCATGAATTAGACTGATGGATTTAGCATAACCTCTTTATGTGCACCAACTGCTTCTTGTAGCACGGTTAGCAGTAGCCACTTTGCACTTTCTCTAACAACTGTGAGAAAACAAAGCATAACTGCTGCTCCAGCTTTTTTCAATTAGAACTGCCTGTGCGCCGCTGTGACTTCATGTTTGGCAGGAGCCCAGCAGGTCCCAGAGTCTGCTGCTGAAACAGGCCAGGATAGTTTGCATTTACTGACGGAAAAGAAGCCAACACCAAGACCACTCAGGCAGAGAGAGGTTACGTGTCCTGCTAGATATTAGGGCTGAATGATTGGGACAAGCATTGCGATTAGATTAACAATTAGATTTGTGATCAGATTTGCAATTTGTGTTTCAATAATAGGATCATGTTCAAAGCTCACATTTTAAACACATTCAGAAGAATTTAGAAAAAGATAGATATACGAACTGACAAACTGTAACATGTTTTACAAATCTAAACCACAGTGTTAGGAGCTTTTGTTCAGAATAAGACACAATATTTTGTTGTTTTTGGAGGAAATGATGGTACTTCAAAAACTGCTTGTGATTTGCCAATTGCATTCATTCAAATAGCCATTTGCAATTAATGCTGCAGCCCTAATGGTGTAAGGGTTAGATATAGGACATTAATGGTGTTCTCAAATGGTTCTCAAAATACCTAGAACATTTTTATAACAATCCTCACAGTGAGCGGGGTAACCTCTCCACAGATCTGATCTGTAACTTGGGTTTGTGGTGTCATCTGCTTCTATCCATGGAGTCAAGCAGGTAGCAGTCCTTCACCAGAATAAGCATGCCATAATGGGGCTTCACAGGTACTGGTATTTTCTTTTAGTGTAGTTTTTGTGGAGTGTTGTTGCCACACATAAGTCTTGATGATAGCTGTACAGAATGGGGGACCAACCTCTATGTCAAACTGATGGGCAAATCTAAGCACATTGTGACACTATTTGAGTGGATAAAACTGGAGGATTATCATTGCAGGATGCTGTGATTATATATACTACATGATGTTGTCTGTAAGTTTTCAGAACACCTTAGAAGACCATAGAAGACAATATTGCAATTGAATCGGAATCAGTTTGAGTTGGTGCAATTATCAATTTGCAAAAGCAAATTATTGAGGTAAAGTGGAGCGTGTTCTGAAACTCAGCTGGTGAAGCTTTGTGTTCACTCACAGGAAGCCACAAAGAGCTTGGGCAGGGTTTAGGGTGTTGACCAAAACCACACACATTTTTGTTTACAAAGATACATCACCAATACTGATTTATTTTTTTTACGTTTCATATTACTTTACCATTTATTTATGTATTTTATTTTTTTGTATCTTGCACTATTTTATGATCTATGATAAAATTTTGTATCCTCATCAGAAACATACCTGGAGTTTTGTTTCCCGCATGTTTAACACACAAACCCTGTAAATTTAGGCTGAGGTCTTCCGTTCCATCTTGTGATGTCATGTGGCAGTTTTGAATGATTAACACACACAGGAGTACATTTTACATAATATAGGACTTTTAATGAAGAATAAAAGACCATTCTTATGGGAAATCAACTTTTAGCCATGTTGCAATTTTAAAAACAATCCTGTGCATTTAGAAGGCCTCCACTGTCCAAAACACCAGGTTCCACCCTGTGACATCATTAGGAGCAGTCTAGGAAGCACAAATCCTTAAATTAAAATCTGTACAATTAAAGTTTTTTTTTCCTATTCACCACATTGCATAGCATAAATATTCGTGCGCATCCTCATTTTAGCAGGACGTCCTAAATCTGTGACCCCTGACCTTTGCTCCATGTCAGTGTTCTGGGGGAGTACCAGGTCTGGGTGGCAGAGGGTGAGGCGTCTTAACATTTGTGTAATCTGACTACACATTCCAGTCTGTATCAGGAATGTTGGATTCAGAGAAGATGCACTGCTATAAAGGACTGATGTTGCTATTTAAATAATGAAAATGCAATACAAGTTTTTTTTTTTAATGGAGAAGATGAATAGATTAGGTGAGCTATGTTACTAACTATACTTATTTCATAATTCATAACTTTGTCCTGTCACCCACATGCCATCATTGATTATTAATAAATCTATTTATTTATTTATTTTTACCATCACGCTTTTAACATTACCAATTTTCTTACTTCTTAACATCAACTTTGAGGACTACTTTCTGTCACTAAAACTATTGAAACAAATGTTCACTACAAATGAAAATGTTCAATACCAAAACGAATTGACTTATTTTATCATATGATGCTACTATACTACTTTTGATGTAGAGACCATACTAAAACTATTTATAATATAGGTCCATTATTTTTTTGTTACTATTGAGTTCAGATGAGTATGATTCTAGTGCATGCTTGTAATGTTTTCCTTGATTGATAGGAGCAAAAAATTACTCAAGTAAACGTATCACATGAAAAAACTATTAAAGTACATGTGTAAAAATGTAGTTATAAGAGTAAAAAGTAAAAGTATTTTGCAGAGATTTTTTAGAACAATTAAAGCATCAAATGTAGTGATTTTGATAAAGAATTTTGGTGATTTCAAGGGATTTTTTTCTAGCTGTTTTTGTGTATTTAGTTTGCTCAAAGTTGGGTCGTTAACTCAAATTAAATGGTCTAAAGAACTAGTACTTTTTACTTGTCAGTCCAGATCTGTGATCAATGTAGTGTAGTAGAAATTAGATACACGCTCTCAAATGTAGTGACATAAAAGTAAAAATTATGCACTGTAAAATGAACTTAAGTAAAGAACAGATACATAAAGATTTTACTTAAGTATAGCACTTTTACGGTTGTATTTCGTTACCTTCCACCACTGGATAAATGTAAAATGATTTTACTCCTAAATGCTTAGGTTAGCACACTGGCTATTTAGTGTGGGTAGGAGCAATGAGCAAATGTGTGATTTGACTGTAGAGAATGAGGTTGCTGGGTGGAGAACCCTTACTGCATACAACATTGACACTTCTTGCTGCCCTGGATTTAAATTTCTTATTTTATAGGGTGGTCTCTGGCCTCTTGGGGTTTGTAAAAGTTTGAACCTCCAGCTGCTTTTGAAGTCCGTTTTCACACCCTCCTTAAATTTCTTGAGAACATGTGCACTTCAAATCTCCATTCCTCCTTTTTTTAGTTTTTGCTTTAGTTGAAAACAAAACTCAATGTTACTTGGACGTTGTAATCTTTGCTCTCGGACTTGGACTCTGCTGAGCTTCTGAAAAGGGTGGCGACTTCCTTTTGGATAAACATGTCATTAATCTGTGAGAACACATGCTTTCCCATCACAAGATAACCAACGGGGAAATGTCCGGTGTTGTAACATAGGCGGACCCTTTCGACCTGGTTTAAATGGCCTAAACTTTATGCATGACGACACCTTTTTTACATTTACTAAACCCAGTGACTGTGCTGGATACAGGAGGGTTATGTAACGATGGAGGGCATGGATCATACTGCACTTGTATTCTTGTGGTACAGTGCAGTGGTATTGTGCAGTATGTGGTACCCGAATCACATCAAATTGCAAATTACACTAGCTCTAGAACTTAAGCGTAAAATAAAAGTCAACATTGTCATAAAAGTCTATCACTAATCACTAGTAACAGGCTTTTGTAAGTCTAGGTTGTCTGCAAAAAGATACTTACTGCACCTGTAATATATCTTTTATGGTGTGAGATCTGCCCTCTACTTATCTCCATGGAGATGTTATTTCTCTTCCTGGTATGTTCCAGAGCATAGTATTAAACTTGAATACCTTGCAAACCATGCATTCATAGCTGGATTGCGTCTCCACAAATCAGACCTGTAACTTGACCCGGTGGTGACATCTGCTTGGGTCTATGGAGATGGATAGGTTTAATACCATCAGGAGACAAGCAGGTGGTGGACCCTAAACCAGAAAAATAACTTACTGTACCTTTTAATAAAAAAAGCAAGCACTTATGAAATTTATTTGACCTTAAACTGAAGAATGAATGAGAAAATTTCTTCCTTGAGTAACAAGCTTATGAACTCTGTGTTTATGTCACATGTAAATACTTGTAATACTTTATATTCAACAATGTAAATGCAGTGTTACCTGGCCTCTGTATAATGTTGTTCCCCTATTTTTGCAGAACATGGCTTTGTTGGTTATTCCAAAGAACTGCTCCAAAGTAATTCAATGCCAGATTACAGCCCAGGAGAAAGTTTCTTCACTGTTTTTGGGGTATTCTTTCCAGCTGCTACAGGTAAATCTACTTTTTATTTCATATCAAACTATGTAATCCATGCGTTCATTATTGCATCTTCTATTTAGCATAGTTTTGAGTATTGAGAATGGGAGTATTTATTTTTCATTTACAGAGACTTGTAATTGTTATGCAGTATTTACATATTTGTGGCTTGTCTGTTTGGAGGGGTTATGGCAGGCTTCAACATGAGCTCCGACCTTCAGCGGCCTGAACACAACATCCCGGTGGGAACGCTCGCAGCTGTCTTCACCTCGTATGAAAAACACACACAGTAGACAACTAAGATAAAACTGAATCAAATAATACATATTGCCTAATGTATGTATATATGTTTTCATCAGTAGTGCCTCTTTTTGAAGAATTGTACTCCTCCTGTACTATTATGAAAGTAGCATTATAATAGGCACATCAAATATAGTAAGAGGACAAGTAAGGATGATTAGAAACATAAACATTAACCTTAACATAAACTATACAGACTTTTAATAATTGCTATTTGACACAATTTATTTCTCCAAAGTCTGCTACAAACCACATGCTTTTACTGACAGAGGATTGGCTCCTTCTGCTTATCCGGCTCAGATTATGGAGACAGCCACCAGGGTCCTCTCAGACTTCCCTCACCCCAGACACTTCGACCAGCTTTTCTGGGAGAACTCCAAGGCATAGTCCCTCCAGCCTGACGACAGTTAGAAATGATTAATTGTCTAGCACTTGTAGACAGTGTACAACATTTAAACATTATATCTGACTTTATTACACCAGGGAATTCCTGAGATTCCAGTTCAGAAGGTTCAGAATGTTGTTAGTACAAGTTATCTAAAAATAGTCATAAAATGTTCCTATTAATAGTATCCTGAAGCTGTTTTAATGGAGAGGACTTTGCTGCAGGTGGTTCCTGTATCTGGTCTTTGTCTTCCTCCTGGGGGCCATCTGCACCAGAGAGACACTGCGCTATGACTTCTTAATAGCAGAAAAGGTAAACATTATGTGCTGTATGGTTCTGTGTTGTAAATATGTGTGTTTGCCAGGAAAATACACTGGATCAAGTAACGTTAACTTAACACTTAGCTATTCCTTTCAGTGTCTCCCTACCTGACAGTTTTTCAAACCTCATAACCTCATACTCATTATAAATCCCAGTTGTACAATGAGTTTCTTTGTGTAGTATTCGGCTAAAAGTAACAGTTGTGGTGACCACTCAATCATAAAATAGTCCCACTGTGGGTATGCAGTCAGATAAGTCAACACAACAAACCAAACCAGGCATCTTGCATTTAGGTTTCAGCAAAATTATTTAAGATAGCTATTTTTACTATATTTACTCTTCTGCTTTCCGTTCCTGAACTACAAATTGGAATCCACTTCACGATAGCTGCTTATTGTTAATGTTAAGCCTATTCATATTTTAACAAACAATACTGTGATAAATTTTGTTGTATTTTTATTTTTAATATGGATAATAATGATAATAATAATAGCATAAGTAATGATAATAAATTCATAAATGGATTTTGGGCCCATGGTCTGACCAACTTAGAACAACTAACCCATTACCTAAATGCACTGAAAGTAATAAAAAGCAAATTAAAGTTTTAGTTAAATTCTAAAACCTCCCAATAAATGTAAAATATAACACAACTATTTTAACTAGGCACCTTTGACTGACCTGTTCTAATATAAAAATGTCCCACATCACTGAGGTCTTGTTGCCCTTGACTCCTGAGTTTGTGGCTGATTCTCATTGTTTTCATAATGGGCTGACTGCAGCGGAACTGAGCAGGGTGTAGCTCCACAGCACCCCATACTCCACCCCATCCTCCTCCTCTGTTTGTTTTCCTTCTTCCTCCAGGTCTCCTTGGTGGGTTTCCTCTTTCTCCTCGGCCTCTACATCTCATCCTTGGCTTCTTGCATGGGCGGCCTGTACGGAGCTCCCAGAATCCTTCAGTGCATCGCTCAGGAGCGGGTCATCCCTGCTCTAGCCTTCCTGGGACAAGGGGTGGGTACATGGATGGCACCAGTAGGGAAATGAATGTCTGGACAATTACGCCATGATAAACTTTTAATGACTGTGATGTCAATTATGAATGTAAAAAACATCTGCTGGATCAAAATACACATTTATATCTATTATAGTACATTGAATTATTACAAATATTAAATGAATTAGCTAGTTTTGCAGTATACTAAATTTACTCTACACAAATGAAAAGAACATGAAAACCCTTTTTAAACATCTGTTGTAGTTTAATGCCTTATTATGTAATATTCTAGGCAATAACATCTCCATGAAGACAAACTGGTAGTTCCAGACAGGTTGTGTAGATAATCTTTAATATATAATTACTGTAGAGAAGGAAGCACTAAAAAATCTGTATGTGTAAAACAGAACATGAAATTAACTTCTATCAGTTCTTGTCAGACAATTTGGGGCCTGCTTCAAGATTCACTAATTTTACCATGCCTCATTTCTAAGACAGTGAGGCCATAAATCCCTATATCCTATCTTGTAAACAATGTTAAAATTATTTGAAATTTGTTGTGTGGTCTAGGGCGTAGTGAGAGTGGTCTAGCTAGAGGGGGTGTGGTAGGTGGTTTTGTGACAGCATTGCCTAATTTTAGACTTGGAGGAGCTTTCACTTTGGCCCTCTTCAGATCTGTGAGTGGATGCAATGCTTAATAGTCGCAGTGTACATAGTTGCGTTGATTAGATGACCCCCATGACCTTTAGCTTTCTTCAGACTCCCATGACCCGTGCAGTGGTCTGGACTCCGGCTGGACCAGGGGCCTAGACATCTTGGCCCTAATCAAAGGCTCAGGACAAACGCAGGAAGGGCGACAGGGCAGGGTCCGGCTATGGTGTGTGTTCTGGAGGCCCGCCAGGAACACAGCTCCTCCAACTCGATAATATGAACGCTGAAGCCAACTCAAAGAAGACATTATGTAAAATAGATTTTTATTATTTTCGAATGAGATGTTTGAATGGTATTCTCTCATCATTAGCTCTCTCAAAGTTGAATTTTGGATTGTAATTGATTCAAGTGTGTTTAAGTAGTGCAGTATTGTTCTGATTTGGAGGACTGAGTGCTCTGATCATTTCTGTTTTCACCTACCCCCTATCTCCACCCACTTCCCTGTACTTACTTGCACTTATTCAAAAAAAAATCTGACTCATGGTCAATACATGTAGGGCTCCCAATTGTCTTGTAATTTTTCAACAATTAAAACAAGTACATTAAAACCAGCTGCTTGTTTCGGTGAAATGGTACTATGAACAGGCATGGCCAGTGACTTCTGTAGTTTTGAACAATGTCATTGGACCTATTCCTATTACTCTGTAAATATGTTAATTTCAACTGTAATGGCATATTGTATTTGCAAAAAATACATTTTATTGTACCTTTTACTATTTTCAAACATTTTCTTAATTAAAGTTGCACATGACATTGATGTTTTAATTTGACAGAAATATTTTTGTGGGTTGAACTTTGCCTTATTATGTTATCTTATTGTGTTTCCTTTTTATATTTAACAGAAAGGCCCTAACAAAACACCAGTGGCTGCCATCTGCCTCACCAGCCTGTTGACTATGGCTTTTGTATTGATCGGACAAGTGAACATTTTGGCTCCTATAGTTACCATCAACTTTATGCTCACATATAGCTTAATTGACTATTCCTTCTTCAGTGTGGCTATGACCTACCGACTTCAGGCCAAAGATAAAAATAAAACACATTTCTTGACCAAACAAAAGCAATGTAGAACCACCTCAGGTATCTCTAGACCACTCATTGAAAATACTCTCCCAAAATATGGCAGCAGTGGCCATAGTCCACAGAGGAATTTGTGGGAATTTACAAACGATATGAATCAATTTTTTCCAGTTGGTGGTGGATCTATGAAAAACATGTCTTTCAAAGAACAAAAAGACAAAAACAAGAGTAAAGTAGATGTCAAGCAGATGCTAATGAACAGTTTTGATTTGAAAAGTGACAACAAAACAAAACATTCGGATGGACAAGAGGAGGAAAAGACAAGTGATCTGACAAGTGCGGATAAAACTGACCCAGGATCTGTGCTGACAAGGGACAATGAGCTTCACCCACCTCTGGAGCAAAATAACAACACTGCAGGTAAACAACTAAACAAAAACACTGGGTGAGTTCATACTGAGAATGATCTATTTGTTCTGTAAGATTTTATTAAAGTAATACATTGTGTGTGGTCTGGTTTGGTTCTGTTATAATCCTGTTTTAGTCCTGCTTTAGTCCTGGTGCATGTGTGAGCCCACCCTTATATCTAAATTTGTTGTAAGACAATGTAGTTAGGTAGTACAAGTAGAAGTAGTAGTTGTACTACCTTTGAAGTATTGTTTAAGCTTATTCAAAGGTTCAATGGTTATAATTTCTACTTAAACTTTGAATATATGTCCCAGATGTTGTTATTGATGCTTTACTAGAGTTTCAAGGATCAGTCTAATAAGTTTTCATTAGTTTCAGATCATGAGGTTTCCAAAGACCATGAAAGAGTTGAAATAAAACCTATTACCAATTCATTTTATCTAAAAGTCTGCAACCATTGGGTAGCTCTGATTGGGGTAAGTAGGCTTACATGTATAGATGTTGTAGTTATCAGTAACAAAAGGTTGTGCAAGGCCTTTAATTTGTATTTTTCAGGCCATCAGCTCGATTGTAATCATGTTTGTTATTGAATGGATCTATGCACTGGCAAACATAATTGTGGCCTTGCTACTTTTTTTCTACATTGGAAAAACGAGCCCTGGACTACCTACAGGTAACACACAAATACTATTTTAAAAAAAAAAGCTCACCTTTTTTTTTTTTTTATTTCTTTTTTACAATAATTCACTTTGATCTATCAAAGCATAATATTTTTAGATGCACTGATCAAAAGCAGTTTATACTTTCTGAAATAATACTGATGTTTATATTTTTGCAGTGATTTACATATACTTAATACCAGAGGTGGGGACTTGCAAGTCATAACTTGGATTTGAGTCTTAAGTCAGTCTATTTTTAGGACTTGAGACCTGACTTGATAAAATGGACTAAGACTTAAACTTGACTTGCACATGAAGGTCTGTGACTTGTCACTTGACTCGGACTTGAGATCTGTGACTTGAGAAGACTTGAGAAGCACTGAATTCGTTTTGCATTTTGACTGTAAGGATTCACTCTAAGATCTTGTCAAGACATTTAAAAAGGAAAATAATTGCATTTCTACAACTCTTATTTACTCTATAAATACTCCTATATAAATATACTATGATTTTATAAGTACAATTTATCTTAAAACTCATATAAATTGCAAAAATCTAAGCTATATTTGGTACTTTGGTTTAAAGACTTGAAGCTCAAAGCAGATGACTTAGACTTGACTTGGACTTATGGATCAGTGACCCAAGACTCAACTTGGACTTGCTTGTATTTGACTTGGGACTTAACTTGAACTTAAGGTCAATGACTTGGGACTTACTTGAGACTTGCAAAACAACGACTTGGTTCCACCTCTGCTTACTACTTCTGATAATGAATTAGTTACTTTATAATTACACCCTCCCAATGTGAATAGTTGCCAGCACAGACTCTGGAACCAGTGAGCTCTTAAAATAAGTTTAATAGTATAATGTGAATAAATATCTTAATGTGTAGTCTGACCAGATTAATCTCTATTAAATATGAATTGCAGTAGTTTAAGAGTAAAAATGCTATCTGCTGGTAGCGTAATATCTTAAAGATACCATCCACATGTTTCTAAAATTTTTTTCACCAGTATATGAAAGATGTGAAATCTTTTCTTCCCCTCTTTTGTTCAGGCCCACCTGTGCTCTCTGGTCTTCTTCTGTCAGCCTAAACTTGGCACACAATCAGACAGCAGTAACATAGATAGCATCTAGTGGCAATATGTGAGAATATAACAGGTGTGGATTGGCTAATTAAATTACAGAGGGTAGTTTTAACCTTTTCACACTAGAAAATGCAAACGCAGATGGTAATTGGCACAATTTGAATTAATCCTGAACAAAATCACGTCAATATATGCACATTCATGATTTTAGAAGATTACCATAGACATTATTTTCCTGTTGGAAATATGTTTTATAGTCTTAATATATATATATATTTTTTATTATTATCATAGTTTTATCATAATACAAAATTGACCTAATAAATGAGAGAGCAAGCAGGACATTGTTAAGGTCTGTGCTCATTTGTTATTTGACCATTCTTTGGACATACTTTTGCCTGGCAGCTGTTGGAGCTTCTCAAATAGCTGGACACATTACATACAGCACGTTTCAGCTCTGACTTGAGATTTTTGGGCAATTGTTAAACAGTAATTCAACGATATATTTAGGATTCAAGTGTGCTTTTATATCAAGTTTTCAAAGTAGGGTATATATCTTTTCTATATGTTTGTACAGGTATTGCAGCTCGTTTCAGCTTTTTTACATGGCTGAAAACAACACTAAAAAGCATTCTCAGGTATGGTGCAGTCAGAAAATTACATCTATCTATAACCTTTTAATTTCACACTCTGTGAGCCTCTTCTTTTATATCTTTTTTATTTTTTTATATTGGTAGATGGTGTCTTTCTTCCAGTAGAACAAGTAGCCATTGTAAAATACAAGTAAATTAAAGCTGATGTGCTGTAAATGTGCTTTACAGGAAAAAAGGCCTCCCTCAGGATGAGATAGTTATGACACCGTCTCTTCCCGGCGTCGGATTGAAAACTAAACAACTGACTGAAGAAAATGCTGATTTTGCTTCTCGACTCAAATATCACCAGTCTTCTTTCATAGAACCAGACAACATGGTACATCCAACATTGTCTGAAGTTAACGATTGTCTTAGATGATGTTGGAAGAACTCATGTTTCCCACTGTAAATAAAATTATTGCAAATTAACAAGGGAGCATTTTTTTTCTCAAATTACAGAATAATTACCTTACTGATTCCATGGGCTATCACACAATACATATCAACTCAGGGTCTATCAATAAATACAATGTAATAAGATAAAATGAATAATATATAATATAATAATATATTTGATTATATTTGTATTATTACAATCTAATCTCACTCACAGACATACAGTATCTTGTATTACATATAGACCTAAACAAGAGACCAAAAATATGTCATTGAAATTTGATTGAAAATTGATCATTATGTACCTTGCTGTCTTCATTTACCCTGCTAGATAATGTTTAAGTTTTATTGGCAAATATTACATAGTGGTGATGAAGGTGTGAAAACCACATCCTCTTTATATATGTTAAACCTGCATCATTTTCTCTATGCTTTTTCAACACTGGAAGTCTCCAAACCAACTACTCATAACACAATTTTATCATAGTTTGACATTGACCAACTTGTCTAAACAATGCCAATAATCAAATAAGTATAGTCAAGGTAGTAGGCTGACTGGGTATCAGTCTAATTATTACTTTTCTTTTTAAAATGTAGACATATGTTATACATATAGGCTAAATAGTCTGCATATCCGAAACCAGGCTATGCTTTCTTTTAGTCTATTGGAGTGTGTACTGCATACCAAAATAATCTGTTTGAGTAAAAGTAGGCTCAATTCCTAAATACAGACGGGACATTGGTCCACAGTTGGCCCTGCCTGAGCAGTGGCACAGCGTGTGTGTGGACTGGAGGAGGAGGCGGGCCCTGGGCTCTTGGCTGTGATAACTGGCTGCAGCCTGTTGCTCTGGTATCTTCCGCTCCGCGTCGCGGTGCTGCGGACCTCCTCCGGACATCTGCCAGGATTTAGGCTTCCAAATTCCTAAAACTCCACTCAAACTATAGTGCTTTTCCATGGTGTCCCCGGGAGGATACTCCGAGCTTTATTCGACTGTATGGATTCTCTCGGCGCGTGTATGACGATGAGAGACGCGTGGTTTTGGAGTCACGTCTTGGGACTGTCCCTGTCGATGGTCGCGCTGTGTGCGCCGGGGACCCTCGGGGCATGGACCCCAAACAACCAAAGCGCGAACCCCACAACAACAGACTTTTACTCTTCATCCACTCCACAGGAGGATGTGTTCACCGAAGCAGCGTCCCTCTACAGCGACAGTCCGCCCGCATCACAGGGAAACCGGGTGCTCCCGCTCAGCTCCACCGCTGGACACTTTGGTAAGCCAGAACAGCAGGATAAGAGCAGGCCTGGGGCGGCAAGTGCACGTCCCGCACTGCCATCCGGAGTTTATGGGGAAAACACTATGGCCTAACTCAACACCTGCAAATCTGATATACAACTTTTAAAAATGATCTAACTTAACTTTCACTGGACTTTCAACATGACCTCTTATTGTTTATGGTGCTATAACAGGTACATTTACATAGCAGGCTGCCGGCTCTGGGCAAAAAATGCCAAAAATATTTAATAGGCAACTTGGTGAAACAGTAGGCAAAGTGTTAATTAGGCCTGATGGAATAAATGACGTTGCTTTAAGGTTTGATTCACATTCGCCTACTGAGTCAACTTCAGACAGACACATAATTCGTACAGCTTGTTTCTTATAGTCATGGTCCATGGTCACACATGGTCCCTTACCATTCCAAGGGACCATGTGTGGGCCCTTGCACTTTTTTTAAATTAATTTCTCTCTGTCCAGCTTTGATAAAAGGGAACCATCAGCCACTTGGGCAATGGAAATCCGTGACCACTTATTTCTAACCATTCTGAGAAGAATCTGGACTAGTCAGTCTACTGTCTGTCGAATCATCCCCAGGAACACCAGCTCTACCTATTCTTATATTTATTTCAAATAATACTTTTCTCTGTGTAGAGCTTTTCCAACTTAAAATTAGAGTAGGTCAGACATCAGAGGCCAAAACTACAGAGCGTCATCTTCACAAACAGAAAGTCATCTCAGTCATATAGTGGAAGTGTCATCTCCATGTGAGGGAGGATCACCAGAGGATTTCTGTAATTTACTGTCAACTCCACATTCCTCTGTCATATGTGCCACTGTTGAGACCGAGGACACAGAATAAAACAATGGAGACATGCAAAGAAAGCAAAAAGAAAAAAGTAAAAGTCACTTAACTTATTTCTTTTTGCAAAATGCTAATAAATTATGTTTGATTTATGAGTGGAATGGAATTAAATTAAAAGTGCACTCTGTAACTTTTCTGTCACATGCTGGGGTGATATTATTACAGTCTTACTGTGAGCAGCATTACCTTTGCCAGTCTGACCTGTAACTTGGTTTAGTGGCAACACAACCTACATGGAAACAAGCAGAATGCTCCTCTGTGGTTTGCTGTCTACCATAAAATAAATTGACCTTTTCATTCTCTAAGATCTCTATGAATAATTTATACAGAGTAAGAAGGAAACGGTGAGAGGCAAAGTCAAATTAATACATGCATTGCTTTATGATTGTTAGAAGTCGGTCAAAAGCACTAGGTGATAGAAGAACTGTTGGCTTATGAATAAAATAATATGTACTTTTTGTTATTACAATCCATAGACCACCACTAGTCTATTTGTATAACAATTATTAATTATATTTTCAAACAAAAATGAAATATAAAATAATTATGATACATTTAATTGTGTAATATTACTGCTATATTATATCAGGGTACCAGTAAAAAGGCTGAAAATAAATATAAGACAAAACTGATCCAGTTATGTTATGTAGCTACAATTTATCCCACTAGTAACTACTGAACAACTTTGTATAAATAAAAGTTCAAACATTATGAGATCAGTACCAAGAACGACCAATAAATAATCTTATTACATCAGTTTATACTAATATGTCCAGCTGGATATGAGATGACGCGATATTTAGAAGCCAATATCCGATCCAGCAATTTTTTTCAGTATTGGCACCAATATCCAATACCAGTATCAGAAAGGTGCATCATTATACCTAATGTCTACTAGTGTTAATTATACCCAAAACAAAAATAAAATCGAGTTAACTGAAATAAAATTATGTCATTCATTATTATAAAGTGCACTGAACTGAAATACATGTTTCAGTGGTAATACAATAAAATATGCCAAAGTAGCCTACATTTTAGAGTTCACCAACAGGCAGACTTCCACTTAAACAGACTTCAGCGTTATTGATGGACAACTACAATACAATTAGCGTAGCAAAAATAGCAAAAGACTCAGATTTCCATATATGCCTGAAAAAATAAAATGTACTTCACATAAAATGTATCTTGGTTGTACAAGAGGTGTTGGGGCAAGGAGATGGGCCTATAAAGTGTGAAGCAGAGCAAACTTTCTACCCCTGAGATAATAACACGTATACAGCGGGTGACACAGTGCACCAAAGACAATGAGCAGCCGCACACACCCATTTCCAGCACTGCACTCGCTCCACTTTAGGAAGGAAATGCCCCCGTCCCACAGGACACAGACAACTCCATATTTAGTACTTCAAGTCTTTGCTACCATTGGCAACGGTGATTTCCCATTGTTCTCCACCTAAAGATTTTACTTTTGGACAATGCAGTAATTCCCCTGACAGCATCTTCAAAATTATAGGATTTGTGAAGCATGCTTTTAAGTTAGTTCAAGCTTGAGTTTTGAGCGCCCTCTCCTGGCAAAAAGACATAATCAAATCTAATCTCTTTTGATTTGCAATAAAAATCAATATTAATATAGTAAACAGTACACCCACAATAACATTTCCTTTCCTTTATATTTTCTACCTTCCACAGCTGAAGTATACACACACACCACATGCTACTGCAAAGTAGTGAAGTGTCTTGCCCAAGGACACAACAACATGCACTTGCTAGGTATAGATGTGAAGATTTTACAAAAGAAAATATAATTGTAAGAAATAAATAAATTATAATCTTGGGAATTTTAAGTAATTAAAGTGTAAAGGTTTTTCTTTAGGTCTCACTGACTTTATTAGAAAGTGTGATTTCAGCTGGTCACATATTAGAGGAATGTCTGTCTATTAGGCAATGTGTATGACTAAGCTACTGTTGTTTGGTCATGGACTAAAGTTATATGTTGATGCTCTTCTCACAGTAATATTAACACTAAAATGTGTTATTTTGACATCTGTGTAGCTCATTTAGTCATACTTTTCTATGGGTGGGACAAAACACAATTCTTGTGAGATATGAGATTGGGTGCACAAGAACTAGACAGGATTTTCACAGAATTTGTAATAATGAAATTTGTCTCTATCAATTTTTCATTTATTTTATGTAATATTTTGTTGCCACTATAGCACAGAAATGCTATAATACTATATCTTCTCAATTTAACACTTTTTGTTAAATCCCATTGTAAACACATGTAAAAAATCTCACAAGATTATTTTCCTCATATGTGCACAATCTTGTCCCATCCCTATACTTAACTTTACCCAGACTACTGTAAAGTCTGAATACACTGTACTAATAATGTTAGTAATTTATCTTATTTTTGTATTTATACACAGCTGAGACACAAACCTTTGATGAAAGAAGCAGCATTTCACTGGAATCCACAAATCTGACTACTGAGCCTCTGTCCTCCTCTCTCACCTCCTCCTCCACCACTGAAGCTATCTACAGCAGCACCCACACCAGTGACGAAACAGGCAGCACCCACACAGGCCAGGCACCCATGGGATCCCCTGCAGTGTCCTGGGAGCCTCGAGTCTGGACCTGGACTGAAACTGAGGATACAAGTTTGCCCCGTGACAGTCCAGATAGCACCCTAAGACTTGGAGATGTTACAGACTTTATTTCACAAACTGCCATAAACACAGACAGTGCATATACATCAACCACTATGAGCAGGGCAGGGGAGAGGGCATTGCTTTCTATTAGCTCTTTTCAAAACAATAGCACCTCTTCTGTTTTTACCGAAGACTCAAGTTCCCATCAACCATCTGCGACATGGCCTCTTTCACTGCAAACTACAGAGACTGAAGATTATACTCACACCATTTCTCTACCCAAAACTGAGGTTATGGACATAAAACCCCAAACCGACTCTAGAGAAACCTATTCAGAAATGGGACATCCTGTATCATCTAGTAGGACAGAAACTTCAATAAATGCTACAGAAAATCAACAAACATTTACTTCAGAAGTGACATCCAATTTGACGTCATCTTTTACTGTAACAGAGCAGAGCATAGGCCAGACTGAATTTGTAATATCTTCAACACCTCCTATGCTCTCTCCTCCCATTTTACCCACAAACGCCTCAGGCACAGATCATGAGGTGAGTTCTTACGAAACATCTACTCAAGTTTCAACTGAGGTCCATAGTATGAGCACTCAGAACCAGCAGGGCACAGAAGGGGTCCCATCCAAAACTGAAGAGGATAAGGTGGACATTGGCCTTATTACAGTGCCCCCTACTGTCATCAGCAGGACGGATAACTCTCTGACTGAAATGCTGGTTACAGAAGTTTTCCCCACAACAATAACTGACACAGTAACAGAAAGGTACATATTTGTCAATACAATCAATGTATACACAAATATGAGCTTATATTGCATATGAAATGTTTTTTTCTAATCATTGTGTTTGCTTTGTTTATGTTGAGTGAAATAATTCTGAAAGTAATTTTTATTTGTTTTTAATAAGAGACAAAAATCAAGATTGACCCAAAAGATGAGAAAAAAAATCTGATCAATGTTTGTCATATTGTCCTTTCCACTTTGAGATGGTCTAACCTGTCTGACCTGTTGCAGAAATTGTGTTTTTTTTTGTTTTTGTTTTTTGGTGTTTTATCACACATTACCACACAGTGTCTCGTAAACATATTTTATATATGACATTTATACATACACTACATTAGTTCCTGGGTTTGTGTGACTGTATATTCACAGCTTATTTTCTGATGTTTTGTTGCATTCTTCCACAGATCTCAGCTACCAGAGGAAGACACTTCTCAGGCCACTGTCTCCACCACAAGTGCCCCACTGTCTCCCACTTCAACATCAAAACCTACCACAATCCACTCCACCACTATAGCCTCCCAAACACACACAACAGTTGTCAACATCGTTACAATACTTTCTACCAAAGCATCTTTGCCAGAACAGCAGAGTACTACAACTCACCCTGCTCCAAATGTAGTATCCAAGTACACCCCAAAACCTTCCACAAAGTTCCCAACTAAAAAGACCACTCTGCAGCCTGAGACGAGCACAAGTCCCCTGGAAGTAACCACTGCCGTTCATAGCCAAGTTATCACGACAACATCCACAAATGGGACCCCAACTCAGAGCACAGAGACCCACACCACGCACAAGTGGGCTGGAAGGGAGAGGACTCCAATGGTCACCACAGTATCAACTGCAATCCAACCTCTACCACAACCTCCAAGTTAGTACCTCTTGCATTTCTTTTTATCATGTTCTTTTTTGTTTGTAGACCTGTCACGATAACTAATTTTAAAGTTTGATATATTGCTGAAGTAATTATACATGATAATAATGAAACTTATTTATATCCCTGACACAATAACCCAAGAGTAGATTTATACCACAAAAAGTATTTTAGTATTTTAAAAATCATTAACTGCAATAAATAAATAGCAGAAATGTCCACACTTTGTTATTAACTGAACCTTCTATGGCTCAAAATCTTATCATATATCCAAAAAATAACCAACAATTTCCCTTTTGTGCAAAGAAAAAGTATTCTCAATAAATACTGACCCCAAAACTGTATTGTTCCAGTTTGATTATATACTGAATGATTAGTCAATATAGTAATTATCGTGATAGGCCTAGTTATATGTAAATGTATTTATTTTAAAATTAAAACTTCAAATTGACCTAGAAATTGTGGGTATATATGTCATGATTTTTTGGTAATTTGATCATTGGCACTGTTTGAGTCACAAAAAAATTGTAGAATATGAACTAATGATAGTAATTTTAGAAGCAAAAATTTCAGTCTATAGTTTGAAAAAATCAACCAAAATGTCCTTTTTATCTGGCTTTTTATGTCACTTTATGTTACTTTATCCATTCAGAAAGCTTTTCACATATTTGAGGGATGGTTTATGTATAATTAAACAATGGAGTTGAAAGAAAGTTAAGGATTTCACTGGAGATTAGTCCTAAAATTGTAATATTTCTTGTCACAATTACTGCATTGTAGCACTAAACTTTGATATTGTGACATCCATAATTGCACCCTAACATAAACAGAAAACAGGAAAGCAAATATAGCTTGGTTGAACTCACTGACAATGTCTTTTGGTCTATTTTTTTTGGCACTATATTAGCGTTAATATTAATTGTATTCACTTAATTTACTAGGAAACCCCTGTGTGTCCAATCCTTGTATGAATGGAGGGATGTGTGTAAACTATGTAGGGCATGAGTTCACCTGCCACTGTCAACAAGCCTGGACTGGACCAACCTGCAACGAAGGTGCGTTTCTTCACATTCAGTAAGTTTAATCGCTATTGAATCGAAATAAATTCGCATGGATGTAATAAGCCAATCACAAAAGCTACAATTTTTAATGTACCATTATTTTGTCCACAAACAGCATTATATTCTGTTTTATTCTGCATAAAACTGCTTATCTTGTAGTTTAGAAATGTACAAACATTTTCTGAAATGTGATTTTTGTATTAGTTTGTCAGTTCATATTTCAGTTCCTATTATTCAAACATCAATCACAAATCTAATTGCAATGGGAAAAATGATAATTTAGATTCAAATTGTTCAGCCCTTAAGGTGTCCTGACTGAAGTGTCACTTCTTTTGGATTGGCTTACATTTTGCACTATGAAGAAGAATCCTACTATCAAAACATAAATTGCTAATCTACTTGTAATCATTCACACTGTTCTTAGATATTTTTCCAAAATCAGGGAGTCTTCCTGTGAATTCAGTAAAGAAGGTCTGTTTTTCTTGTTGGTGTGCAGTACAGTGGATGTTTATTTTTAAGGGATGTGTTTGTGTGTGCAGATGTAAATGAGTGTGAGCGGGACCCCTGCCCTGTTGGCTCCAGGTGTGTGAACACAAGAGGCTCCTTCAGCTGTGAGTGTCCGCTGGGCTTTGACCTGGAGGATGGCCGGACCTGCACCAAAGGTAATACACTCACTTTAAAAAACACATTATTCTATTTTCTTGTATCTTGTACATTTTAATTGTATTATATAGACTATTACATAGACTGTCTGTAACAATCTATTAAGTACGTAACTGAAGAAAAAAAAAATCACTACTACTACTACTTACATTTTATTATTAGTTATATGGGTTTATGTCTGTTTTTTTCTATAGCAAAGACATTTCTTGGAACTTTTAGTGTGAACAGACATCCTCATGACACTGTTATTTTCAAAAGTGCAACCATGCATGAAATCCAGAGAGAAATAATACAACTGGTAAGAAGATATAAATATTTTTAATGTAATTAAGGCTTTTAAGGTCTGACATCTCTTTCCTTTTTCTTACTTCAGCTCAATGCTTCATTGTCGGTGCTTCAAGGGTACAGTCGCTCTACACTTAGCAAAAAGTAAGTAAAGCACTTATTGGAGTTTAGTACTCAACATTTTGTTTTTGATTTGATTTGAAATAAAAACTGATTCCCCACAGAGAGGAAGACAGGGTCCGTATTTTTGCGGTGAACATGTTTTCCATCTCTGCTGATGTGACAAGCTCTGAGGTCTACAACAGTATCCAAATGTCCCTGGCAAAGTGCAACTCCTCTTTGGCTCACTGCCACATGGTGCTACAACATCAGCTCACATACCATGGTAAAAACAAAACTGTGTATTACTATGTTTTAACCACTAGAGGGTGCTGTCTGATTGAAGGGATTTTCTAGTATTATTTGCATATGTCTATTCTTTCAGTGTTAGCAGTAACATAATTTTTCTAAGTGAGATGAGCTAAGATGTCACCTTTTTGTTTCCATGGAGGTAAATAGCATTAATGCTATTCTAATTAACATTCCAGGTAATTCAATAACATCTCCAGAATAGTTGCTTAGTGCACCAAGAAAATAAAGGTGTGTTGAAATTACCTCTACTTTTATCACTTTTGGGGTGACATAAGTATAATACAAATTAGGTTAAGGCAAAATCTTAAATAAAATTATGTTTGCTGTGTTTTAATGAAATAAGTAGTTTAACCTGTCATAAGCAGTTTAGCAATGATTGTGTTCTTCTGTTTTGTTGTTTCAGTTGAGAGTTTGTGTGTGGCTCAGCAGACTCAGTGTAACACAGAGCGCTCCACTTGCACAGACAACAGCGGCACTGCCTCCTGTCAGTGCCTGCAGGGATACTATAAGCACAATCCTGAAGACTTGTCCTGTTTAGGTACCGTCTTTCTTTACATTACCTAGTAAAAAAATAATAATACATGATATTATGAAACAGCTGTATACTTCTTTATTAAACTTTCCAGTGATAAGTTACAATTATTGGCAATTCTCTTTCCCTATCGTTATGTTTTTGCTTGTCTAGAATGTGGAGATGGATTTAAACTGGAAAATGGGACATGTGTACCGTAAGTTTGCTATATTAATATATTTAAACAGTATATTGTTTATGATTTATAGTTATATAACTTCCACTCAGGTAATTTCTCACAGTATATTTTAACATTGCAGGTGCATGTTTGGTTTTGGTGGATTTAACTGTGGAAATTGTAAGTCCTGAAATATATACAATTTCCTTTGTGTGAATGAGGAAAGACCACAAATAAATGATCACTTTTTTTTTACAGTTTATAAACTAATAGCAGTCGTGGTTTCACCTGCAGGGGGAGGCATTCTGCTCATTCTAATCATCGCCCTCATAGTTACCTGTTTCAAGTAAGACCTACAATGATAATGTAAAGAGCAGCCTTAATAAAGCAGGAACAAAGACTTAATTCATAATAAACAAATACTTTATTAAAATGATTCAGGTTTAGTGTTTTAAAGGGCCCATATTATACTATTTTATGATCTATGCTGTAATGTTGTTTCCTCATTATTCCTATTGGTATTTTGTTAAAATCACACATGTTTAACACACACACCCTGAATATTTAGGCTAAGAGTTCTTCTCTCAAACAGAAAACACTCTTTTCCATCTTGTGATGTCATGTGGAAATACAGGAAGTGCTCCACTGTGTTTTTTTTTTTTACTCCAAACACCTTCACTAGAATAATTTGGATCATTTCAGCCCAGGAATTACGAATCTCTACTGAGCTAAAGGTAAAATGTAACTGTTAACTTGAAAATTACCACTACATGACATCACAAGGTGGAACAAAGCATTTGGAGCTTTGGAGATGTAGACAGACTAATGATAGGATTACTCAAACACGTGTGAATGAACACAACTCCAGGTTTGTTTTTGAGGAAGTAGCAGCATTATAACATGGTTTTAAGATCACTTGACAGGAGTCACTTTTGCATAATATAGGCCTTTTAGTTAAGGGGTTAGAAGTTATTTTAGAGTATTAATAAAGTAGTTACTAGGCCTGAATCATTCTTTAAAGCATTTGTTCTTTATGTATTAAAACTTCATGCTTTATAGTAACTGATTAAGATGTAATTACCTATAATAATAAATAGCATGGCATGATAATCTGTCACTTCCTTATTTATTTCTAGAGTATTTTTATTTTGGGTTCTAATTGTTCTTGTCTTTCCAGAAGAGATAAGAATGACATAAACAAAATAATCTTTAAGAGTGGAGACTTGCAAATGTCACCTTATGCAGACTTCCCTAAAACCAACCGTATATCCATGGAGTGGGGAAGAGAAACAATAGAGATGCAAGAAAATGGCAGCACCAAGAATCTGCTTCAAATGACTGACATTTATTACTCTGTAAGTGGAGAGAAATGGACCAGTTATTTATTATTATCAAGTTTAATATAATCAGTCACCTGAATTTGTATGTCTTTTTTTTAGCCTGCATTACGTAATGCAGACCTGGAGAGGAACGGCCTGTACCCGTTCACTGGGCTCCCTGGGTCCCGTCACTCCTGCATCTACCCCGCTCAGTGGAACCCCTCCTTTATCAGTGATGACTCCAGAAGAAGGGACTACTTTTAACCATTAAACAAAACACATTCAAATCAAAAGGCATAAATCTATACTTTTTATTATTGTGTATTTACATGTAGGGCTGCAAACAAATTTCTTGGATTTGTTTGCAATCACCAATGCGTAGCACAAAGATGTAAAAATGTGACAACTGTGTGGAAACATTTGAAAGCCAAATGAACAGTGGGAAAGCCTGTTGCAGCTCTTTTATGTAATGAACAAGACTAATTATCACTTCAGAAAAGTTAATATAGGGTCAATTTTATTTCATAATTGTGAACAGATTTGGAAGGCAACTATTTCAAAATTCCTCTTCAGAATGCCAACAATAAATGCAAAATCTAACAGTCACCATTATGTAGGTTTATGACAGCAGAAGTCTTTTTCACAGTTATCCATGGACTGGACATGGACTGAGTACTGTATGTTCTAATGTATTTTATTTAAGCCTGGGTCATAAGATTTATGTGAGGTTCAACCTGTTGCTTTAAGGATCTGTAGCTGTGCTATTTCTGTGTTTGACTGTAGAAGTTGTAATTTACTTTGTGTTTGAGTCAGACATATATTTTTGGTAACGTATTATGCTTTATACTGACGTTTTAGTCAGATGTGCTAATTTAAGAATAAAATGTGTTTTATTATTTATTTGTTTAATTTCTCAGTGGATTCAACTTGACAGAAAGTTGAAAAGTAACTTTACTTTTGGTCTAAGGCAAAGACTGAATCACCTCTAAAGCTACAACATCCACTCACAAGAATATGTGAGCGGAGGCTGTGGTTGTGTTAGGTGGTGTTCCTCAGTAGGGGGCACTGTCACGGTCCATTACATGAGCTTCATATTCCTCTATAAAAGCAGTGCTAAAGAGTTCACAGTACAGAGTAGGTTCCACAGAGACATAACAAAGCCATCGCCTAAACTAAAATGAGCAAATATATTGTTATGCCATTATTAGCTGCTAGAATAATCATTGGGTCACTTCTTTTTTTTTCCATATAATCGTAAATGTGTTTTATGCTTTTTGTGTGATTTTTCCACCTCAGAATGGACAGAGAAAACTGCCTCTGATAATGCTTCCTGGATTTCTTATTTTGTGCACCCATTTCTGTTGTGTTCTCTTAGTTATAGAAGGCATCTATGGCTTATTCATTCAATGAATTTGTATTCATACTTTCATGTATAATTGATTACACTGTGGACTACAGCATGGTCAGCTATATGTGACTGAATTTCTACTACTACATCCAAATTGTATCTGCTCAATCTGCCCTGTTTCACTGGGTAAAACATTAAATCTACTATTTATGTGCTTTTGGTATCGACACCTTACTAAAACTTTTAAGTAGAATCACTACACATGTACATGTTTTCTATGTAGTAATACTGTCTACACAGCAAATTCAAAAGTGTTAAATTCATGGTGATGGTGTCGTTGTGAGTAAAGTGAAGAAAATCCAGATATGTTTCAACATAGTAAAGAGTTATTTCAACTATGACAGTGCTGTATAAAATAAGTAGTTGTTGAGTCACAGTGTTAACATAAAATGAGTAGTTGTTCATTCACAGTGTTAACGTCAAACACTCAAACACAACATTAGGGTTAAGATAAAAATAACTTAAAAATAATTAAGTTAATTAGTAGTAGTAATTATTTAAGTTAAAAATAACCAGCCGTGCGCTCTGAGCTGAGCTTATTTCTTTAGTTCAGTGCTGGAGTAACTGATTTACCCAGATACCATTGGAAGAAAAAATGTGATTGGTCCATTTCCATTCCATTATATTAACCCTTTGTTTCCTAAGAAATATCAGTCCAAGTTTATAACACTGATCTAGAAATTATTACTAGTGTAGAGTTCATTACTCACAGCATAAAAAATATTCAATAAATATATTGTAGTACAAACGTCCATTCAATATTTTTTCTTGTGCCTTCAGAATACCTTGAAGGCTCTGAGGATTCCCCTGTGAAAGAAATGCTGTTTGCACAACAAATGTTTGGCTCTTTCATTTATATTTCCAATAAAAGAGCGCTATACTCTACTTTTTAATTCATTAATTGGTTTTGAGTATAACATGCGATTAATAGTGATTAATTGCTCGAACTTATGCAATTAATTGCGATTAAAAAAAAAAATAATTTTGCCCAGCCCTAATAATTATGTTTCACAATTTCAAAAAATGCCTGTCAATGTAATCTGATTTGATTTATTTAAAAAGTCTGCTTTAGTCATGAAAAAACCTTGTTAATTTGTAATTTATTGTGGTAATAATTCTAATAATAACATTTGTTGCTACTTTTTACTGTATTTGCAGTTATGCTTGCACACAAATTGTTTACATTTGTTTGTCATCACCAGTACATGGCACAGACAAGTACATTTGAAATTAAAATGAACGTGGTAAACCTTTCAGCTCCTATTTATATATATATTAAAAAAATATGTATTTTGTTACATGAGTTAATGCTATTTACTTATTTTGATTTATGCATTTATTTTTGCCTATAAGTAAAGAATTAAAACAAATACCCATCTTATTTTCAGTTGACAAAACAATAAAACACCACAGTCAGGCCAAGTACCGTTCCGCCACCTGCTTGTCTCCACGGATATTCCATGGAGACACCAGGTGGCGAACCCTTGACTACAAATGTTGCACAGTACACCTTTAACCTGTAGCACCCATTTGTAACAAACAGGAATAAAATGTAGCAAGTATTCTAATTTGAATTTCTTTCCCATTAACCAAATCATTTTATACAAGAACCATCTCTCTGAACGTGTGAGCTAATACAGCTTTCTTGCTGCAGGTGCATTGTTAATGGTCCATTACAACCAGCTTAATTTCTCTATAAAGTCAGTGCTTTAGAGTTTGTTATATACAAACATACACACATACAGATAGTCTGGGGCATTTTTTTTTTTTTAACTAAAATGAGCTATTTAATTCCTATGCCGTTAGGGACTAGTAGAATAATCAATGGTTTGCTTCTTTTTTTCATCCTAATCATAAACCTTTTCTATGCTTTTTGTTTAATTTTTCCACCAGGCATTGGACAAAGAAAGCAGCCTCTTACAGTCCTTCTCACAAATCAGATTTTGTGCATAGTCTCTTATTGTGCTTCCTTTTCTATATTGGAACTATTCAGCCAACACACAGTTTTTATTTCCATCTTCAGATTTATTTTATTTTACACTGTGGACTACAGCATGGCCGGCTACGTGTGGCTGAATTTCTACTACTACATCCAGATTGTACCTGCCCAGTCTGCTCTGTTTCACTGGGTAAAAAGAAACATTAAGTCTACCATCTATGTGCTTTTGAGTATTGATGTCTTTGTAACAATAATAAGTAGAATAAACATATTTGTCTCATATGTAACAGAAATATCAGGTTTTCATTTAAATAAAACAGCAGGCACATCTGATATAAAACAGTCTGACCGATTTTCATTCTGTATGATCATGATGCATTATACTGCGATGTTATGTGTAACAATGATGAGCAGTTTGTCCACAGTGTGTTACCTTCACAAACACATGAAAAACATCAGAAAACTGGGCATTTCCATCTCTGCAACACGACTTCGAAGTCAGATGAGAGTCACCATCACTGGCATGTTCCAAGGAGTGCTCTTCTTTTTTTATGTCAGTTATTTACTGTGTAATGGTTTTACTGCCATGTTTTCAGATTTTTTTTTAGGTGCAAGAATAACACTTACCATCACTTCTTTCTTCATATCTGGAACCACTGTCACCCTTGGGATTGGCCAGAATGTGTTTAGACAAAAGATTGTAGATATGTACAAAGTGCTCAAGTGTGTGAGCATCTGTCAAAAGACTGAATAATGATTTGGTCATACAATGTGTATAAATGTGTATGTGAGAGTAACCTTTTCATGTAAAAAGTGTTGAATAATGTTTATTTTAAACAAATGGAATCAAAGACCTCTCAGATTCTTTGTATTCATAAAAAAGTGACCAAAAGATTTATGGCTGTTTATTTTCTCAATATTTCTCTTTTACTGATATTACACCATTCTGCAAGCCTATATTATATAAACCAGGGGTGTCAAACATACGGCCCTCCAAGATCTTTAATCTGGCCCTCAGCTGATTTTCTACTAAAATATTTTAACTATATTTTCTATTAAAATACTGGTAATTTTCTATGCCGCTTAGCATAGCAGTGTCTCCAGCGCCTCTGTGCGTGGCCTCTCCCATCAGAGCAGGCACAAATGAAGACTTGCCTGTTTTCCAAACCCTCCAAGACACCCTCATCATCAAAATGTCAAAAATGGGAAAAGTGGACGCCGAGTGCAGGATTTTCCAAGAAAAATTGACTTATTCCTATTTGCATACAAGTTATTGTTAAAATATTGTGTTGAAATTGCATTTTCCTTAAAGTTTCAGGTTGTTCATAATATGATAATATTTTGTAAAAGAAAGAGTTCATCAATTAAATAAGATTTCTGTAATAGATTTGCATTTCTCAGCACAAATATTTGAATTTATTGCTATTTTTGGGGTGTATATGCCATGAGTTTTCTGATCCGGCCCCTTTGGGATCAAAGTAGGTTGGATACGGCTCCCAGACCAAACTGAGTTTGACACCCCTTATATAAACTATGATAAGTATCCTAAATACTAGTATTTTATAACTCAAGTCTTAGGACTAGTTCTAGTGGGACTGGTTCATTTGTCTACCTCTCTCAGTCTAAGTCCCATATTATAACGAAAGCCATGTGTTCTGGTACTCCAGACCAGCTTGCTTTTAAGCATAGAGTTTGAGTCAGTCTTCAGGCAAGGCTCCTGGTCCAGGGGCAGGGGTCCTCTAATTGTACTATTGTATACTTTTTAATTATAAGGTGGATCTAACTGGCAAAAAGACCTTTAGTAATCCCAAGTTAATTGCCATCTTTTTCTGCATTTACACTACCTCTAAATGCCTCAGCATCACAATTTAACATCTGAGTTCTCTCTTGTTCAATCTTTGTGCTGTGTAGCTCTTTCTTAGCAGACCTGTAGCTAAAGAGGGCTAGACCTCTTTGAAAGCTAGTTCATTTTAGACAAACCATACTGCTCTATCTAGAACCAATGAAAACATGGCTAAAAACTTGAAAAGCAGGAACAAGGACCCACAAACATCATAGAACCAAACTAAATTCTGCCAATATACTGATTGGTACAATTTTGAATATTGGCTATTGGTCTAAAACAAAATGTTATAATAAATAAATTATCTTGTCTCATCTTGTTACTGACATTATTAAACATCATTCTTATTCACTTTTTTGCTTAATGTTTCCTGGGCATCATCAAGAGGGACTGTGGTCATGGGAGGATCCCGAAGTGCTCCCAGGCCAGCCGAGAGACATTTTTGATTATAACTCTCTTAACCTCAACTCATTTCTTACTGAATTTAGCTGTAATAGTGGTAAGCAGCCTGTCCACCCTGTGCTCACAGACAGTGAAGTCTGTTTCTGAGACTTCAGTTGCCATTTTAACAATCACCACTTTATTCATACAGGGTACCACTGTCACACTTGGGTTTGGCAGTCTGTGTTTAAGCAAAGGATAGTAAATATTTTTAACTGGTTAAAACACATCGGTGGATAATACTGCAAGCTCCAAACTTTCCCCATCAACAATCAGGTGATTAATAAGTTTGCAATAGCCTCCTCAGTATCTTTGTTTCTGGTCATTTTCATGTAGGCTTCAATTAACCAAATAATAAATCACTTTCGAAGAAGAGCAGATCTCTGATGTCTCAGTTGATAGTTGTGGTTTTCGTATACCTAGGGTGCACCTTCGTGCTGCTACAGTCCATTACCTGAGCACCATTTCAATAAATTCAAAGCTTGTACAATTTTAACTTCAAACTATGTGAGGCACAGACTCAGAGATATCGTACAAGAATAGTCCAGGGACTTTTATAAATAAAATGGAGAGTAATTTACTGGCCATGACAATTATCAGTGGTTTACTTAATCCTTTGAACATAATTGTAAATGTTTTTTATGTTTTTTGTTTGAGTTTTCCACCTCAGACTGGCCAGAAGAAACAGCCTTTGACCATGCTTCTTGGATTTCTTATTTTGTGCTTACTTTCATATTGTGTTTCCTTGACCATACAGGGATTACTTGAGTTAGCCAAAGAATACTCTATGATTGTGGTCATCTGTGAATTGATCACTGGTTTCACTGTGGACTGCAGCATGGTTGGCTACGTGTGGCTGAATTTCTACTACTACATCCAGATTGTGCCTGCTCAATCTGCTCTGTTTCACTGGGTAAAAAGAAACATTAAGTCTACCATCTATGTGCTTTTGGGTACTGACATCTTGATCACAATGTTAACTAGAATTTTTTATGTTGTGTTTATGTATTTAATAAATGAAATAGTGCATCATAGTTCTGATTCTTTTTTTAATATGACCATCTGGGGGGGTCTGGAAGAGTCATACGCATTTTCATTCTATATGACCCTGTTGCATTATGCTGTAATGTTATGTGTAACAGTGCTGAGCAGTTTCTCCACAGTGTGCTACCTTCACAAACACATGAAAAACTTGGGGAAAATGGGCACTTCCTTCTCTGCAACACGACTTCGGAGTCAGATGAGAGTTACCATCACTGGCATATTCCAAGGAGTTTTGTTCTTCCTCTTTGCCAGTTATGCACTATGTGAAGTTTTTGTTGCTGAGTACTCTGGGAAGTATATTGACAAATATATCTGGTTTAGCATCAGTACTTTCTTCATATCTGGGACCACTGTCACTCTTGGGATCGGCCAGAATGTGTTCAGACAAAGAATAATAGATATGTACAAAGCACTCAAGCATGTGAGCATCTGTCAAAAAACTGAATAATCACTTGCTGCTACACAATAACATTTTATGTTTTTGTAGTGAAGCATATTAATGCAAAATCTATAGCTGAATGTGATTTATGTATATTACTGTTATTATTAACCTATATACTTTTAGTTGGTGTAAATGTATAGAAACAATACAGCCTTAATGAGGATATTGATAGTTAATTCATTCCAATATCAGTTTTCTTGACATTGTATTGTCAATAATCAAGAAGTGTGAAAAAGCATTGATCATGTAGTCTTCATATACTTTACTCATGCCTGTTGCTGTCTTGGTTATTGCAAAAAGATTTACTGTGTATGTAAAAATCACATGGGTCTGGTGAATCCTTGTTTTTCCACTGTTTCTTCTCTATTTGTAAGTACACATTTTTGCTCCATACACTTTAAAATTTAATTTTGCTACTAACTTAATGTAACTTCAGCCATTTCTTGTAAACTGTACATTTTGTTGTGCCTATTAATCCTTTCTTGTGGTTTCTTTTTGTCTTGCATTACCACAAATCTAAATAAAAACATTTCAGTTGTTTATTTATCAAAACTACACAATACTCTCTCTCTACAAATGTGGAAATGTGTGGGGAAATGTACTCATAGGCTATAGCTTCTCATTAAACTGTGCCATTCTGTGGGCCGTTGACCATTCATAAGACATAATGTTTTGTTGATCTACTAAGGAAACTGTCCTTTTCACCATGCTGAGACCCATAGATAAATATTATCTGTAGCATGAATGAAAAAAGCAAACCTTTCGTTGTTCAGTAGGAACTTACTCCACAATAAGATGACCAGTGATGCATCAACTCTAAGCCAATAGCACAGAAAGAAACACATCTTATAGATTTGTACATCTGTAAAATAATAATAAAAAAAATATTGTGGTATGATTAAAAAATAAATAAAAATCTACCTATCTAGGTATAGATTATTTTCATACGAGAGCCATATACAGGCTAGGGTCTGTATGGACGTGTGGCAGAATTTCAGGCTACTACATGCAATCTGCTCTTTTTCAGTGGGTTAAACAAACATAGGCATATAGGCTATGGCTTTGTGGATTGAAGTTTTGCTAACTATGCTAAATTATGTAATAAACAGTAGCTATTATATTCCTCTTAATTTAACAGCCAAAGCTGAATTAATTGGGTTGTCAGTGAAATCATCATTCTACTCAGGGTGCATTATATAGTGATGTTTTTAATACTTCAGTACTTTCATAAACAGATTAGATGTTATTGTTATTGTAAAATAATAATAATAATAATAATAATAATAATAATAATATATATATATTATTATTATTATTAATATTATTAATAATAATAATAATAATAATTATAATAATAATAATAATAATAATAATAATAATAATAATAATAATAAAACAAAAAGAAAAGGTTATGTTATGTCATGTTAAAGGTTCTATGTTACACAAAATGAATTCTTGTGAGCTTTAGGCCATGTTGGAAAGTTGTTACCTCCTGAAAACATACATGGAGTAGTGTTTTGTTTGAGTTAGGGGTGTTAAATTATCGCGTTAATTGCGATGAATTAATTACAGTCATATTTAGCGCGTTATGTTTTTTAATCGCGTTCATCTCATTTTCAATCTCTAACTTTAGTGTTTCTGTATGCGAGTTGCTTTATTATAAAACCTGTTTTTATGTGTTGTTGGGACAACAACAACACAAACACACACACAAAAAACACATTTATACATTTTTTTATTTCGGTAATTCCACTCATTGCCGGAAACCCGCACAAAACGTGCGCAGTAACAGCGATGTAAACATCATGTTAACGTTGGCGGCGTCAGTCGCACAATGGACGAGGTCGAAGAGACAGTAGAACAGAGTCAGCAGTGCACAGGTAAAAACGCATTCGTGTCTTGGAAATTCTTCTCCCGACGTGAAATATAAAAGAAAATAACAAATATAATATCGCCTACAACTTAAATGTCACTGGTGAAAACAACCTGCATAGACTCATGATGTCTGCACTACTGTCCTATAGTGACCTGCCACATGAGGGGACACACACACAAACACAAACAAACACAAACAAACACACACCTTCATCATCGTCATTAACCTGAGAACGCGCGGACCACGTTTCCTTCCGTAGTTAATGCGCGGACACCGACGTGCTCCCGTGCGCCGCGTGTGGATCGTGTTTTCTCGCGTACGCTGCGTAAACCGCGCTTCCTCCTGTGCGCCTCTAAACCAGAACTAACACCAAGACTAAAACCAGGACTAATCCAGTCCAGGACTAAACCAGGTCTAAACCAGGACTAAACCAGAACTAAAACCAGAACTAAAACCAGGTCTAAACCAGGTCTAAACCAGGACTAAACCAGGACTAAACCAGAACTAACACCAGGACTAAACTAGGACTAAAGCAGGTCTAAACCAGGACTAAAACAAGGACTAAAACCAGTGATCTCATATATAAAGCATTTCTCTATTAATAATATTTTTAATATGGTTAAGGAAAGACTGGACTTTTTATTGTCTTTAAGTAGACAAAAGTTATTATGTTCAGATTTCCTCGTCTTTGCTACTTTACAGCAAACAGTTTCTTATTCATGGAGACTTGGGCTCAACAGCCAATTTGGAGAGATTTGTTAAACAATAAATGACTTTATAAAGTCACTTTTTTTAATCTATATCAGTCTTTTGATCTGCCACAATAATGTAATAATGAATTTAAATGAAAATACCTCAAATTGAAGGCTTTTCTCAGCAATTTTTAGGTGAGATTAAAATGAGATTAATTAGATTAATTAATTACAGATCATAATTAATTAATCTCTAAATTTTTTTAATCGTATGACAGCACTAGTTTGAGTACTCCTGATGATGCCATGTATTAGTAGTTTTCAAGTTATAACAGCTCTCTTTTACCTTTTAGTTCAGTAGAGAGAGAGAATTCCAGGGCTGAAGTTATCACAATAAGTCTAGTGAAGGTGTATGTGAGTTTAAAAACACAGTGGAGCACTTGCATTACCACATGACATCACAAGGTGGAGTGTTTTCTCTTTGAGAGAAGAACTCAGCCTAAATATGCAGGGCTTGTGCGTTTAACATGTGGATGAAACAAAAAGTCCAGTCCAGATATGTTTTTGATTAGTAAATAAAAAAAATAAAAATAAATAAAGCGAAACATGGAATTGATGATTATGAAATGTTTGTCCAAGGGAGCTTCTTTTGCACAGAGTTTGACTAGATAACTAAAAATAAAGACACAAATAGGCCTGGAGAAATGGCTGTAAACATAGTAGGTCGTAGCCCCGCCCACTGCCCTTCTCCTCGGGTCTGTTGTCGGCAGTTGGGGCGAGAGGGGGAAGAAGAACAGCGAGATGTCAAATCCTGCTCCTGTTTTCGGGAATATTTTATCCGTATTTAAGATCACAGCGACAAAGAAGTGACTAAATATCTCTTTTATGTTTTCCTGTGGTATCCCGCCGTGGATCTGGGGAATAAGCCATATCTAATCCATCGTTTTACCTCCTGAACAGGTAAGCGAGCAACGTTGACCTTTCTGTCCGTTATGTGGCCGTTACTGCACAGATTTAAGCGAGCGTAAACTTTCTTTTGTCAAATAAAAAAAATAAAATAAAAATATCCTTAAGTTAGATTTATTTGCAAACCTAGTTTAAATTAACTTTTTTTCTTTACCTAATTTTTAAAGTAGGTTAATGAATCACACAAATTAACTCTCCAATCTGATTACCAAACTGTTATCTGAAAATATCAACATGCTGTACCTGGAGTTGCCTCTCCACAGATCTGACCTGTAACTTGGCCTCGTGACATCTCCTGCTTATCTTACCAACAATTTTAAGCAAAGTAATAACACTGAAGGTCACATAGTCCATCATGTTTACATAATGGTTTAATTTTAAGTTACTAATACACTTTAAATATTTACATTATTTAAAGGGCCTATTTTACTATATTATTATTTTTGATATAATATTGATATAATATTGTTTCCTCATAAAAACTTACCTGGAGTTGTGTTTCATTGTTTCATTCACACATGCAAAACACTCTGTTCCACCTTGTGATGTCATGTGGCAATACAGGCAATATAAGTGCCCCACTGTGTTTTTAAACTAAACCTCTCTTCACTAGAATTTATTGGATAATTTCAGCCCTGGAATTGCTGATTTTTACTGAATGAAAGGTTAAAGGAGTTAACTTGAAAACTTTAATCACTTCATGACATCACAAGATGGAACAGAGCATTTTGAGCTATGGGAATGTAGACAGACTAATAAAGGATTGTTCAAACATGTGTGAATGAAACAAAACACAACTTCAGGTATGTTTTTTTGATGAGATAACACCATTCTAACATGGCTAAAAGTTCACAAGAGTTTGGTTTGTGTAATATTGGGCTTTAAATATTAGTAAAAAGTAACCTTTTTGTTTTATTCTCCACAGATTAACCAAGACAAACCAAAGCCTATCTTCTGGTTTATACAGCCTGCTTTTCATTTTGTTTGTGAAACCCATGACTCCAGCCCTGACCAAGTCTGTCAAAGATGGTCATGGCATCCACTTGTTGTCACTTCCGTCTTCAAACAATCTCTCGGTTTACACAATGGACTTGGACTCACAGCTCTGCCCCGCAGAAGACCTTCAGAAGATGCAGTTCTCAATTTTACCTTCTCTGGACTCCTACTTGCAGCCTAACCCTATGGATTCTTCCTCCAACACTGGGGTTGCTACAGATCAATCAGAGTCCGTAACACTTCCTAGTCCAGACTGCGTGTGTCTGTCTTATAACAAAAGTACAGAGTCTCAACAGGTTTCCTCTATACTACCCAGTGTTTCGGACATGTTTGTTCATCCACAGCACAATTTCCAAGAGGGTTGTTTAAATCATAATCCAAAATTTCATCAGTGTAGGCCAGGTGCTCCTTCACATAACTTTTCCAATGTCTCTTCTCCTTTTGCTATAGGAGATTCTATTTTGACACCGACCATCACATCAAATCAAGAAAACTGCAAGTTTGATCAGATGATTCCTAGGTTAGAACTGCAAAACTCTATAAAGGAGAGGGCCTCTAGACAAACAAATCTACAAAGTCGTGCTCAGAAGTTGCAAAGGAGGCTTCAAGTTCTTCTAGGGCAATACGCCTCGCTTCACTGTAATCAGCAGTTGGAGGGGCTGTGGACACAGGGAGGAACAATGGGTGGGTTTTCTGCTGGGGATGAATTTTCACAGGTGGAGAACATACAGCACTTAACTTGGTTGGAAACCTCGCCTGACTTCACAGAGATTACTGAGTTTGCTCAGTTCGGTCATACTGTGCTGAAGAGTCTGCAGGAAGCCCTGGACTCAGAGGACACAGCCAGCTCCAGCTCAGATGACGAACTGCTAAAGACTGAGACATTCAGTGAACATGGACAGAGTGTGTGAGTATAATTGCTTTTACAGAAACTGTTTCAGTACCAACTGTTGTTATGTAAATGGTTTGCATTCTCATGCACTACTAATCACCGCCTGGTTTACAAACATTTCAGCAAGTAACGGCCCTGTAGCTGTAGCTAACCATAAGTCAGTCTGGTTAGAGCTTACACCACATGAAATGCAAATGTATATATTTTTTAGATTTGTTATGGTAATTGATAAAAAATGTGTTAAATGTATTATTTTGAAATGAATATATCAGTTTCTAATACTGTCACCCTAAATTTTGTGGTTTAGTTGATTTATTGTATTTAAAAGACTAATACTACTAAAGCAGATCACTAGAGCAGAGATCTACCTTTTTGAGTATAAACATCTATTAAACAGAGTATGTGATCTAAGTCAAATATATACAATACCTTTCTATGTAACTTGCATAAACTGCATACTTTACAGTACAGTGTGGTACCATTAAGCCCAGGTTTTGTCCCTCTGGCTGAAGTTAATGACATTTCAGCAATGCACTCATACACTGTTAATTTCTATTTCCAGCCTGCAGTCATAACACAGTCAAACACTCCCTTTAGCCACAGGCGAGGAAATATACACCCAGAACTGCCTAAGCCTGTGGAGCCCCACTGCTCTTGCCCTCCTCCCGTCTGACGTCAACAAATACTTTCTAAGTGTGTAGTTTCTGTGTGTGTAGTTAGGTTCTTTTGGAGGGAAATATGTAGTTTGTGCAAGTCCTTGAAAAGACTGTAAGGTGTACAGGAGGGCGAGACTGGGAATTGGATATGTTGTTATTTTTTGGTTTTACAATCACTTAGTTTTGGAACTTTGCACTTAATCAAAGTGGTGGAAAGGTTTCATATTTTATAATTATACTTCTACTAATAATTGCATTATTTTGTTCAAAACTAGCAGCGTCAACTTGACAACAAAGTCAACTTGACATTTCTACCAGGACACACAGAGGAAGACTGCAGTAAACAGGACAATAGACTAAAGGACAGGATGTTTATTATCTCTTAAAACTCCACTAAAATGTGTTTGTGCATGCTGTGCTGTAGTTTCAGTCTGGTCCTTCAGCTCATCTTTTGTCTGTCCTCTCATATTTACTCTCTCTCTCTCTCTCTCTCTATGGTCCACTTATGGCTCAGTTTCTTGCTCAAGATGTTATTTCCTGGTCATGTTAACCTTATACTTATAATAGCAGTCATTTAGCTCTACAATAGGGCCACATTCACTTTTCACTATTAACTTTGGAATGCATAATATGGGAAGGTTGAATTTTAACTGATGTACGCCCCAAATCCCAGAGCCTTTGCCTTGAAGCAGTAGCTGTGCCTTTGAAATGAATTGCTGGATCTGACTTGCTGAGGCTGGAATGTTAATTTAACCCAACTTAAATTCTGCCATTACAAATCTTTGTAATTGTGGAATGTAACTGTGTGATCATGTAGTTAAGGAGTGTCGATTCTTGTAATGTTAAGAGCCTAGGGTATGATTTTAGACTTCCTTTTAAAACATACCATAGGTTCGGAGGACATGTACACTTTTTAATTTGTCAGTTTTTTTTATACTTTCAGATGTCAGCATCCCTCCTCCATATACATTTTATTGTCTACCGTTACTGTGTAGCTGCTTGGTGACTGATTGGCCTAACCTTTCAATGTCTGTAGTGATCGTTTGAAGTGGGGAAGCCCTCCCTGTCCTAGCCAAGGTCCAAGTGCTCTGCCATAGCAACACTAGCAGAGTCAGTCAACCGCTAGTAGAACGAGCACACACTGGAGCACTGGGTTCAGAGAATCCCTAACACCCCAGAAACACTTAACATTTTACTACAATGAGTCTAAATTTGACTTCTACATATTTTTACTTTTGGTTGTCTTCTGTCACTGTATTAATTTGCATGGATGACCAAGTTTTTTTTGCCTACTTTAAACCAGCTTGCATTTCTGAGGTCCTAACTGGCTAATGCTTAAGGGTACTGGCCAGTACACTCCCAAGCCGAAATCTGAGGAACATCTGGTGTAAAATAATTGCAAATGATCAACAGACCAGTTCTGTACAACATATTTTAAAATTGCAATGTGAGTTGACATTTATCAAATCACAAGGCCGCAATTATTTGAATAATAAATTTTCCCTGCAAAGAGCTTTTTTAAACTTGAAAACTCTTACTGTAACTGCAGTAGACCACTATAAACATATTCTGAAATGTATGGGATTCTTGTATTAGTTTATTGAGAGAGAGAGATACTTTATTGATCCTGAGGGAAATTCAAGTTTATCAGTTTATATTTCAGTCCCTCCTCAAATATTAATGCATCTGGGGTTGTTTACAAGGTGCTCTCTGAACAGAATCCTACATTTTAAATCGCAAATCTAATCAATTGACGACCAAAAAACTTCATCCCTACAACAGACGGCTACAATGGGAAAAGACTACAATACATGAAATTCATCAGTTCTTTTAAATACACACAGTCAGCTAAAGTTATGTTTTCCTAGGGCCTCCCCATACTTTGAAAAGAGATGGCTCAAAGAGAGAGCAGAGCTGGGCAGCAGATGTACGTGGTTAGAGCTGCGTGTTGCGGAGCTGGATGGGCGGATACAGCAACTTACTGAACTTCATAAGAACATCTACACTGCCAAGGTAAAAATATACACCAGGTTAGCCATTAATATCTTACAGTAACATCCATATTAACAAACATTTTATGTATATACAGGGGAGTGTGGTGCTTGCTTCCCAGCCAATGACAAACTGCCAGATGAAGAATACACTATTGAGAGAAATGGTGGGGTTCTCTGAAGATGACAATGACCCATGTAGTCCAGCTCACCTCCTCCACAACATAGAGCGACAGGTAATGGAGAATGCACCTCGCCATGGGTTCATATTCACTTTAAATTTCCAGAGACCAGATTGGAGTTTTGACGTCATAGTAATGTTAAAGACAAATAAATAGCATGCTATAAGTACACCAGTCTTATGTCCTGGTTTGTGTATGATAAAACCCTTTATAATTAGCTGCAGACAGTGCACAGTGGTCCCATTTCGACTCTAGAAACTCCCTTTACAATAAATCTGCACTGAAGCAAAACTCGTTGTACTTTATTACATGATTAAATCAGGTATACCCTCTTTAAGCTGAGTTGCCCCTAGTGAATTACTTGGTGTCCATTCTTTTTTATTGCAGAGTGCACAGCTCAGCCTTTTCGTCAATAGTCTCATGCCACCTCTGAACCTGTCTCCACTTTCAAAGCCTTTGCAGCCCTGGGAAGATGAGAGAACCCTTGACAGGTACACAATACAGAACTAACAGATAAAGGCAATTCACATACTTCTAATATTATTCAAATCTTACCTAAACCTCACACATTACAGAAAGTACATCTTATTGCCAAGCTAATAGTATCACATGAAACATTAAACATGCTTGAAATGTATTTATGTCTGATGTTGTTTCATCCTTTTTACTGTGAAGATCAAAACCCATCTTCTAGTCTAAAATATTCAGGAGTGCACAAAATGTTACAAATGTATCTCTGATCACAAAGTAAATGAAATTAATCTGCTCTTTTCTCCGCAGTGATGTATTTGTTTCTGGAAGTTCAAAGAGGAAGATGTTTGGTGTAACGAGGAGACAACTGTTCAAAGATCACATGTCCTGTGTCTGTGCTCGCACCCGCCCTCTGGTCACTTATCACAAGCCTAGACTATTTAGGCTCAGCTCTGTGTGCAATAACAACAGCTCCAAGGTAAGCTTTATGCAGCTTTATTCAAATACTGTTATGATTTTTATCTATTGATAATACATCATACAATACAATACAATATATACATATATATATATATATATATATATATATATATATATATATATATATATATATATATATATATATACTGTTGTTAAAATGTATTATAAAAACAACAATATGTCGCACAGTATCATGCACAATATATGAATTATTGCATGCCATATCTTGATATTATTGTATTGTGAGCCATGTATTGTGCATTGTACCAGATCATGAGGGACTTGTGATTCCCAGCCATAGATTCATGGTTTCATATTACTACATGTCACAAAAATCCATGGCATCAAAAATCAAAAATCCTTAAGTCTTCATAAGATAGATCACAGATGACTGCAATAAATGCCAAATTAATTAGTGACTGAAGAAAATACTACTGTACAGAGTAATACTCCTATTTTTTGTACATTTCAAAGAACATTTTTGCTTTGTCCTTCAGTGTTCCTCCTCTCTGTCTGGTCTCACATCTTGTTCCTGCTCCCACTGCTCTTCCTCCTGTGATCCGGTGCTGCTGTCTTCTGATATGGACAATAATTCCAATGACACGCTGTCGTCCAGGGCATGTACTTCTAATAGTGGAGGTATGGGACCCCTTTTAGTTTGTAGAGGAATCATAATATCTTCAAGTGGTTCTGTGATTTTTCTAGGACCTTATTATATTACATTCAGCAGTGAGCGAATATCTTTTCTTTTCCTTACCTTGTGCCGTCTTTTCTCAGACTCCTCTGTGTTCACAAAGGCGCCTGCAAGAGAAGAATGGTCTCAAATACCTCTAGTTATAAATGCTCTTCCGTTGAGTCCAGTACATTATAGAAGACACAGCTCAATGCCATTGTACGAAAGTAAGACTAAACAATATTGTAGTACTCACTGATCTATGTTTCATTCAAGAAATACAGTATATACTTTATGCTGTAGACTTTTGTTTTACAGAGTATTTGTCATTACAGATAAGAAATATAAACAACATACACAACACTATAAAAAGAGAGTGTTGGGACTGTCACCCATCAGACAACATGGTTCTTTAAAAATAAAACACAATAGAGTCCAGCAGAGGAAAAGGAAAAGACAACGCAGGCACAGTGTCACTGAAGGTTTCATACTGATCCACAACTCTTTATGTTGACGTCTGATAATTTGGACTCCAGAATATTATGAGTAAACACAAAATTATTTATTCTAGATGTTGACTCATGTTTGGAGGACAGCTTAGATGAGATATTTGGGGAAAATTATGTTTTGGATTCACTAAAGCAGAGCTCAAGGGTAAGATAAAATTTACTCAAACACATAACAACCTACTGTCTATCTAAACTTAGTTTTTTTTCCCCAGGGAGCTGTGCACAGACGTTATGGAGAAAGTGTGTTTAATATCAACAACATTGTTATTCCAGCTTGCTTACCCAAAGTGGAAAAGCTTCAGTACAAAGATATTCTTACTCCAAGGTTAGTACTAAACTAGGACCCATTTCAAGTTTGTTCTGTTGGGGTGCACTGCCGCTATAACCTATGTATTTCCACAGTTGGCAGGTGGTTGACATTAAGACTTTAATGAAAAATGAAGACTATGAGAAAGACAAAGATGAACAGGTATGTTTTCATTGAATTTTCTTCTTCTTCTTTTTTTAATACTCTAGTAAATATTTTTTAAACTAATAATATTTACTCCAATGTGTGTGCAGATGGAGACACTCACTGATGAAGTCTTTGCTCAGAGACATTTGCCTTTTGAACAAAAAGAGAAACTACGTCGGTGTTTTTGGGGAAAGAGACGCTGCAGGCATTCCTCAAGGTGAGCATATTCCTGTTTGGGCATGTCTGTAACACGGTAGTAATACTAGACAATGCAGCATTAGTGTTTTAGATGGAGTCACCCACTATGTTTTAACTCAAACCTAAACCAGAGACATGCTTGTTTTCTTGGCCCAGATCTGGCAGCAGGCTGTCCAGCTGTGGTGCTGTTTTGGAGGAAAACTCTGCGCTGTGGAGCTTTACTCAGCTGGATACTGACGAACAGCTGAGCACAAAGGAATGTCTGGTGAGATTAAACAAACAAGCCTGTTTACCACTAACAAGCAAAACAATATAATAATAATAATAATAATAATAATAATAATAAAGTTTAGCTGTATTTTGTTAAGAATCTGTGCATGTGATATTGTGAGTCTTCCCTTTTACACTGTGGAATCTTGATGAGTCCTTGAGAGCTCACACAGTGCTCTGCTACTATCTGCTCTTGATGACAGAGCCTGATTGTAGTGCTTAGTCCCACTTTACTGGATTGGGAAAGAAATGAGCTGTTGCCGACAGTGCTCTAATCAACACTGCACAGCAGCTCCCACACACACTGTGATGAGCATTGTCCTTGATTTAATATCATCTTACTTGATTGGCAAGTGCCTTGACATTCCATTTAGTCAACGGTGCAAAATCAGGCAAATGTATGAAGTACATTTTTAGCCTTGTGAATACAAGGTGAATACACTCAAAATCATTTTTTCATGTGGCAGCCTCAAGCACCCTGGGAGCGCCGAGTGTTTCCCCTGACTGAAGCCGATGAACAGACCCTTTCATCTGAAGTCCGACAGTGGTGCAGCACTTGTACCCTCTCCTCACTGACAAGCCTCAACTCTGATCTTATTGTGTCTCAATCAACAGATACAATATCTCCCTCTTATGGACACTACATGAACTGCACAAACAATGAGCACTATAGTGCCTTTGAAAATATTTTTTTATCCCTCAAAGTTTAAATTGTTATTTAACAATTTAGATCTCAGGACTACATTTTAATAGTTTCACTAATAGTTTTCCTTTAGGAATTTATAACCAGCATTTTTTTCCCCCTTAGTACAAAGGCTCAAACTTCTAGTAAATAACAAAACAGAGACTCAGAAGTTTTAGAACTGCAATGTGTGTGTTGCCCTACTGTAATGGTTCCATTTTACTTAACAACCTTTTGCTTTTAGTGTTTGTGTGAATATTTATCCATTTTAGTTGTCGTATTCTGTTTGTCCTATAGCTTTGTATGATGATTGTGATTGCTTGTCTGTAAATGTAAATCACTTTATTGCTGTTATCCAAGTTAACAACAATAATGGGATTCTGAGATCATCAACAATAGACCAAGAAATAGTGTTGAAAGGAACTGAAACACAGTACTTTTGCAGCCATCTTGCACTTTAATGTTTACAGTACAATACTGTACAATATTTGAAATATTTAGTAGACTACTGTCTGTATTGACCAGCACAGTGTCACTCTCGGGTATGTAATATATTGTATCTGTGAAATTTATTTGATGCTTGTCCTCAAAATGTGTGAAACCTTTTTAAACAGTTAACTAATCTTATTTACTGGGAAAAAGCACTGTTGTGATTATCGTCTCTGAGACAAAAAACACCAAATATAATAAACTGGAAAACAAAACCATGACTAAGTATAAAATACCATGTGTTACAACATGAAATAAAACACCTCTAATGACCATTGATCTGAACATTTATAGGGGGTCACTCCTGAGGCCAGCGTCAATGACTGCTCATTCTTCGATCACTTTAGAGGTGTAGGCAGCAGATAGGACAGATGGAGGTTAAGGTGGTCTTCAGTCAGTTACTTCTAGATAGACAGGAGGTGGAATAGAGCGTTGTACATTTTATTTTGACTACAGATGATTGTATACTGAAATTCATAGTTCATACAGTAATTATGCAAAAGGACATTTGGTGATAACCATCACCGTCTTGGTTCACCTCTGTACAGTACCTGGCAATAGCCACACGGGGGCCACATCAGTCTACAGGCCAGTGAGTGCGTCCCACTCATGGAACCAGAAGGTTAGATGTTTAACGATAGTGCCTTAATTATTTGTATCTCAAGAAGTGTGTATGTGTTATGTGTGACTCTAAATCATATTTTCAATGTTTTTTTTAGTGTATGTTGGTTTAAATAACACCATTTATTGGTGTAGCCTACTCACATACTTACACACATATTAAAATTATCTGAATACTAAAATAATTCAGCTCAAATTGTATTAAAAACGATTAGGCCTGTGTGAAATAATGTATGTTATAAAGCTGTTTTGGTTGACACTGTAAAGTAGGCAGTGCGAATGTAATTTCGAGAAAACACGTGTGTATTACCGTAATCTTAGACCATGATGCGCCAACTTTGTATGTTGCCTCTTTAGTGAAGTCATTACGGTAAACGCAAGCTGCGGAACCTGTGTCTACGGAGCAGGAGTTGGGAGAAGACACTGCGCTGAACAGGTAAATTTCCACTCATTTGTCTTTATAACATTTTGCTAATAATATATGCTATTGATTGATAAATATAGTACGAACATTTGTGCGGTAAACTAAAACCAATCAAAAAAATCTCCGTATGCATTGGAGCTTTATTGATGGGGTGCCCCTCTGTGGATGTGACAGGGCTGTTTCATTTCAGAGCGGGGTAGCGGCGGCGTGTGGCGGAATTATCCCTGGAAAAAAGCATCTTATCCGAACAAAAGAAGCTCAATGTCCAGTCTGTAGGTAAGGCAAGCTGGGTTGAACGACTATGAATTATTGACCACCGCTGTTAATGCATATTTTTATGTTGGGTAACGACTGCATTGTGCTACCAGAGGGCTTTACCTATTGCGGTCACTGCGGGAACTTGGCTCGCTGCGGTGGTAATGTAAAGACTAGCCGGTGATAAACAAATATCCATTCAAAAATGTAATATCAACGGGGAAAAAAAATCAAGGCAAATATGTTTTATTACCTCTAATAGTTGTGCAGTCTATGCAAGATAGAGGAAAGACCGGGAAACAGGTGCTGAGTCATATTTACTTGTGCCTTTTCAATGAGGACCCCTAAAACAAATGGTTATATTGATCACATTGCAACAAATTGTCTCGTTATTAATGCAGAGAAATATTTTTTTTTTTTGTTGTAAAAGAAGCTTAGTAGCCTTATTGTCGTTTACATTTTCCTTGATCACTCACTGATCCATCAATAACCAAAATGAGCAAGCAAAGGATGATTGATTGTTAAAACACGTTGCTATCGTTTCGCCCAACAGCTTTTAAATTAGAGTTTGGATTGTTGTGTTATTTTCTCCACTGCATTCACTAGTCAAATATAATTTAAAACCTCTGTATATTCGAGATGAACAGGGGAGCAGTGAATCATGAATGGTCTGGCTCCTCCTTGTTGTTGGGGGTGGGCATATTTTTCCCAAAGGATAGGGAACTGCTGGTGGTTCTGTATCGGCTGATTGTCATTCCAGTCTTATTCAGTCTGCTATTTGCTTTGGATCATTAACTGTACTATGCCACTGTCTAGTTTCTTTGCATGGTCAACATCTCATGGCAGCATGCACTGGAGACTCTGTAAAAACAATGGAAGTGCGTCACCTGCTTTCATGTTTGTGGTTGTATATATTATTTACATTGTGCTATATAGTATTAGTCCCATTGTACAGCTGTATTACAATTACAGATTGCAATGTGTGAAAAAGGTAGCGTAGACTAGACTATAGACTAATTTAAAGATGCACTATGTAACTCTTTAGTGGCGGGTCTGCCACCTGCTTGACTACCCTGTCATGATATTTACTATATTGACTTATCATTCAATTTATGAAAGCTGGAACAATATATTTTGGGGCTCAATATTTATTGTGGGTACTTTTTCTTTGCAATAGTGGGTAGATTTTTGCCATTTTCCTGTAATAACGTGAGATTTGAGCTGTAGAGGGTAGAATAAATAACTTGGCTACTAACAGACTATTATCAGTTCATATACCGCCTATTTAAAAATGTGTTTACTGGCATTATCTTGATCCTATCACTTTGTGTATTTTGAATATTATCATTTATCAAAGTATTTCTGTATAACAACATATTGTGCTACAAAATTTGCTATTGTGACAGACCTACACTTGACACATCAATCCCCATTAAAACAAGCAGGTGAGGTGATGTCACTTGGTCAAGTTACAGGGCAGATCTGTGGGAAGGTGACCCCGCTCATTGTAGGAATGCACGTTTATCCAAGTATCTTTTTAGCTGTTAAATCATCTGTAATTGACTGAAACAAGCCTAAAAAGTTTAATGCAAACATCTAGAACCTAGAAAGTTACATAGTGCGCTTAAGTGATAGTATAAATATCTTAATATAAATAATTTTATTCTGACTTTCCTTTTAAGCAGTAGTATATGGTGATTTATCTGTTTTCAGCTAAGTGAATGCTAATCAAGTAGTTATCAACTATTGAGATGTCAGCTGAAAGTGCACATGTCAAGGTGATACATGGAGCATGAACACCTGAGCTGGTTAATCACTGCTTGTTTCATGTGCGGTCAATACACGGGCTGTTGGTCTGATGGATAAGAGAGGGCCAGATGATGTTCCCAGATTTATTGTATAGGAGAAGCAAGCTAGTGTGAGCTGACAAACTATTATGACACCAGGTTTAAGTCATGGATACTGTGTGGTTTTCCCTGATGGATAGAGATAGTTGTACTTTTGAATACAGTTGAGCAATAGACTATATAAAGAAGTGGACTAGACATTAGCTCCAGTCATATGAAGCTCAGAAGGCTAGCGGTTCTAGGAGTGAATTTGGAAGTGAGTTCCATATTAGGAACAGGAATTGATTTATGGACAAAATAGAGACTTTATAGAGATTTATAACTTTACTTTATTGATTCCAGAGGGAAATTCAAGTTTTTGCTGCAGCATATATACAATTTGAGTTGAACATTCAATCAGTTAGTCATATGCATTTGAATCAGATTAATTGTTTTTCTTTTTAAATAAAAATACATTATTTCAGAAGAAACAGTTTTTGACAAGAACGGCAAGAATGGGTTATCTGTTACATAAAGGTGAGTTGTTGTATGCAGTCTGGTATGAATGTAGTCCTGTATCTCTCACTGTTATCGTGGCAGGCCTAGTTGTAACCAGCCTGACACTGACAAACATAAGTCAGTTTTCGTATTCAAAGCATTCATCTTGTGTGTTTGTCTGTGCTGGTGCATTAGTGAAGAGAACTAGGATAGAAGTGAATCTATGAGGCTTTGGCTGCTCTCGGCACTTAACCAATTACCATGGCTGCCAGGTAACTGCCAATCTGTTGCCTGCATTCATTTGTTTTGTTCTGAGTGAGTGCTCTTTTTTGGCAAAGAAATAATAATTCAATTCAGAATCAAAAAGGTCTGTATGAAAAAAAAGAAAATACAAAAATCACGATTCACTGTTAAGACCATCTAATTTGTGATTGCCTGGTTTAATTCTCATGTACTGTTGCTGTTTTTGTGTTGATGCAAATTTTTTTCTATTTTACATACAACACTTAAAACATATTGGGTTACAAATAAGCTCAACAAGATTTTAAAAGAAATCTTAAAGATTAAAGATTGCTTTGTCTTTAATTTAGATAATAACCAATTATGAGTCAGCTGAGTAGGTATCACGCAAAAAATCTCAACAATTTAATATAGTTTCACTTCTTGGTGAGGTACCAAAAATATACATCATACTTGTGTTATAACAATCCTTACCATTCGTTTGTATAAATAATCAACTTTATCATAGCTACAAGAACTTGTTATTATAAATTTCAATGTTTAGGATCCATCTAAACTCTAAAATAAACATCTGTTTGTGGCACAAGCTTCACAAAGTCTATTTTTCCCCTGTGCGTCACCAGTGGAAAAATAATGCTAACCCAGAAATAAGTAAAAGAAACACACTGTGCAACTTATACCGAAATAAATCAAATTCCCCATACTATTTTGAACCACTTTGAACAGGCTGTAACTTTTCTGCACTACACTGCTATTATTATGCTATTGATTGTTTCGAGGTATTTAGTGAGCGTAGACAGTTCAGTAAGCTTAGATGTGGGATAGCCTCCTCTATCTCTACTTGATACTGACCTCAGTGTTTTCAAGGGTAAGGAAGAATGTGGCCCATAAGGAATGCATGTGTCAGTGCTAAAGGTCCACTGTGCCGTACATTAGCCTGCTTATACTTGGTTTATAGTTAAGGGCAGCGGGCCAAGGATGCTGCATAGTACAGGCAGTGAGACAGGAAATTAATGTCATCTCAAAGTTCATGCTCAGGTTTATGCTTTTTATAGTTGTTTTTGCTTAAGTATCTATATGTGTAACCCCGGCCTCTTGATGGGAGGAAGAATTTAATAAATATTTCCACATGTTTTTTAGAATATGACCAGTTTTGTCATATCTAAAGCCTCAATTATGCAAAATGATCATTTATTGTAGCAGATTTTCTGGTTTAGTGGTTTCTTTATTGATTTTCTTTTTGATAGTAGTAGTTGTAGATAGTTTAAATAATAAATAGCAGTTACAAAACACACTGGATCATTCTGAGCATATATTGTGTGTGTTTATATGAAATACATTATATTTTCGGTCTTTGCCCTAGTATCGGTTGGTTTCGGGTATCAGCAGATACTTAAAGGCAAAGTATTGATATTATTATCCGAACACTAAAAGCTTGATCAATACATCTCTAATTAAAACTATTATTATTATTATTATTACATCTTATCAGAAATAGGTTGATATTCTCTAAAACCAGTATGTAGAGTAAATAGCCTATAATGTAATGTTACTCAGCTGTGCTCTCTGATGGTTTCTACACTTTTTATATACCCCCGTGGTCCCAGTTTCCAGATCTACTCTTAATTGACAGCTCCTGCCCACCTTGGTGTCTACAGCTGTTGTTGTTAGCTTTGTCAGGAACCCATCCATCTCCATTTGAGCTCATTTACATTTCTGGCTCTGGCCCAACCTCACCCTGATTGACCTCATGTCACCTCCATCTTGACAGACACTTGCAGCACCTATGTCCCACAATGAGAGGTCTCTGGAGTAGCATTGTGTCATACCCTGGGTTTGATTTTTTGTTCGCCCTAAGGGACTGGTGGGGTCAAGATATCTGACCTTTTTGTTTGTGGGAGGCTAAAACCAGTCAAATCCTGCATACCTGACCTATCTGTCCTGCTGACAGCTGTATAAATATGCTTAAAATACATATTCTGCACAAAAGGATGTCTGCTATTGGTGCTGTTTAAAGTTACAGTTGATAATAAACCTTTGTTCATGAGGATGACTTTAATTCTAAACTAAAGTCACATTCAAAACAAGCTCTATGTGTCACTTATGCTTTAATAACACTGGAATAATAGTTTTGCTCTGTTAAAGCAGACAAGTATTACTTTACATGCTTTCACTCAGCTAGACCATGATTTTTATAATGCTGTGTAATGGTGGAACTGGTATACAAATATTTAGGCCAATGTGAAGAAAACACACAACTCATAGCCTATTTTAGATTTTTTAAGTAAAAATTACAGTCAACATAGTAGAATGTATAAACAGTGTCTATTCTAAAGCGTTATTTGTATTCATTATTTGAATGAAATCATAACTTGAAATTGAAAACTGGGCATTTTCCCTTTCAATACACATTCAGTGCACTCTATGGGTGCTGCTGTCCTTGGTTTTGCTCAGCTCATTAAACAGGAGCCTGGACCCAGAGATCCTGCAAAGATAGAAAAACTCAGAACAGGCACCTTCACACTGAGCACCCATCAAAATCCCACCACCCACCCTCTCCTCACTGCGGTTAAACAGTGAAACATAGTGGAAATGCGCCAGTGACCAACTTAATTTATTAGTGTTTAAAAATAACTAGCATTTGGAGATTACAGACCTCTGTTTCTAAGATTAGCAACAACATTTCACAAATTGTTTAAAGGTGCATTATGTAACTTTTCTGATGGAGGGTTCATCAAATGCTTTTCTGAATGGAGACGTTGTCACTTTGTCTGGAATGTTTCACAGTATGGAACTAAACCTTTCTATTTTCATGGAGAGTTACAGGTCAGATCTGTGGAGAGGCAGTCCCACTCACAGCCAGAATGCCTGTTATAACATTTTTGAGCTATAAAACCTGTAGTTTTATAAATCTAAAACTATTTAATGACATACTGTGGAACATTTCAGGCAGAGCAATGACATATCCATAGAAACAAGCAGGTGATGAGCTCCAACCAAAAAGTTACACTGTACTTCTTTTAAAGTCTGTTTTTGCAAAAGATCTCTTCTCATTTTGATAATAATTGTCCCTGCTGATGTGTTTAATTGAGTTAAATTTGTCAGTGTTGTCTTGAAGTGAGATTTAGAAAAAATAGATACATTCAAAGACTACACATTACTCATAAAAGCTCATATCCTGCTTACTCTCAGCTAAAGGTTAGTATTAAACACTATCATTAACTTACATAACTCACTTCTGCCCAGAGCTTCATACTAAAGCGCTTTCAAATTACAGTCTTTTTCACCAGCTTCCATAATGTGACTTGATGGACTACAGAGGTTGATTCCCTTGTCATAGTGGGAGTGTTAAATAACATTACATACAAATTAAATTATAGACATTTTTTTCTACAGAATCATATTGTGGAAAATTATGACCTTACCTTCAACTTCAAATTACAAACGAGACCTGGTGGCTTTTGAGAAACATTTTGGAGATACATTAGCATTTCGGATAGAGTTTAGCTGCACCTGTGGCTTTCTATTCATATGTGTGAAGACATCTCTTGCAAATTATCCAGTGATTTGGCATCTAGTATTTATTTGTGCTAGAAGGTGTTTGAGGTGATAATGAACTTTTCGTTGATGGACATATACTGATCACCACATCCCTCTGACACAGCTATTTGCGCGCCAAGACTCTTTTGCAAGGACAGACTGCAACAGTGGCTTTTTGTATGGCCTGCTGTTATTTTGGATCAGAGTATTTGGATGTTCATGCACCAGATGGACCAGCCTTCATTCTACTATAAATTCTCCAAGGATATGTCATGGTAAAATGTTTTGAGCAAAGTTGTTAAAGTTAGATATTGCAAAAATGTCTCTCTGGATGCAGAAAATGAGCCCTGTATCTTTTTTGTTAAGGGGTCAGTTCTTCATTAATATTATGCAAAATTGACTACTGAGCTTTAAGTCACGTTAGAATTTTGTTACCTCCCCAAAAACATGCCTGGAGTTATGTTTTGTTTCATTCACACACGTTTGAGGAATCTGTCGACATCTCCAGAGCTCAAAATCTTCTATACCAATTTGTGATGTCATGAAGCTGTGGTTTTTAAATTGACAGCTACCTTTTACCTTTAGTTCACTAGAAACAGGCAATTTCAGGGGTGAAATGATCAAAATTATTCTAGTGAAGGTGTACAGAATTTAAAAACACTGTTAAAGTGCTTCCTGTATTACCACATGACATCACAAGGTGGAATGGAGTGTTTTCTGGTTGAGAAAATAACACAGCGTAAACACACGTTTATACATAAGGGGTATTGTTATGAACTTATAATGTAAATGAACGCAGAGAACGGATGTGTACATGTATGTACGTGTGTGTATATATGTGGGTGTATATATGTGTATGTGTATATGTGTATGTGTATATGTGTATGTATGTAGGTGTACGTACATATGTATACAATGTGTATGATACATATGGATGTGTGCTTGTACTTATGTGCTTGTACTTAAATAGCTAAATGGACACTGAACATCTCTAATGAAATGAAATGAATAAATATATATTTAAAAAAATGTTTGAATGAAACAAAACACAACTCCAGGTCTGTTTTTGATGAGGAAACAACTTTATAACATGATCAGAAAATAGTGTAATAGAGTTTTAATTTTAATCTCCCAACTAACAAATATTTCATGGTGGTAAAGAGTGACAAAATGTATTCAATCCCAGATTCATTCAGGAGTGGTGCATGGTAAAATTCAATGGTTGGAAATATTTTTGAAAGATGTTTCACCTGCCATCTAAAAGCCTGAGTTTTGTCAGAACAATTATAAGATCTCATGGTAGGATAAAGAAAGTATTATTTTGTATATGAAAATTATATATCACTTTATTGTGGTATCGTACTTGGTATCAAGTGTTGAATGAATGAATTCCCTAGGATCTAAATTGAGTTTGAAATTTAAGCATTATTATTATTATTATTATTATTATTATATTTATTAGTCCAAACAATGATCCCTCTAAAGCATGACCAGATTCTATAAGCAACCAAACATGAACTCAGCAAATACCTTACAAGACACCATAGTTTGAACTATGTGGGTCCATATAAACAAAGGCTTTTATAACACATAAGAGACCTGCATTAGCATGAATAATAAATACATAATGCACAGCTGCTGGACTTACTGTGTGTAGACTCTTAGGTTTTGAATCACAAATGTAAATATTTTATAAGTAATATTTTCCAAAGCTTAGTCACCATTGGCAGGCGCTGAATTTGTTTTGTTACATCACGTCGGCTTTCCCTGTTTCTATATTGCCGCTAGTGTCAGAGCTTACAAAAGTGTGTGATCTGAGCCTGTTGAAGATTCATGTGAAGTCAGGGAGTAAATGCTTACAAGTAGAAGAAACGACAACAGAGCTTGAATTATCCCTGTGTCGTTTTAATGTGTCACTTTTTATCATCTTAAGGGAAGTCTTTGGGGAGGAAGTTGTCTCTCTTCTTTCATTTATATAACTTCACACACATTGAAGAAGCAGTCAAGACGTCAAGAGAAATTACATAAATATCATTGAATGCATTGGTCTGGATAGAGTTGTTTGCTTTTTATTGCAGAGCTGTAGTGGACTTTTATTGTCTTGAAGGGCCAATCTTGAAGTCTCTCTCCTGAGGATCACTGTCGGGTCTGAAAACATAAACTCCCGAGTGAACCGAATACTATCAGCAGTTATTACTCAAACACTGCCCAGTTTCTCTATTTGTTGATCCTTGTGGGAGCAAGGAAAAGTCTCTTATTTTAGGCTTTACAGCATGTAATCTGTACAAAGCTTCCAACAATTTGGGCCTTATTTGAGTGCTCTTTCAGTCTGCTCCTAATTTAAAATATGTTTTTATATATAGGACAATTTCAAATCTTCACATTGGAATCATATTCAAATGATATACTAGTACTAGTACTAAAATGTCATACTTGATAGTTGATACTTTCAATAAATACTCACGAAAAGGTTTGACACTCAATACAGATTTCTTACATCTTTCTTATATGGTTATTATTGTGACAGACCTAACTGTAGCTCCTATTTAGATCATTCTAAAATTATTAAGGAAAGACTTTTGGCTTAGTCAAATTAGTTTCTAGATTTAGTATCGCTTAGTGTCTGGACATGATTTTTTTCAAACATAATTTTGGATAAAATGCTAGAGTAAATTGAACGAGCCAGACAAGAAAGGCTTACTTCATCTACTTATCTTCACTCAAAACCTTTGACTGTTTAAAGGAAAGCTATGCTGCTGTCTAAAGCAAGCAACAGTCCTAATAGATAATGTCTATTGTGCCAGACACATTACACATATTGTATTGTGACCTGTCTGAGTGAACAGGCACACGTCATAACACTGGAGATAGTCGGTCTGGTTTTATTAGATTACAAGGATTAGAGCCTTTATATGTGATTAAGATGGAGTGGGGGCTTCCCAGGCTGATCAAATTATATCATTACAACAAAAGGAACAGAGATGGGATTACTCCAGAGACATATCATGCTAGACACGACAAAGGTTACATAGAGCTGGACATTGTTACTGTGAGAAGGCAGAAGATTAAACTGAAGTTAGGGTCTTTTCTTTTGAACAGCCAGAGACGACATTCGGACTTAATGACTAATCTAAATGAGAAATAAGAAGTGGATTGCTATTTTGGAAGCAAATATTTAATGTCGTATTGCATAGAGAAGCCATGTGTTAAAATCTAGAGATGCCCCAATACTATTATTGGAGATTCAGGAAATCCTGCTAGATCAGGCATCAGTTCCATGATATCAGTTCTGATATCCTGTTTGATGTAATAACACTATTTACTGGCTGGCCTAGGAACTTTTAATTAACATTTACTCATACAAAGATGTTCTGTAGTTGCTTGCAGATAATAACAAATATATATCACAACTGGATCCATTTTGTAATGAGTTAACTGTGTTTTTTTGGGGAAAAAAGGTAATTTTCCATCCCTACACTAGTATTGTTTGACATCAAGTATACTTAAGTCTGTTGATACTGAGACAAAAAAAAATGCATCCCTATTAAAACCTACACAGCTCACATGACCTCTGTGTTAGAAAGGGAAACTCAGCCATTTTCAGTAAATTATTATATTTTTCATTAATCATCTAAATTATGATATTTAATCTTAATAGCATTTTAGTCAAAGGGGATATAATGAGCTGTAACTAGCCATTTACTAGGGCTGGGCGATAGGGCAAAAAATTTAATCTTGATTTCCAGAACAGGGACTGCACATCTTTCAAACACTTACAGTTCTTTAAGTTTCCATTCTTATCATATGCTGTTATTCAAGAAATTGTAAGCCACCTTAAATTACATTTGAAGGAGTAGCAGCAGAGGGGAGAAGGGGCTGCACAGGCTGTTGAGGTCATATTCTGGGATTTACAGAAACCAAGCATGTGTGACTATCTGGTTTGCATGAAAGTACTGGATTTCTAAGGTGGGTAGTACTCAGTTACTTTTAATTACTTACCAAAGATGTTAGCTTAGCTGCCTTTGGAGCCATCCTCTAGTGGCTCATTGACACATTGCAGGTTGTTACTCTTACATTTCCAGTGTAACGTGAACTATTTAGGCTTTATCTCACATATGGTTTTCAGTTTCCTTTTTATAGATGACTTTTTGACATTTTTCACCATTAAAAATAATATGTTGTTGTCAATTGTTAATTGCTATGACAACAGGTTTTCATCACTCTGAAACCCATGGATACTGTTCCCTCTTCACTGCATTCAATTTCATGTTTATAGCTTTCACCATGTTGAAATATGCCGTTTTTTGGCCTGTTTCCCTCTAGAAGCCATTGGGTCAAACTATCCACTGCCCTCTCCCTCACTCACACTTACTCACACATACGGCTCATATACACGGTTCAGTAGTCTTTCTGCCCTCCTTCAGCCCATACACCTTTTCTTTCATTTGCTCATTGTAGGTTCTGCCCGGCTGCTGCACAATTGTATCAACCTTTTTTATTCTGAGAAAGGACTGAAGCAAAGAGTGAAGGAAATACATTATTATTCATGCGATACATCTCAACCCTCATATTGTTCTCACTCCATGTGTGTTTCATGTAACATGCTTCCTCAAGGGCATTATATTGTATATCCTATTTTGTCTTATGCTAGAATCTAGTGTTGCATTCATTTGAACCAGCAGAAGGCATGATAACCTAGCGAGGGCAAGTAAATACAAAAACAACACAATAAAATAAGAGTGCCTAACCAAAATATTGGTTTGTAAATTGGCTTTGCTATGGAAAAGAAAAGTGTTGCCCTGATGCAAAAATTTCAAACTTAATGCAGAGAGATTATGCAAAATTATCTTTTAACCATGTTGTTTCCTCTCCTCATTTATCTTCTGGAAGTTGTATGTGGAGGGATTTGTACATGTTTGAGCAATTTTTAATAGTTTATCTTGCTCTTTTTTTACTTCGTTCTCCAATCTCATTTTGTTAATCAGTAACACACACAATCCTGCAGTGTCTTGCAGTCATGATACAAATAAACAATCCACCACTCGCTAGCGTGATATGCAGCTAAACATCAGAGGTGCCGACAACCTCATGGCTCTTTGTTGTGGTGATTGGTGACTTCTGCTCCCACTGGACACCACAGTTTTCTAATACCGAGGTCAGCGGATTTGTTTCTCTTGTTAAGTCATTTTAGATGAATATTGAAATTTAAAATGTGATTATAATAGATTATAACAGATATTCTATAACAGATACTAGCACAATGTCCTCTTTAAGACACTTGGACAACAGATTATAATTTTTAAGTCAACACACCACGATAATACATTCCCTAATACTACCATGTGGTTCTACATTAGTTCTGGAATAAATTAAGATGATTTTATTAGAATTCAGGAAATGTCCAAGAACAGGTCCAGTTTTCTCTTATTTATTTTTCTCAGTATTGATATTTGTTTTAAAGGTTTAGATCATATGAAAAAAGAATGGTTGTGTATTAGCTCTTAAACTGGCTTACCATAGTCCACACACTGTTTCACCCTACATCGAACACACGGTCTCAAACATGCTGACACACAGATAAAATGTATGTAGTCAGGGTATTTGAGGCAATCATAGGTCTTTATGGGGCTACTGAATAACATCCAGTGAACTGCAATTGTCCTATTCCCTCCTTGGGTTAATGAGTTTCTGATAGGATTGTTTACTTGGTCATTAAGATTGCCGCAATGATTTATATCCAGTGTTCAATGCATTTAATCATTTCTGGCAATTTAAATGAACTAAATGATATGTCTAAAATATACATTTGAAAATATACATACATACATACACTTGTCTTTGTTATGTTACTGGTTAGTGTTGGATTGTTCTGCTCCTTTTTTTCTTTCTGTGCATTGTTGTTCTATCCCTTTCATAAAAAACAATCACCCCACTCCATTCCCATGTTACTGCTTTTTGTTGCTATGATAAATGTGGGGAGAGTAATGGAAAATTAAAATCCAAGGTCATGTTATTGTATTCAGCGAATGTTGTGGTGGTTAATAGCAGGGTTGTGTGTAGTTTGGCACATGGAGATTAGGGTCCTACATCATTGGTCATTTTGGGTTGCTGCTTTTAATTCTACTGGAGTCTATCAGCTTGTTTGTTGGACTATAGGATGTTTAATTTTTATTTTCATTTCTTTCACTTAGTGGTAGATATTATATGATATTATATTTATAGACAATTTTACAGTTATTTGTGGGGATACACTGATCTGGCTTTTTCAGTTCCGATACTGATAACGATACTTTGGCTTTAAGGATCTGCCAATACCCGGTTTTAACCAATACCAGTGTGGGGACAGAAAATTAAGAGATCCAATTGTGTTATGCGACTGTTTAACTGTTTATCCTTCAAATCACTACTGAACCGCTTTGTATGAATAAAAGTTCAACATTGTGAGGCCAATATCAGCCTGTAAATAACATTATTTCATCCAATTAAACCACAATATCGGCTTAACCAATATTATGGAACCGATACTTGATCCAAATTTCCTGTATTGGCACGATATTCTATACAAGTATTGTGTTGTCAGTCCAACAATCTGTTGGTTTAAAAAAAAAAAAAAAAAGTACACCACTAAGTTAATAACTGAAAGTATTTTGAAAGCGTTGGCATATGTTCCTACTTTATAAGACTGTCTATGTCCATTTCACTGTACTGTAGTGAAGAAATGCGTACAACCATTAGCATATTAATATTGTATGAGTATGCCTTTGTCCAGTATAAGAATTTTCTATTTGTTAAGTTCATCTATTGGAGAAATTTCAAGAGGCTATCTATTCTGAACCCCTTAATCCACACCTGAGCCAGTCGCCATTTTAAAAGACACATAGAAAAATGATTCACTCTGATATTAACCTTCACTTAGACCGAATCAGCTGATGCTGCTATCAGTCGCCATGGAGACTGACTGAGTTAGGGGATTGCCGTGGTAACAGAAAGGCAGCTCATCATCCGCCTCCGCCCCCCCTCCCTCCTCCGTCCTCCTACACCCCACCCCCCACCCCCTCCCACCTCTGACAGCTCAGAGCACCTAGCCACACTGTAAAACCGTGGCTCTTTACAGCTATAGGTGGCGTTTACATCATGTCCTGACATTTAGGAGTGAGAAGGAGGCTTTATTATATGGCAGAATCTTAAGACTAATTGACAATATACACTTAGATCTTTCATTTGTGGTTAACTCATTTGAGGATCCTCTGACAGTGCAAATTATGTAATTGCAGGCATTCAGGTTCTGAAAATGTTGAGGTTGTTGATCAAGTGCTATGAGTTTGAAGAGTTTGAGTGGCTGAGTGATATGATAAAAGTGTATCATAATAATTTTCCTCATATTGATTAATCACATTTTTTATTTTATTTTAATGTATTTTACTATTCAACAATATACATTTTCTGAACATTAGCAATACTGACATTTAATCAGTGAAGCTGATCAGTGATGATTAGAAATTACTTTGTAGTTTGATGCAGCCGTAGTTTGAATAATCAGATTCTACAAAGTGATATTTCATCCAAATCCTTCAAAACCTGTTCCTAGACTACTGCACAGCACACTAAGATTAAGCTACACTTCATAACAGTGAGACTAGTGAGAGGAGGACTCATGGTCCATTTTTTCTTTTCAAACATTAAAATGTAGTGGCCACAATAAACAACACTGTTCTTTTGACACATGCCAGGGTCAATGTTGACGGACCCATTCAATCTTATTTTAGTGTCAGTTTTGTGCTGCCCAGAAAAGTCATCTCTTTATCATCAAGATGCTAATGCTAATTGGCCATGTTACTGTTAGAGCATAAAACATTACAAGCTATCACACATATACCTCTTCCCACCCTCCCACATCATGTTCTCTGTATGAAAACATTTACAGAATCTGGAGATGTCTCAGGTAATTTTATACTTTAAAAGGAAGACATGCTTATCCCTGAATCTCAAAAGCATGCAGGGCTTAAAACAAACATATTAAAAAAAACTATTAATGAAATTATATTCTTAAATTCCAGTCATAACTTTAACATGTCATACCACTTTAGTACAAATGTGATCTTAGATTTCAGGATCTCACTCTTAATTTTCCCAACACGTAATTCTACATTCTGTCAATCCTTTTGGAATGACTGTCTTGAGACATTACTTTTATTGCCTTTTGTGGAAACTGTTAATTTATTTGCAACTGCAATTAGTGTACAGATTTCTTTATAAAGGATGCACTATCTGTCTCAATTGAATCAAAATTGAAGTTGCAATGTAATTGACACAATTATCAAATTGCAAAGGCACTAGATTTTGTAATGAAATTGCAATGTGCCAATGACAAAATGTCATGTAATTTTATGAAAAAAAAAAAAAGAAAGAAAAAAAGAAACCATTACCCTGTAATTTGGACCTCTGCAAACATTTTCTAAAATGTATGGGGGTTTTGTATTAGTTTATTGGTTCATGCTCCAGTCTTCTCTGAATTGAGAACTCTCCTGATGGTCAGCCCAATGCTGCACACAATTAGACAGCAGTAACATGGATAGCACCTAGTGGTGATATGTGAGAATACAACAGAGACGAGTTAGCCAATCTAATAACAAATGGTAGGTTTAAATCCAAAATCCTGTTGCAATACCTGGCAACAAAATTAATTATTTCACAAAAATTTATGGTGAAGGCGTCAACAACCAACAGCCATTGAAAGTAGCAGGAGATGCATTACTGTGCTGTATTGTCTCCTTCTACCTGTGACTTTATGTGCACTGGGAGCACTTCATCTTGATCATTGATGTTTCATATGTTCTATATCTCCAACAGTGCGATGTTCATTAGCTTTTAGGGACTATAATTGAGTGTGCTGTCTATGTGGCTGCCCACGCAAGCTCATAAAAAGAAGCTGTGAAAATGCCTGTTCTGTTGAAAAGAGCAGCTCTGAGCCATGTCTGACAGTGCTAAGGCCGCAGTTTTATTTGACATACCAAATGCTATTCGCTGTTAATGTGTCCTCTCAGATGTGAAAACTGGTTAGAGATGGACGATCCCATTTGATGTAGGTGATTTTTTTCACGTTCTGTCTCTCTTAACAGGAATTCAACAAGACATACAGAATGGATACTCACTATTGATGAATTTATATTTTCAATGCGCATGACTTATATCTCTTGTATTATGCATATAACACATCTGGAGTTTGTTACATTGAACTTAATTTGACATGTGAAATTAGTTCATGCAGTCTGTGGTTAGCTCCTCATAGCTGTACTGTGACTTGTCCTAGTTGTGATATTTTTACTCAGAGATAAACTGGGCAGTGTTTGTGGCCCAATTTTCTTTTAATAACTTGAGGGAATGGCTGATGGTGATAGATTCAGTTCATCTGTATTATATTGTTTCTATGTCATTTCTGTAATTTTGTATTTTGCATTTATAATTAGCAAGATTTTTTTTCTGGAGTTGAAAATTGTACTTCAGTTTTTTCTGATCACCAATATGTAGCTTTCATTTTATCTATGACTGTGACAGCAGGCTTCCACAGGTTTATGTCATTATCATTATGTAATGTCCCATAACAGGAGCAGAATAGACTAGCACTTGATAAAGTCTTAAAGTCAGTGAGGGCAGGATGATGAGATAAAAATCCCTTGTGTTGATTCGCCATGAAATTAGATTAGAAATTACAAAAAGACAAAGCTAAATGTTACTAAGTTAAATAAAATCTATCCAAATTTGTTCTTACAAGGTCTGATGAGTCTTATAGCCCTGTAAGTGACAAATTATTACTATTGTCATTTTCTGTCTTATGGTTGGTTTATTTTGTAATCTCACCCTATATGTCCCCCACTTAAAAACAGGTAATATCAGTTCAAAATGTCTATGTAATTGTCAGACTCCTGTAGACCGTGTTCAGTTGCCTTTGTCCTCTACTCTGTCCATTAAGAGTTTGAATCGGCCTCCGCAGTGTCCCCTCTATCTCTCATCATTGTATTACTGTTTCCTTTTGAACCGGGACAATTGAGTCTAGCCCACTGTCTCTCTCCCACTCCACTCTCTGTTAGTCCTTTCACACCTCGCAGATACATCAATGGTTCTAATGTGTGTGTGGTAAACTAGGGACCATTGCCTCTGCACTTAAAGTCTTGGCACCAAAATCTAATCTCCCTCTCACTGTCTTCTGTCTATTCTCTCCACTTTAGGTCTTGGATGTTTCCTTTGTATCCAGTGAGCAGTGGACATCTTTAACCTGGTGAGTTTAACTGTATTTTGTCTTATTTACTGCACTCACATACACACACAAGGGTATTCATATCAGTGTTCTGCTAATGTGCTGTGTCACTTTGCTAATTGCTAATAGCATAACAAGAATATATTTTTCTCTGTCCTTGTTTAAAGGGCCCATATTACACTATTTTTTGTTTTGTTTTGTTTCATTTATAATACACAAACCCTGTATATTTAGACTGAGTTCTTATCTCAAACAGAAAACACTCTGTTCCACCATTTGATGTCATATGGTATTACAGGAAGTGTGCCACTGTGTTTTTAAACTCCATACACCTTCCCTAGAATCATTTCAATAATTTCAGTCCTGGAATCGCCAATCTCTACTAAAGGCAGCTTTTAACTTGAAAAATACCACTACATGACATCATAAGGTGGAACAGAGCATTTTGAGGTTTGCAGGGTACTCAAACATGAAAGAAAACACAACTCCGAGTATGTTTTTGAGCCAATAACAACATTATAACATGCCTTAAAGTTTACAAGAGTCAATTTTGTGTAATATAGGACCTTTAAATATATGACTACAGCTGAAAACATGGTGTCAGTGTGTATTACTATTTTAAAGGCCGAGTAGTAAGACTGCAATAGGCAAAGTGCTGTTTTGTGCGTGTGTTGATGGCACATGTCTAGACACCTTCAGAAACAGTGTGTCAGCCAAACTGTCGCTACATGCTGTCTTTGCGCTCAGTGTAGAACCATGTGACCGCTCAAAATGATGGAGAGGTCTGCGTGCATTGAAAATACATCTTTTGATCATTTCACAGCTTTACACAGTTAATCCTGTTTTGATTTGTGTACATGTGATTTAATTTCAAATCTATACATTGAGCAATCATTAGTTTTTTAGCTTTTTAAATCTAAATGTGTATCAACAAGCTTCAAACTGAAAAGAAATAAATGAAAAGAAATGGATATGCTTTGCACTTGAGAGCAGAATCTTGGATGGCATCATATAAATAGGAAATAAATTACATTGAAAAACAGATACTAGATATAACACCACACGATAATTTAAGCAAAGTACTACAGTTTAATGTCACAAAAGTCTTTTTAGACTTTTCTATTATCATTGTGGTATCAATACTGGTATTATGTATTAAGTCTATTTTTTAATACTAAGATTTTTGAATTGTGACAGTACAATATAATTACAGTAACTATACTTTAGTTATCATGCTATTTCCACCCTATTATCATGTGATTCCTGTGTAAAATGCTGTCCTATGATGGTTGTAGGTTATTATTTGTGTTTTAATGTTGCTATTGTTGCTCTAGTCTTGAACACTGACAGATTGCTATAGCAACCCCAGAAAGGGAAAGCATAAATGAAAGAGGAAGTTTTTGCTACTTTATAAGCTTCTTGTGGCTCTGTGATCTATACTACAAGTTTTGTTTCTTTTTCAGTAGTTTCTGATTTACTGCAGAAAGCACACTGTACTTTCTCAAATATTAACCTCCAAATGGTATTGATCTATTTCAGCACTGTGTAAGCTCTTTTTGTGTCCACTTATTGTTTGCCCGTTCACAAAAACAAATGTGTGCATTGAAGCGCAGGGCAGGCCTGTGTATGAAACCCACCTCTCCTCCTCCTGCTGTTTGGGTGACAGAAAACATTAGTGGCATTTCCAAGCAGGTGCGTTTGACCTTCTCACTCTGCTTAGCCTCTCCTCTCTTCACTTCAGAGGGAGCTGAACCATGAAGACAGCCATTCTGACCCAACAACATTTTACAAACACTTATGCAGTTTGTCAGCTGTATCACATGACTCTGCCCCGTAAGCCTTTTCTCTCATCTGCTCATAAATGTCTCTCTACATGAAAGAGTAACTGAATCACAAATGTTCTGATCTGGAATAAGGCGAGTGTACCCCTTAAATCAGTATGATTATGGTGGTAGTGTGTGTGAGTATTGGTGAAACATTTCCCAGATTTTAGACTTCATGGGTCCTGGTTTAGTCCTAGTTTGATCCTGGTTTGGCCCCGGTTTATCCCAGGTTTTGTTTTAGGTTGAGTCCCAGTTTGGTCCCAATGCTCAAATTAGAGTACAATCTGTTGCCTTATGAAACTTACAAATTATCACCATATAAAAAAATACATGCTTTATCATGGGTGTCCAAACTTTTTTCACTGGGGGCCGCATATTGAAATATTTTAGAAGTGGTCGGATGGTGTCGACACAGTGAGTCTTTCACATCAGTGCATTTTACACAGCACTGACAGAGACCCTGTACTGGAGGCCGTAGTTTGGACACCCCTTGCTAAATCTTCAAAGGATAAAACACTAATAGTTTACATTTTTATTTATTTGCACTTACGTAACATATAAAACAGGCTTATATTAAGGCCTCCACCTTAAGAATACATAAATTAAACTATAGCTGAATTATAGCCATGCATTACTTAAAACAATTACATTACATTTATGCAAAAAATGACAAAAGTGAAAATCAAACATTTTGCAGATTTTTTTTTCTCTCTTTTTTTAAATTTACACACAGCAGGTCAAAATATGTCAGACAAATGAGACAGGAATAATAACAAGCAAGAGGATTGATGGGAGGGGAGATGTAGGATTTGGTGATAAGATGAGATGGCAATGGTAGGCTTTTTCAGAGGATCTTGGTCCAGTTTCAAGGAAAGGCAATGAATATTCATTTAAAGCAAACTCTGAGCACAGTCAAGCAGTTCAAACCGTTTATGCAGATCATAGACTGCATTTGTGTTACTGTGGAGAGAGTTTTATTGTGAGCCTCTGCAGCGATGATGTAATGGTCCTACCCCTCCCTCTCCATCTTTCTTCCTCCTCTTTCTCCTCTTCCTCTTCCTCCTCCTCCTCTTCTGGTGACTCTTCTTCGTCCCCTGTCTCTCTGTCTCCTCTGTACCACATCTGAAGCTTTCACACAGACATGGCCATCCCTCATTTCCCCTGACGCCTTTCTCAAGCTTCTCATACATATTTATAGGTATTGTTATGCAATATGTAGCCTATATGAGTTCTATAATACATGATAGTGTGACTTTCTGTCAATATTACAAATACATAATAGATTTTATTCATAAGAATCAAATTTAACGTGTCAAATTGTGTGCTAAAAATCCTATATTGTGAGCTTTAAGCCATGTTATAATGCTGTTACCACATCAGCAACATACCCAGGGCTGTGTTTTCTTTCATTCACACATGTTTGAGTAACCCTTTATTATTAGTCTGGTTACATCTTTAATTAATTAATTAGTTAATCATTGCATTTATATAGTACCTTTCAAGATACCCAAAGCACTTTACAGTTCATTATACATTCACTCGACACTCGGTGGTAAGCTACTGCTGTAGCCACAAGTGCTCTGGGGCAGACTGAAGCGAGGCTACCAATCTGCGCCATCGGCCCCTCCGACCACCACTGCCACTTTCATACTAGGCAATGTGGATGAAGTGTCTTGCCTAAGGACACAACAACCGTTTTTTACCACTGGCGCCCCACTGTGTTACCTGGAATTCCCAGCAGTCTTCCATCCAAGTACTACCCAGGCCCGGCCCTGCTTAGCTTCTGAGATCTGACGGGATCAGGCTTTGACAAGCCAGTATGGCCATACACATCTTTAAAGGGCAAAATGCTATGTTCCACCTTGTGATGTCATGTAGTGGTAATTTTCAAATTAACAGCTACCTTTTACCTTTTTTTCCCGTAGAGATAGGCAATTCCAGGGCTGAAATTACCCAAATGATTCTAGTGAAGGTGTACGGAGTTTAAACATACAGTGCAGCACTTCCTGTATAACAGCATGACATCACAAGGTGGAACAGGATGTTTTCAGTTTGAGAGAAGAACTCAGCCAAAATGCAGCGTTTGTGTGTTAAACATGTGTGAATGGAGCAAAACATAACTCCAGGTATGTTTTTGATGAGGAAACAACATTATAACGTAGATCAGAAAATAGCGCAATATGGGTCCTTTAAATCTAATTTTATCCCCTGCTCTAAATATAGGGCTGAATAGTAAGCAAACAACATTAATGAGTTAAGTGTGCTGAAGTATGAGGTGATTGTGTCAGATTAGAGGGATCATTTAGAACAAAGCTTTTGATTACAGCAGAGTGGGACCTATTCAGATTTTTGCTTTGGTGTTTCTATTTAAAAGAAATGTTTGTAGGGGTCAAATTGTGTATCTTCATCATGTCTCCCGTCAAAGAAGTTGGGGCTGTTTAGCCAAAAAAAAAAAAAAAAACAATAATCAAGATTTTTTCATTCATACTTGATTCTGATTCAATTTTATTGTATATTGTTAAAAACAAACAAACCAGCCAACAAACAAACAAAAACATTTTCTACCTCTATTTCCATTTACACACACAGTTACTACTCATTTACTTTACTTCAAAACTTCCCTAATTTATTTCTCCAGACAACATACTTTTACTGTCTCATGATTGACTGAAAACCATTTCAAAACACAACTCCGCAAATGATCTCTATGCAAATGATTAGAGAAATTTGATTCACTGCAGTACTTGTTGGTACATCATATTTGATCATTTGTCTGTCATTTCACAGTGTACTGCCTTTTTGTCCTTATTGTTCAATGAATGAATACTGAATCCTCATATAATTCCTCAGACTGTATTTTCAGTGCTTGGTTTTTGTATTTTTGGAATACACTTCCAGACAAAACACTCAGCATACAAATTTGAAATGACACAATCACATTTTGTCCCATGAGAGACACAGTAGCAGTGTGGTGAGGAGCAGGTTAATGCGAGGAGCGGGGATGATGGATGAGAGGCTAATGGGGAGAAGGATGACATTGTCAAACTGAAACCATTTAAGTCTGATAACACTATAATTTACATTTTACTGCCGGTCATATGGAAATGTTAGGAACCAGCCTGTTCCATTATTACTGATGTGTGTGCCCATTTTGTTTAAGCCGCTCCTAAAAGGCATCTATGTCACACTATACTAAATAACAGATTCATAGGTCTATGTATTATCTCTTATCTCTATGTGTCTGCTAGTCTGCTAAAGTTTGCTGATTCTTTTATATTTTGTTTTTTGTAAACAGGAAAACTGGTTTACAACTGCTTAATCGTAAGAGAAATGAGACCATTGACTTCCTGTTTAAACATGCAGAATTGATTGGCCCTGCCTGTTCATAGTGGAATTTGCAAACCAAACAGTGCATTTACATTTACATGTTTTGGTTGTTGAAAAAATGAGTATTTGATGTTTTTATACTTTATTTGTGTGACCCGGTGTCAAAATCCCCAGTTAGTAAAGGGAAAGTGGGCAGATATAGGGGGTAGGTGAAAATAAACATTTTCTAAGTACTGCAGGACAGTAAAGGATTATTCAAACATAATCAATCAAACATAACATAACATAATTTTGAGTAAGTTGACTTTGAGGGACAACAAAGCAAAAAGTAGATTTTGCGTAATAAGTCCCCTTTAAACAAATGCTTTTATAAGAGCAATATTGCAATTTCTACGATTACAAAGTATAAACAAACAAGTTAGTTCCCGTTTCAGATTTATCCTTATAGCTACATACTATATTTAACTGCAACTTTTGTGCAACTTTTATGGTGGAGGGCCTGCTTCCTTTGCCTAGAACATTCCATGGTATGACATTAAACATATCCATCTAGTATTCATCCATTACAGTTGTTACTATTGCTCAAAAATACAATATTTCCTTCTATGAATAGGGGTGACTCTCTACAGATGTGAATTGTAATGTAGTTCTGTCACTGGCCTGTCTAGGTTTAATTTGTAGAACATTCTAGACAAAGCAATAATATTTCCATGGAGACAAGCAGGTGGCGGACCCTCAAACTTCAAATGTTACACCATGCACCTTTAAGAATATGGCTTTTCTCTGTCCTTATAAATCCGCCATTAGAAGTTAGTGATAAATTGTTAATACACTTTTTCATCGCTTACAGCATGAGCTTGAACACTTGTCCCTCACACACTCTGAACCACTTTGCAAATACCCAAGCACCTTTACTTGCACTGAACCGTAAAAAAGATGTCATCAGCATAAATCTATGCCGTACTGCTGAAAGACGGTTTCAAATACAGGCTGACAGGGGCCTCCTGGATGCACACTCCCCAGAGACAGAACAAAGCACTCTCATCTCGTGTGGATGCTAAATAACCGTCTGCCTGATCAGGTGGCAGAGAGGGATATGTAGTGGCATCTTCTGTAAGTCAGAGCGGATGTGTCTTCTGATAACATAAAAGACAACCTGTGGACCTGAGATATGAACTTTCAATGGGAGATAAGAAATAAGTATGTCTTTTTCATGTTCAGAAGCTAAACTAATCGCAAGTTCTGATGATTGCAAATCGCTGAAACAAGCACTGGGCAGTGTTTTTTCCATTCAAGTGTTCATATGCCACAATTTTCTGATCTGTTATATGTTTTTCCTCATCAAAAACATTCCCTGAGTTGTGTTTTGTTTCATTCACACATGTTTAACACATACACTGCACATTTAGGCTGAGTTCTTTGCTCAAACTGAAAACACTCTCCATACACCTTCACTAGAATGATTTGGATAATTTCTACCCTGGAATTTCCCATCTCAATCTCTAAAATAAAGGTAAATGGTAGGTATTGAAAACGACTTGAAAACTACTGCGTCATGACATCATGAGGGGGAACAGAGCATTTTGTGCTTTGAAGACGTAGACAGACTAATACAGAATTACTCAAACACATGAGAATAAAACAAAACACAACTCAGGGTATGTTTTTGATGAGGTAACATTCTAACATGGCTTCAAGCTCACAAGTCAATTTAGTGTAATATAGCAACTTTAATACTAGTTTAATAACATTTTGCCTAGAGTTGTTATTAGTTTGTAGTATATTTTCCACAATCAATCTAATTACTTCTCATTATCTCATACTTAATTATTATTATTATTATGTTGGGTTTTTTTTTTTTTGCCTAATAATATGCCCTTATATATGCATTTTCTTACTGTGCGCAAATTTGTCTCTCCACAGAAAACCCTAACCCTCAAACTTATACCAATACTCAACTATATTTTTTCTTTTTTTCCATAATGGCACACATTAAAGTCATGCTGAGGAATCAAGCAGTTACCGAGCTATTCTAAGTGCCTTTCAACCCACATCTGTTTTGGCAAATTTAGATTATAAATAGCATAAATTTAGTTTCTGTTTTTGAGAACAGAACTACCAAGTGTCACCGCTGCTCCATCTGCCCTGGCTTAAACGTTTTGCTCTAGTTAATTATGAGCCATTTTACTTCAAGCCATTTCATTTGCATTTTTATTGGAAAGTCTTGTCCACATAATTGAAGTTACATGATTATGTAGGTTAGTGTGGTACTGTCTATCAATGTGCTTTTCACTCTCTCTTTGTGCTAGTTTGGTATCTTAATGAGTGCCATATAAACTAATCTGTATGCAGCCTTGTATTTTGCTGTATTCAATTTTCGCTCTATACCTATCTTTACACTCACAGTTATGTGTTGGTCTTGGACAATACCATATACATAAATCTCAAGATAATACAGAAACTAATGCTAGCTTTACAACTAGTGCTAGTCTGGACACTGCAGAGGTCTAGAGCTCTTTAGAGTTAAGTAGACAAATACTAGTCTGACCTCCTTCACTCTTGTACTCTTGGGTGTCAACAAGAGGTGTAAGGCCCCTAGTGGCTACTGACAGTTGAGCAACCATGTTGTTTTTGTTACCAAATAGAGATATTGAGGTATACAGTATCTATAAATGCATTTTTTATTAATTTGTATGGTTCAGGGATGTTGTAAGACCAGACTGGAATACTTCACTCATTTTATATTGACTACCTATAGCTTTGTTTTAAATTGACAAGGCCAGAATGTTATATTGAAAACAAAAAAGATATCTCAAATGTCAGCTATGTTATTAACTATACTGTTGGAGTAAGTTTTATTGTAAGGAAGAAATATCATCACATTGGGATTTATTGTTCAATAAAGAAAATAAGACAACTGAACTGTGAATATAGTCATGGTTAATGGCCATTTTCTTTATATTTTCCATTTGCATAACACTTTTCACTTTTATTCTCTGGATTTAAAGACATAAGCCACTTACGGAGAGACTATGGCTGAGTCACTCAGCTTTGAACCTGGTGAAAAGCTGCCACAGCCTCCATCATGATTAGGCTCCCCACTAATAATGAAACATACACAGTGTACTTTTATCACTGAAGGAGTTGGGATCATTTGACTTGACAACATGAGCAAAGGAGAGAGTCTTGTACACTTTTTGTTATTACTTTAGCTTTTAGCTTTTTTTTTTTTTTTAATGCTCCACTTTGAAGCTGCAGGGGATATTTGTACTGATATAAAATAAAATATAATTTTGAAATGTCACAAAAATCATTTAGTGGTCAAACCCAAAAGTCAGTAAGAAGGAGTGTTTTCAATAACCTTATTTTGTGTCTTTTTATTTCTACAAATAATTGAACATTTTGCAGAGCATTGATCACTGTCCATGAATGGTGATGGTGAATCAGGCTGGAGGTGTAAGACAATAGAAATCTGTTGTTTTTGTCTAATTCAGATTATATAACAATCTGGTGTTTTTACAAACAGGTTTATCTCATTCGTCACTGATTCTGATGGACATTTGCTTGCATCTTATCAAAAGTTTTCTACTGAGCCACTGCCTGTATATTTCAGTAATTAGCTGAATAGAATGTAATAAGTGTAGACCTTTGTATTGTATGTGTTTGACTCATGATGGTAATTGCTCATTGGGTGCTAGTTGCTAAGTGAAACAGCAAAAATAGAAACAATCATGATGGTTGTTAGCAGTGATGTTTCTTTAGTCCAGTGCTTCTCAATTATTTTCTGTCATGCCCCCCCTAGGACGAATAAAACATCTCGCCCCCCCCAACGCTCGCTGGTTTACTGAAGTAGCAGTCACAAGCGGGATGATTGTCGGCAATATTCGGCACGTTTTCGCTGAAAAAACTCAAGCGGCTTATCAGAGTGATTGGGGTGTAATGTATTTAAGTGACGCCTTAATTTATTGGGCTTCATGCTGTCGGCTGCCAACATTTTTAGACGCAGTAAGCACACCGGTCTTTCCTCGTCTCCCACCGTAGTCACAGTGAAGCCAAGCGCTACATACGCTTCGTCATATTTCCTCGTCTTAGCTTTCGGGAGATTTTCGTTTGTCTCTTTATCTCCGTCTCTCTCCACCTGTCTTCTCATCCCTGTTAAATATGTTTTCATGGTGTCACTTGAGGGTCTGCTACACTTCGTGTCTACACTTCATACTCAAACTCTGTACTGTGTGCAAAGCGCGCATGCTCAGTGCAAACAAAACTCCTACACCACCGAGCGAATGCTCCCTGCGCACACTCTGCCAATGAGAGCGCCACTGCCCCCTAATGTAGTGGAAGTGCAATTGCATTTTATTCTAAAGGCCCGTTCAGACCAAAGCGTCAAAGCGTCCACTTTCTATGTAAAGTCTATGTGGACGCGCGACTAGAGCGTCCTGCGTTTTTGCGGCGCGTTTTCAGCGTCAGCGCGGCGCGAATCTGGCGTCAGCGCAGCGCGTCTTCAGCGTTTTGGCGTCAGCGGCCAAGACGCGCGTCCAAGGCGTCAGCGTCAAGAAGTTGAAAATGCTGAACTTTTCGCGTCAGACGCGCCGCGTCAACCAATCAGGGACGAGTATCCAGAGACGCAGCGACGTTATTATCAGGAAGAAAGACCCGAGAACCAGAACGAGAACCACAAACATGAACGGAGAATAAATATATACGCCACAATCACCGAGCCGATCGCGAGGACTACACCAGGACCGGACCAGGACCAAACCAGGACTAGACCGAGACTAAACAAGGACTAGACCGAGACTAGACCGAGACTAAACAAGGACTAGACCGGGACTAGACCGTGATTAGACCAGGACTAGACCGGGACTAGACCGTGATTAGACCAGGACCAGACCGGTATTAGACCAGGACTAGACCGGGACTGATCCAGTGTCATTAGCGGAGTAGAAATATATATACGCCCAAGTCGTCGACCCGATCTCCTCCTTTGATGTTTTATGTCATAAAAACACTCTCTCAGTCTGGTCTGACATTGTTTCGGGAAAAGAGCGGGACCGGGCTCTTGTTTCCAGGGCAACGGACGCGCGTCAAGTATTTTTGTCCCGTTCGTCCACGGCGTCAAAGATGCGCGTCGGGGGCGTCTAAACTCACATGCAAAGGCTCCAAATAGAGGCGACAAGGCGTTTTTTGACGCTTTGGTGTGAACGGCCCTTAAGACAGTAAAAAAAAAAAAATAAAAAAATAAAAAAGCATGCTCCCCGAGGTCAAACGCGCCCCCCTTGACGGAGCCTCGCGCCCCCCCAGGGGGCACTTTGAGAAGCACTGCTTTAGTCTATGACCTCTCAGTATTTGCTTTATTATATGGTAGCTATTGCTGTATCCCCAAATAAACATTATTATTCTTTATACAAGATACAGAAAGCTTTCCTTCAAGCTCATATCTTGTGCTTTCATAACTTTATATTTTGGGAAAGCTTTTGTCTTTTTGCAGTTACATTTTAGCTCCAGGCGATACTGGGCTCACTGCTAAAGGAGTGTTACTATTGTTCCCCCGCAAGAAGTTTAGATTCAGCTGTGAAATTTAGCACTTGTTTAGACATATTATCCCATAATGCTTTGCGACAATGAATTATTTGTATTTAAATTGTCACCAGTGCAGCATGCTTCTACATATAAGTTTTGTAATGCACCTGTATTATATTCAGTCTTACTTAAGTGACTTCTATCTAAATGTAAATGGCATCCTACAGCGTGAATATCTTACGGATTTGTATGCAAACAAGAAATATGTATTATAAAGCAGGTGTTGCAAAGTGTATACGATTCATTGGGCCATACCTTATAGAATGTGATAATGGATTTTGTGGGTTCATACTGACATGGAGTGTAAAGTTTGTATGTGTAAGTTTCCCTTCACCATTCGTCCTTCATTGTGATGTTTATGTAATACAAGGAGCTGCTGTTTAAAATGCATGTCTTCCTCCAGGTGTGACTAGACAGCTGTTCACCCTCCACCCGGTGTGACCAGGACAAGTTTGGGATCCGAGGTGACTTTCAAGCTAAAAACTCCAATCAGAAAACAAGGTAAATACACAATATCATAGACGGTTTGTGATAGTTTTATATTATGGTCTGCATTATTTAGAATTTTCTTGGACAGTGCAACAATACTGAATGAAATGAGGTGACGAGTCAGATTCTAACTCCTGTCACTGAGTCATGCTTGTTGTTATGCATATATGCTGTGCCCTAACCCACAGGTCAACTGCCTGAAAACTTTATAAAGTATTAGAGTTCACTATAATTTACTACAAATATCACTTTCTTTATGTTCTTATGAGATACTGTATCTAGGCTTCAGTAGGAAGGTATAGATCTTAATGTTGTCGAAAAAATCTATCCTCAGCTTCTGTTCAATATTAAAACTACTATTGGAACCTGTTATATCAAAAATTATGTTGCTTATTGAGTATTTTCTTAAATTTTAGTTTAATGTGTCCACTGTAATGGTTTTATAAGATAAACCACACCCAGATATGTTAAAAAATCGAAATACATACTACTATATCCAGGTTAATGTTGAAGAAAATATAAACAATAAATGATAATATTGAAACTAATTTATGCCACTGGCCCAAAACCCTGCAGAGGCATTATCCCTATGAAACTATTCTAAATGCACAATATAGTTAGAAAAACATAAACTGCAATAAATAAATAGCGGTTAAAAATCACTTTAGTAGTTAGTTTGTATCTATAATAAGCCATAGAAGTTATTTATTTAACCCTCACAGCTCAAAACTTATCATAGTATAGAAAAATACCAGAAGTTCCTCCCTACTATAATGAAAACAATAAATATTGACCCCCAAAATTATTTTTCTATCTAAAATGTAAAGTCGATATAGTAATTATTGTGACAGGTCTACCAGTACATACATCTTCTATAAACACTCACTGTAGCTTATACCTATAGCAGAGGGGCAGCTTTCCAAATAAAATCATCATGACGCATTATATGTACTTTCTGCATTTTCTGATTAAAACCTGACACCTTTAGAAACCCCACTAGTTTGTGAGTGTGTTCAAAACATTCATTCATTTATACGCACCATTCGAGTCCCAGTGAATACCTGTCAGAGAAAAGGCAGCATTGACAATGGGAGCTGGGCTGTGCTACCTCTGCCTCTGAAATGGGTGTGTGGGTGGAGGAGTGAGTGCTAGGAGCGCTACTGTGTGGGACGTGGGCTCTGAGTGGGAACACAAGAGCTGCTTTAGTGAGACCATCAGCAGAGACAGTCACGCTTTTTGTTTCAGGCAAAGACATAGACAGCTCCAGGTAGTGAGGTGAACCATGGGGCAAATGTTTTGTATGGTTTTATGTACAGTTTTGTCAGAGTATGATGTATAGAGGTGCAAATGTATACATGCAGTTATGTAAGGTAGCAATTGTCACACCTGGGATCTAGGAAAATACAGTCTTAAAAAGAAAGACGTTGCTGTGTAACATATGCTGTATGTATGTTATTTGGAAGTTAAAAAATTATTTGTCCCAGTAATATAATAATGTGTGTCAGGGTCAGTGATGTGATGTTGGCTTTTCTAGTTTTTAATATATAAAGGTTTAAATTGTTTAAATGTTTCACTTTATTAACTTTAGTTGTACTAATACACATTTAGATGAAGAAACCAAGTTTTAAAGCATATTATAGGTCTTAAAATGTCATTCGGTGCTACGGATGACAAATAGAATCAGCGATAACATTTGTTTGCACAAATTCTGAAAATTGACAAAATCCTTAACTTTTCTCAGTGGTATAATTTTAGAATGAAAATATAAAACTATTTTCAAAATTAACACAAAATTATTTAAATGTCTTAAATAAAGTTGTCACCAAAAGCCTATTCAATCAATGTCCTTCAGTAAAACAAACTTAAAGGGCCATTTTGAACAATAATCTGAGATCTTTCCCCTTATATCATGTGATGACATCACTCTGAGCACCCTGCAGGACTCTGAAGTGGAAACAAGTTTCAGATTTGTCTTTTTAGTTTTTGCTGAAGATGCCTTTGTCACGAGAAGTACAAATGCCACAATTTTGGATCATTTGGTAGAACATTCAAAATGTGTTTAAAACTGTTATAATTTTATTTTAATGTGCGATAATTGCTTGGTATGAGCAGTCAACACTGATGCTTTTGTTTGTTTCTTATGGATAAAGTATAAACCAGTTTAGAATGAAAATTCGGTAACACAAAATATGTCATTTGGTGAAACAGAATTTGTCATTTGGTGAAACTGACCTGTGCTTGTTGTAGGTAACATTAAGCATATAACTCAAAAATATCTGCATTTCTTTTACAATTGTATTTGTGTTATTTACTACACAAATAAAACTATATATGCTACTATATTGTAAAGTAATAATTTTCATTTTAAATGTAAAATAACCACGCAAATAAGGGAAATTAGCTTTTTTTTGTATTTTAGTTAAACTCTCATTCAATAAATCGGCATATGTCATGCGATGCAATGCTGATACTACAGTGAAATATATCAGAAAAAGTTTGTTTTGACATATAGATAAGAACTTAAATTTAAATAGGGAAAGTGCTAACAGACTTAAGTTTTATCCAACATTAAAGGGTTTTACTCTTTTTATGAAAATAAATTGGTACCAGGGTTGAGAGTTAATGCCGTACTACGGCAAATTTTGAAATTCTTCAAAACTTTGAGAAAAAAAAAAAATTAATGGCCTAGTGTTTATTCTCGGTTTGTGTTTTTCATATTTTTCAGTAATATATTTTCCTTTCAATTTAATTACATTTTAACAATATGCCCCTTTTACCGAATGACATTTTTAAGACATCCCTGGCATTAAATCTAAGTTTTTCACAAGGGGCATATATTAAATGATAAAATATGCACTTAAATATACCAGAAAATCTACACATTTTGCATGCTGGTATATTTGCTTATTCGAAATGAAGCCTCATGACATATAATGTTATAGTGCTATAAACTTGACATATGATCTTTTCAGTTCTGAAATATAGAAATTGATCTTTATGTTTTGCCTCAGCAGAAGCTTGAGTCTGTATCTTCATCCATGCAATTTATTTGATGATAATAGTAATATATTCCAAAAAGTAATTTGCTGTTGTGCTTGACTGAATATTTTAGTTGATCACTTAATAACTGGTTTACCAACACTAGCCTCAATACAAATTTAATTGTGTTGACTCCTATGACATGTTAGTTGACACGTTTCTTTTTGGGCATAGAAGAAGATCCAATTTGGTGACTAATTTAAAACTAACATTTAATTGAAAGTGGGAATTTTTTGCTCACAAAAGAGTTTCTGATTAGGGTACTTCGTCTTTCAACAGATTGAAATCTTGCTGTCCATACTAATAAACCTTTGCTGTATTTGAAACAACTGGCAGAGTTTGAGGACTGACTATAATGGCCCTTTAAGTCTTTAAGTCAATACTTACAGCCATACTGCTTTTTGTCAGACAACAAATGAATAGCCATGACAATTTTAGAAGTCAAAATAGCTCATTTCATTTCAATCTATGCTCTAAAATGTAATGTGCTTTTTTCTCCAGCTGTTTGGTGGTTTGTCACTTGATTTTATCATTCATAAAGTTTGATTTTCATAAAGTTATTATCGAATTAAGGATTGCATTGTTGTTTGATGTAGGATAGTCAAAAGTATCAAAAATCAGATCCAAATCGATATAAAATCTCGTATCTAAACTGGATAGTCCTTTGAACAAGTATTGATACTAAAAAAAGTCACATTGACAGAAAATGGACAGAAATGAACTTTTCCTGAAAAGCTTTAGAATGATTTTGAGCTGTATCAGAGCAACTACAAAAGCACATAGACTAGTGTACGCTCATGGACCACCTGGACAACTGAAGGATTACACAGATAAGACCAGATGGTAATATAAAAGAAAGTACCATAATTTATTGTTGAAAATGACATTCTATTTTCTAAATGAAGGTTGATGGGTTCTTTTTGTTTTGTTTTTTATCATTGTGTTCTCAGAATCAGTACTGAGCATTGAGCCCATTCCTAGTATCTAAATTGAGTTTGAAATTTTAGTATCTTCACTATGCTACTTTGGTCATGGTATCAATAATTGTGAATAATCATGAAATCTCACATAATGACACAAAAAATTTATATCAGGGCATCCACTGATTTCCATATTAGTTAGTTTTTACTTGAGTTGCCCTTCTTGATTACAAACATGTACTATAAAATGTCCTCTTCATAACACTGTAGCTGGAATAAGAGCTTCTATACCTCCAGCATCAAGGCAAACAACTACTCAATCATTTGACATTGTATAACTCCAGTCAAGCACGGTGACTGCCTCTGGATACACACACACACACCCCGACACACACGCACACACACACATACACACATGCACTACAACCCCACAGTCCACGCACGGTCGGTAAATAAATGGGCCTAAATCCTGTCCCTGAGCTCCTTTTTGTTACTTGAGGCTCCTGCAGTGAAGTGGCGGCCCTGAGAGGAGAGCCCTGCAATGCAGCATCTGTGTGACTCACAAACACACACACACACACATTTACAGAGAGATGTGACCGTGCGTGTGAGAAAGTGTGGAGAAAGATAGAGAGAAGGTAGGAGGCAGACGCCGATAGAGGGAAGGACGAAGGAAAGAAAGTAGGAGGCAGAGGAGCGAGTAGGAGGCAGTGTAGGAGGATGAAGAGCAAGAATAACAGGTGGGAGGAGGCATTAAAGGACACTAAGATATGGAACCAGAGATGAGGAAGAGAGAGAAGATGAAAAATGGACTTAATTGATAATGCATTTGCAGTGTGTGAATTCATGCTGGTGTGAAAATGTCAAAAACCACCAAGTAGCTAAAATGTGCACTCAAAGTCACATTTTGCTACAGAGATTTAAAGTTAACAATGTAATTGCTTTACAGTAATAGCAATCAACCTATATTAAATGGATAATTTTAAAAACATATTGGAGCAGTATCTAACATGCACTCTTACTGTTTAAAATAGATATTACAATCACAACTGAATCTGGGGTGTCAGTACCTTAGTATACCCAAGTAGTTGGAACCAAAACACAGTTATAACAAACAACTTTATCCAATGTTTTTTTGTAATTAAGAATAAATCAGCATTGCGTTTGTTATCAGTAAGAGAAATATTTGATTCAAACTTATGTCCATGGGGGGTGCAAAAATATAAAAATATCGATATATTGTATCGTTTAATGTGATGATACAGTATTGATATTGTGGGCTGCTGTATCGATATATCGCCAAGAGTATTTTTTGGTATATTTTACTATATTATTTTGTTACAACGCTACAGTTTTGTTGCTTGTTTAGTGAAAGGAAACTCGTTTATGCGACACATTGGACATATTCACTGTTTTGAGGATTAAAATGGGTGTGTTTCGTATGAACTTTGCCCAAGAAGTACTTTAACAAAGACAAACAAAGATCACAACCATGATTTAGCAATTATTTTTTTATTGAATCAAATCGATTTAAAATATATATTGTATCGAACTGAAAGTGCACTGTATCGAGATATGTATCGTATAGTGGCCTACATATCTAGGTTTGTATCTTATCGGCAACTTCTTAATGATAACCAACCCTAATGAATATGTTATTGCATTGCCTGAAATGTTAAACAATATGACAACTTCTATGAATGCATTGTTACATTGCAAAATCACTGTTGAAAAAGTAATTGCAATAAACTTCCACTTTTATTTTAAGAAAGTATGTGGCTGTAGTGTGATGTGTCATTGGATTTGCTGGGCTAATTGTTAGTTTGACTGTGCACAGATTGATTTGTGAAGCAGCGGTCTGTAATTAGAGCTCACTGATGGTGTCTGAGGCTTAATAATTTCTCAGGCTGAGATTTATGTTGCCTGTAAACACTCCTGAACAGATGTACCAAACAAGCAGACATATTTGGGATGTACACAAGGTAAAGAAGCAGGCTCATAGTTAATATAGAAAGGAGCACTGTAAAAGGCTAGCCCAAATCTTAAATGCTTTTGACAAAAGTTGAATTCATGTATGTAACTTTTTGGTTGGGGGTCCTTCACCAGCTCTACCTTACATTTATTCAGTTACAGGTGGTTTTATAGCTCAAAAATATCTGTGACTGTGAATGAGGTTGACTCTCCACAGATCTGAACTTTAACTCAGTTTGGTTTGGTCTCTATGAAGATAGAAAGGTTTAATGCCATACTGTGAAACATTACAGACAAAGCAATAACATCTGCATGAAGAAAAGCATTTGACAGACCCTCCACCAGAAAAGTTACACAGTTCATCTTTAACTGTAAAAATTTAGCATTTATTCTATAATTTGCTGAAATATTATAATAAAAAAAAAATGGCAGTGACAATATCTGATTTGATAATAATTGTCTCTGGGAGAGTATGTTGTGTATATCATTTCATGGGATTATCATTGAGTTAAAATGTCAAGCCGCCTATTTTTACAGTCATGAAATATTAACATTGGAATCAGGTTATGATTACTATACACTAGTGAGTATAGTACACTAGTGAAATTATTGCTACATATCCCTGGTTTAATTTTTTATAGAGCATACTCCCATGTTACAGCCTATTTGAAACACACTATACTACCATACTACTATATTGGCCTTCACTTGACAGTTAAAGATAATGTATGTTAGCACAGCTATATTGACAGTAGTATCCTGTCATGTGTGAATAGTCTTTGTTCTTCTGGAGCATCTATCTGAAGCATTAAATCTGACACTTCATGTGTTACTAGGCAACCTGATCATTACTACATTATTAAATATTAATACAGTCACTACTCATTCAGTTCAAAACATGAGTGAACATTATTAATACAATTGTGTAGTGGTATCATAAATCACATTGTTTCTTGACAGAAAAGTGGTAAAGAGGCAACAATTATTTTTTACATTTGATACATATAGAATTGCTATTAAGTTATAACACAGAATTTTTCCTATGAAACACACCTCAGCATTAGGATTTGTTCGCTCAACGGTAGGCGGATACTTTTTTATTTAACCAGTCTCTGCTGTTTGGTTGTGATGTATGTAATGCTCCAAATTCCGTAGGAAGAACGGCAATAGCTTTTTCCCCCTTGATAAAATTCACCAAATATTCTCTTTGTTCCAGCTTTAAATCCTCGATCTTGGGAATTGTTGCCCACACAGAATGTATGGCTTCATCTACATCCATCTCGACCACTTTGTTTACTCTTGTGCTGTTCCACAAAAGGGACCTGGACAGGCACTTGAGTTAAGGCGTTTGAGTTTGACATCATGGCTTCACAGCTCTTCGTTGATTGGCCAGTGAGTGGTCTACAACTTCTGGGGTTCTTGCAAACAATCTAGTGTGTTTTGATTCCTGACCTAGTTGCTTGAGAGAAATTAAATTGAGTGAAGGCACTAGGTGGCACCAGCCTGGCTCACAAATAATAGCTTATAATACTAATTATGTGAACATAAGCACAACACATTTATTAACAAAAGCAAGAGTACAATTTCATCCTCTTAAGTATGAACTCCAAAGACATATTTCTTTTTTTCTGACAGAGGTCTGGCTGCAGACTTCTCCATTAAAAAGACCCAAGCATACAATAATTAGAGGTGTCTGAATCTCAATCTAGATTTGATTTGATTAATTGCTCAGCCAGAGTTTAGATAATTGGATCTCACTCAGTGTTCTCACTCTGTGTTGAGCACCTACCAAAGACCCTTAATGATAGACTTTTTTGTTTTCCCCCTATTTCTTTTATTTCCTTGTGCAAACAGAAGCGGTCTTAGCTCTGGCCCTCCCTTTGGCTCAGTGCCTCAGGCTCCCAGCCAAACACAACAGACCTGCTGCTATTCTCTGTCATGTCACTATTGTACAAGCTTTTAATAATTGTCCATACAAGAGTCATATACAAAGTTATGAGTCATTTCTTACATTGAACTTTATTATGTTTTGTCTGTACCAGCAAGTGGTGGACTATCATTCATTCATATATCCCCTAAAATGTAAGTGCACCATATTGCTGGCAGTAGTAACTCTCAGCAGGGTTACAGGAAGCTGAACTCCTTCATCTCTTCACTGGGCCTAGTCACAGTTATATTAGGTTTGGAAATTCGCCACAGCTCAAAGTGACCCTTTATACAGACAGGGGACGTCAGCGTGCTTTATGAGGCTTTTAATATTGGAAGTGCTTCCCTGTGAGTTTTAGTTAGGTCACTGTGATGGGACGGGGAACAGAGGCAGTGTGACATGGAGGGGATCATAGTAAATTTACCACTTTGGGCTTTGGGGAGGGATGGACTTAACATTTTTCATACGTTTTGTGCCGTGACAATCGGTATTGAAGCTCTGAGAGGATTTCGATTCAGAACTGAGTCATGCGATGCCCCACAGACTTCGGTCTATGATCCTTTTTTAACTCAAAGCAAAAGAGTTGGGCTACGCATTAAAACACAATTGAATCTAAATCACTATTTAAGTTGGTGCAATTATCAAAACTCAAGGGCTGTAATTATTTAGATAACAGAATGTCCTCTGCAAAGTACAAAATATTCTGTATTTTTATAGAAAATTCTTGTTGTACCCATAGTTTAGACCTCTACAAATATGTTCTGAAATGCAGTGGATTTGGGTTCTGTATTTTAGTTTATAACTTCATATTTCAGTCTCTCAAATGCTAATGCTCTGTGTTCTTTGAACAGAATCCTATTTTTTAAAGATCCTATATCACACAAAATGGATTCTTCTGAGCTTTAAGCCGTGTTAGAATGCTGTTACCACATCATATACATACCTGGAGTTGTGTTTTGTTTCATTCACACATGTCTGAGTAACCTCTACATCTACAAAGCTCTAAATGATCTGTTCCACTTTGTGATGTCATTTAGTCCTAGTTTTTACGATAAAAGAAACATTTTACCTTTTGTTTAGAAGAGATTGGCAATTCCAGGGCTCAAATGATCTGTTTTCTTTTGAGAGAAGAACTCAGCCTGAATATGCAGGGTTTGTGTTGAACATGAAACAAAACACAACTCCAGGTATGTTTGTGATGAGGAAACAACTTCATAGCATAGATCAGAATAGCACAATATAGCCCCTTTAAAGAAATATACTACAGCACAATATCACAAAAATTGCAATTCGACTTTTTTTCTTCTCTGTTTTTCTAAATTATGCAGAATTCCAGTTTGCTTGGTTGTGCGATTCCCAAAAGTGTTGAGGATATGGTGGATGTAGTGACTAGTGCTCAGTGAGGCAATGGCCAGGTCCCAGGCTGCACTTATTGGATCATGATTCTTGAGCAGACCCCGTTTTACAGCTCTGGGTCTCAGTGGGCGCAGAGGTAAATGACAAATTGCACAGTCACACTCCTCGTCCTGCAGGAACTCGGGCTGCAGGGAAATACTTCAAGTAGCACCAGGCACAGACCTACAGCAGTGAGCCATAGTTTAAGGTAATAGCTGCCTGTCACCTCCATGCATTAGTTTCCATTGGTTTTAAATGTATTTTATAGATACAATGGGTGATGATAAATCTGTTTTTATTACTAACCACCATGGTGCATAACACTTTATTCCCTCTCTTATTTCTGTTGACTGTATAACTGCCTTATAGCTACAATGGTTTTCAGCAGTACTACTTACAATTCTACTACTACTACAGATTGACCGATATATCAGGCCAATATTTGAACTTTTTAGCATATCGGTTATCAGGCTTAAAACTCCAGCATATACCAATAGTTTGTGTCAGTCAATCTGAAATCTAAAAATACCCATAAAACCTTGCTATATTAATACTTTAATATGAAGAGATAGCTGCACAAAATGTGACTACACAGCTCTCTTATAGGTTTGTGTGAAAAAGCGCAGTGGGTCAGTTTGTAGAAAATTTAAATGACATAATTTGGGGAAAATAAAATGAAAATCAACCCCATATATTACCCTAAAAATATGGGGGTCATGTACAGTTTAGCTTTAAGCAAATAATACTTAGATTTTTTTGCCTGCACTAGCCTTGAAAAAAACTGTTTTCCAAGTTATCCTACCGTTCAGTAATTTGCATTCCAATTCTTTTTAAGTTAAATGCCAAATGCCCTCCCTGGTCCAACAATATCCAGCCAAGTGTAATGCTGGCATTGACGTTTCTAAACAATTGCACATTCATTCAGTTGAAAATCAATCCTTAGTTGTAGTCCTGTAATATTGTCCTTAACCTCTTCATGTAAACCTAAGTTTTATGTGTTTTGCATTAAGTCAAGGACCAAACATGCATTCCTTCCCCTCCATTGATTAAACACTCCACTGAACCATTTATCTCCCCATCTGTCCCACCGCTGTCCAGGACTTCACTGGTCTCTCTGCATGACCTCTCCTCAGGCGATTATCTGGAATAATCAATATTTCTCTTTTTTTTTGCTGCTGCTTGATCTTCTGTCCTCTTGTTCAAATCAATCGTGTAGAAGCAAAAATCAGGAGGACATTTCTAATACTTCAAATCCCTGTGTTTGGTTTACAGCCATGACTGCAAATGTCTGACAATGTAATCTCGCTATACTCGGCATAGGCCATTGTTGATACAGTTTCTACAGCTACTTTGATGTACCTTAGCAGCGTCCAAGGTCTGTGCTGTTCATTTGTAGTATGATTCCAACCTGGGCCAAGTGTGGAATAAGCCATTACATACACATAAATCAGGCGGTTTTCATCCTGCGCCTGTCAACTGCTCACACACCCAAGGACGTACAGGCACTTCTGAACTGTTGACAGTGAAGCTGTGGCAGGGATGAACAGGCGATAGTTGTAGCTATAGGCATGGGGACTATTCCACTGTAGTGTCTCCATTGGACTCGACTATATATAGTTATGTGTTATGTGTTGTTAGTGACAACATTTAACCTGTGGTAACGATGCTGCAAATGATACTTTCAAGTTTGTTAAGAAGGGTATTCATTTGGCATGTTTTAATCCTAGTTTCATATTTCCTATTAATTTACTTGTGCACTCATAATCCTGACAATGTAAACTATATACATTTTATTGCAAAAACTCAAAATCAAACTGTTGATAGCGAGGGAAAAAAGCAAGGAAAAAAAAGTAATTTTAGACAGCTTTTGTGCAAAGGTATAATAACTACTGTAATGCATTTACCTTTTTAATCAGAGTGTTGCAAGAGTAAAATCTCATGTGGCAAAACAGACAACAGAGCAACAGACGACAGAGCAGAAATAAAAGGGATTAAATGAAATTAAATGAAAAAGTCAATTCCTGCCTGGATGACAGTAAATGATTAAATAATAATACTACTACAATAATATAATAAATACTCTTCTCAAATCTCCTGAAATGAACAAACTACTCATGCTTTGTTACAACTCCTTTATATATATATATATATATATATATATATATATATATATATATATATATATATATATATTTTTTTTTTTTTTTTTTTTTTTATTTATATATATATATATATATATGTCTTTTGTCTTTCAGGATATAGGAGAGTCCAGCCTCTGCTCACTCTCCCCTGCTGCTAACCCCAGCATGGCAGACAGTCGACAGCCTGAAGACGGCGCCCCCCAGTGGAGTCCATCAGCAGGGCAGGAGGCGCCCAGTCCCATTGGAGCTAATGGATACTCCTCCTCCTCCTTCAGAACATGTCAGACTGGGACCATCATGAGTGGGGGTCCGTACACAGCCCGAGAGAATGGATTCAATGGAGACCTAACTGGGGCCCATGCCATTACAGCAGGTGAGATGTACAGTGAGGAAGTTTTCAACATGATACAAAAGTCAGTGCGTTTTACAATACAACAAATATGTCTACAGTGGGAATAGATTTGATGTTTTTTCCTTCCATATTCTGTATTTTGATTTTTTTGTGTAATAATTCTGTGTGGATTTTGCATATTTTCTGTGATTGTCAGGAATGAACCTAATACCATAACCAGATGTCCAAGTAATTTCCTTTGTGGATCAAAAAAGTCTGTCTAAGTCTAAGTCTAACTCAAAGATAATGCATTTTGTGTGTAAAACTTAATGTCTGAAATTAGTTATGCCAGTCTTTTAAGCTATGGGCAAGCCTTTGTTTCTAATATAGTCTTTGTGTTAGAGTGAATTTTGACAAGTATTTTTAAAATGTGCCAAAAAACAAATTATTAATTTTTTGTTTATGTCTTAAATCTGAAATTCTTTCTTGTACAGTTGCAGAAAATGGCTATTTTCTATTGATAATGTTACAAACTTTTGAAAACAGTTGACCCTGTGTAATAGACCTTTTTCACAATGGCCGGAAGTGCCATGATATAGGGTAAACATCACTTCTAGTTAATGCTTTTCTATGGCAAAATATCTGTGGAAATGTTTTGCGCTATTTTCCACCAGTAATTCATAAATAAGCAACTTGTTAAAAATCTGTTTCATGATGTAGATAATAGCACAGATAGATTTGTGCAGTTCAAATGCTACAAATGTTCACAGATTGCATGTCGAGCATTTAAACTGCACAAATCTCTCTGTCTATGCTAATATCTACATCATGAAATAGATTTTTTATTTTAATTCTACAATCAGTCTGAGTTAAAAAATTACTTATGTTTTAATCATGACCATAATGGTAGTTTTGCCCAGGAGTAGTTCACTAATGCTAGTCGTTGTTAGCCTTTAACTTTTCATCTTTGTTACCTTAATAGTTGTGAATAAATTCTTCATGGACAGAATATGTCCTTTGTCAACCTTGTTAGATGAAGATTTGGTGTTGGGGTAGACAGATCTATGAAGCTGGTGGAAAATACGCGAGACATTTCCAATTCAGCTGTTGTGAAAAAGATCTATTTAGTAAGTACATGGTTCAGCCACAATATTTGCTTTGTCTATACTTTACTATCCAATTATTTGCTGATATCAGATTTTTTGAAAGCTTGAGCATCCCCATTTAAAGGTTGTATGGAGGATTTTTTTTTGTTTCAAATTGTCAATGATAGCATTATAGAGGTGCAGTAGCCTTGTAATTATGATGACCAAAAAAAAGAGAATAAAAATTCATCAACTCTGGACGTGGTGGGGCTAAACATTTGCCAATAGATAACAACATTGCCTCGTTATCTGTTAGCTGACAGGCTGTCAATCAATCTCCCTACGTTTCTAGCGTAACTGACTTGCCTGCGCGCCGCCGGTACGTGGTTTACGTACGCCTGTCACGCAGTCCACAGACGCAAGCCGCACAGACGCTGTTTATTCCACCAACGCAACAGTTCTTAGCGGCTTTTTTTGACCTATATCTTCCTCGCAGTTAGCACAAAGTTTGTTGCAATGGCAGACAAGAATCCGGGAGCAGTTAGCCGCAAAAGAAAGTCCGTTTTTGAGGTCGCTGAAAGAAGAAGACAAGGGGAAAAGCAGCGAAGCCAAACTAAGGTGATTCTTGAAGATTCATTCCAGCGATGGCGCAGCTGAAGCAGACGCAGGGTCTAAAGACTGACGCATTGGTCGCCAAATTACTCCTGGACAGGTCACTTCTGCTTATTATGAAAACGTACTTTATTTCCAAGAGCTAGACAAACGTTTTTCAGGACACGAAAGCGATATCCTATGTCTGAAAACGTAATTTTCAAGGCAAAGAAAGAGTCCGCTTGCTGCTGCGTGTTGTAGCTAGTTCATTCGCACTGAATCTCCGCGCAACCTTCTCTGCACCCCTTTCCTGCTCCTGTCCCCGCTGCCCGTTCCGCTCTTCCCCCTGCTCCTCATTTCTCCGGGCACGGAATCTCCGTGCACCGCTCCCCTCTCCTCTCTCCTCTCTCTCCCTGCTCCGCTCTTCTCCCTGCTCCTCACTTCTCGTCCGCGCACGAAATGTCCGCGCACCCGCTCCCCCCGCTCCTCACTTCTCCGCCTTGCCTAACCAACACTGTAGTTAGTTGTTTACAAGTCATGTGCAGCGCACCGGCTGTAAACAAACCTGTTTCTGGCGTAAAGAGGAGGCGGGAGGAAGCGTTTCTACGTAGGGAGCTGTAGGGGAGGGGGGGTGGTTTCACGAATGCGCAACATTTGAAAAAGGACAAACAGTCGTTGGATTTCTCGTTCCTTGGAAAATCCTCTATACAACCTTTAAATGAGTTCAGTCACTTCACCTCTGAAGTGCTGATAAAAATTTTAGAAAACATTTACTCAATAGTAAAGGTCATAGAATAGGCACAATCAGACGGAGGACATCTGAAGGCCCGAGGTTCTGTTAAGATTTGTTTTATGCATTAAAATTAGCTAGAGCAGACAGGAAGTGACTGTGATGAAAGAAAAGCATGGAATTTCTTGTCAATCAGTATATTTCTTGTTTCAGGCAATAGCTCCAGAAGAATTAGTTCTTAATTAGTTTTGCTATATTTCATACGTAAAACATGTTACAAATTGAAGGATGTTTGTAATGTAATAAAGTAAAACTGTCTTGCCCCAGTACAGATATATTGTAACAGCAGCTTTTTAAGTCAAAATGAGACCACTGTGTGCTGTTTGCATTATCTTGATTTTATCGTCTATGAACTAGGAAGTAATGCTGGTGTGTTGTTGGCTAATGTGAAAAACTCCAATTAATTACACATTAATAGGCTTCAGCAAAGGCCATTGGATATTGAGCACAGAATATCGACAACAATGCTGTAAATACTTAAATATAGTATTACACAATTATATATAGTACGCTTTGAATCACATTATATTCTCAGAAGAAACTTTAATAGTTTTGTATAATTTGGCAAAAGTCACGCAGTCAGGTTCTAATTTCCAATATTAAGAAGTTCTAATTATTTCCACCTCATTATTATTTGGTGGTATGATTTCATTTCACTTTGTTATTGTGCATGGCTTGTGTTGTGCGTGGGTTAGCACCCGGAGTCCTCCCTGGAATCACATACTGTTATTAAGAGTGCTGTAATTAACACATAAAATCTGCCTCTTTAGCCCTTACCCCGCTCCCCGCCATGAGCTACAGTCCTGACAATAATGTACCAATGGTGTCGCCATGGCAACTGCTCCCCTACAATTTGCTGTGCTTTTGTTCTTTCGGCCTGTAGCTTCCCGCAGACAAGACAATGCAACAATCAATGACAAAGCCCTGCTAAATTCTCCACATATCAATACTGTGACTCATTGTCCAAGAGCTTAATATGCCAGGTATTTTATGATCTCATTGACAGAATATACTGAGAAGATGTATCTAGTTTTGATACTAGTTTTATTATCGCTTAGTGTAGTATCTAGGTATAATTATTTTTACAAAAATTAAGCACGACAAATAATAATACAGTTGTGGCTACAGCTCTGTGCTTTTCCATTCTATGTAAAGTGTGAATATCCAGTGACTAAGAGAAAAAAAAAAATCTGGTTAATAATGTCACTAACTAAAAATAGTGACACTTAGAATTTTTGCACAACTACTAAAGTCCGCTATCAGTATCAGCATTATATAAGACTAATATATTATTATTGGTAGTAGTAGTAGTAAAAGCTTATGGAATCATGATCTTTTTGCCATATTGCTTTTGTACGTTATACATTGATTTAATGTATTATACTTCTGATAGAATGGAGCTAATTGCGTGTAGGATGCATTATAGTCTCTTATAGTCCGCTTACTTTGCACTGTGATACTTGGCAGTGCTGGTTAAGTACTAAGACAGAATGGGTAGCAGAAGGACTGATGCAGACAGTCTATTTGAAATGCTTCAGGTACAAAATGACACTTGAGGCTGATAAAAGATGAGAACATTCGCACATAAAACACCAAGTGAGAGAAATAATCGTATTCAATATAAAGTGATGACAATAGAAAGTTTCTGGACTCAAGATACACTATGTCTGCCTTATCAAACACCCAATTTTCCCCAAAGCAATATTAACCCCACCAATATTGAACATGCTGTCCACTGGAGCATTGTTTTCTATCTGGTTTATAAATGAAATCACTTGAAGGCTTCCCATCTGTACATGATTTCCCAGCGGTAGTAGCACAATGGCTGTTCAATTCACAACTAAATTGATAAAGAGCATAATGTCTTCATTGCCATAACATGTAAAATTGAGTAGAAACAAATCAAATCATATGTTGTACTATAACAGATTTTGTTGAGTTTTTGAAACTTAATTTAAGATGCACTGCATAACATTTGTAGTGGAGGGTTCACCACATGCTTGTCTCCATGGAAATGTTATATGTTATATGATATATCTATATCTATATCTATATCTAGAAAAGTAGGTTCAGCACTATGCTACAGATTACAGATTACAGATCAGGTCTGTGAAGACTCATCCCTATTCACACAAGGAGTTACTGTGTTCTTGAGCTACAGAAACAGCCTTAATGAATAAATGCTAGATGTATATGTTTAATGTCATACCATGGAACATTCCAGGGAAAGCAATAAAATTTCCATAGAGCCAAGCTGGTAGAAGACCCTCTACCAGAAAATGTGTGCGGTTACCTTTAATAACACTAACAATGTGATATTTGCAACAAGAAACTGCATTTTGGTGATTGTTCATAAATATTCATCTGTACTATTTGAACACAATGTCAAAGAAATATGATATATATTCACTAGTTGTATATAGAGTATAATTGATCTTATATGAGCAAATTGCTGTGATATAACCATGTTTGTCCTGTGCTATGAAAAGAGGACTCTTACAATTGATGCATGTTTCTTCCGAATAACAATGGGATACAACTCCGCGGCCCGCCAGTCTGTTGCCATGGTGACCGCTGGCTTCGCAGGTTGTGGTAGGTACTGGTGCCGGGTATCGCACCAAATGGCACTCTCTCCACTCTCTCTGTGCCCTCTCGATCCTGCAGTGCATGTGTGCTAAATGTGTGTGTGTGCGGCAGTCTGGTTGGTAGCGACTGACTCAGGATTTTTAGTCGATGTCTTTACTGCTTTGAGAGGGGAGCGTCTCTGCTACTATACGAGGTAAAAAACATATTTCACCATTTCACCTCACCTAGGGAATACAATTGTTTTCTGTCTGCATGTTGTTAGCCTGCATTATTTGTATAGATAAATAGTTGGTGCATGCTGCTTGCTCTTGTGTCATATCCAGCCAGTGTAGTACATTTGATGTGACATAAGACTTGTCAGGAAATTGCTGAGGCGACCAGACAGCATTGGTCTCCATTAGTGGCTCAAGCATCAAAGACAAGGTCAATTTTACAGGGCACTAACTTTGTGTGTAGGTGTTTGAATGTTGCTTTTAAGACACAAAATCCATTAACCAGGAGAACAGAAAGGTGCTTTGTTTGTGGGTAATAAGGACAATTTACCTTCAAACTGGACAGTCTTATGGCAGCTTGAAATACCACAACTTTGATTATTGTGAAAGATAATTTATTCTTGTTACATAGTCTTAGGATAAATGCAAAAAGATTGTTATTTTATATATATATATATATATATATATATATATATATATATATATATATATATATATATATATATATATATATATATATTATATATATATATATCCTCTTTAGACTAAATTTGATGTCATTTGTGCCTTCCATCCATCACTGAAACTTTTACAAGATTAATTTAACAAGTATGCAATTATGTGTCAACCTCTGAGTGCCATTTACCCATATTAGATGAAAGACTTCACCCTGTAAGCTGTAACACGATTGCACAGAAGATGTTTATTGCCGTTCAATGTTGGAAATGGGGTCTTTGAAATTATGAGTGGGCAGTGTTAAGTGTTCTCAGAAGTGTATTTCTGTGTGTGAGAGTGTGGGCGGGGATTCATCATAATTTGGGGACTGAAATCTGTATGCTGTCACTATATGAGGATCTTTCGCTTCGTGGGGGACTAAAAATCAAGTAATTTCCTCAATTTTAGATCAACACCATGACAGGAATGCATCTATCCAGCTTTTCAGTTGCGATATGAATATCAATAGTGTTACTTTAACTGTCTGCAACGATCTATATTAACTGATCCCAATGTAGGGACAGAAAATGGAGCATTTTTCCCTAAAAAAAACTGTTATTACACAAGAGAACCAATCATGTTATGTAACTATTATTTATCCTTCAATTTCCTACTGAAAAACTCTGTATGAATAAAAGTTCAAACTTCATGAGATGTTTTAGGCTTTAATCAGCCTGTAAATAACCTTTCACATCTCATTTAAGGCCTACTAGCTGAACTGATATCATGAAACTGATACCCAATCCAATTTGTGGGTACCAGTTGCAAAAACACTGTTATTGTGTCCTTCGGCAAGGCACTTCACCCACATTGCCTAGTATGAAAATGGTATAGAGGTGGTGTTGGTCGGAGAGGCCGATGGCATAGATTGGCAGCTTCGCTTCCGTGAGTCTGCCCCAGAGCAGCTGTGGCTACAATATTATCTTACCATCACCGAGTGAGTGTGGAGTGAATGAATAATGCTCTTTAAAGCATCTTTGAGTGTCCAGAAAAGAGCTATATAAAACTGATCCATTATTGTTTATTATTATTAGTATTATTAATTAATGTATCGCCACCAATATTGAGTACCAGTTTTGGTATCGGTCCATCACTACACCATGGTTTAAACCGAAGATATGGGTAAAGATAAGTTAAGCAAGTAGTAATTATATTAAGGTTATGATCAGTCTCCAAGAAATGAATGCAAGTCAATGTAATGTCCCAGGCGAGCACAGAAATCTAACAAGTGTGAGACTGGATGTGTGAATGACTGCCAGCTTGTTTATGTATGTGGGTTGACGTTGGATTAGAATAAGGTCTTCAAACAGTAATGGTAAATAGAGCACACTACCATCCATACCAACATATGAACAAAACTATATTAATGCCCCTACCTAGTGCAGATTTGGATAAAATGCCTCAACTTTTCAGCTAAAAAATAAATAATTGTCAACTAATTAAATAAACTTGAAAGGCACAGGCAATGCAGGCCTCTAGCTCTAGCTAGTCTAGCTCAGGCTGTTCATGAGCTACCAAAATCATGCTATTCAGGGTAAACAAAACCACATTTTTCCAGTGCTCTCCCAATATGGCTGGAGTATAGGTCTGTTGTATAGTATTCACTCCATGCTGTCCAATTACTTACAGATTACCTAGATCTTATATAGTAAATCTGTAGGGATGGGATGAGACACAATTTCCACAAGATGAGAACAAGGCAAGATAATATTTTAACATAAAAAATGAGTAAATTTCATCATGATTCAGTTTTCAGTTCTAGCCTCTTGACTTTGTATTTATTAGATTTAATATCTTTGTGTCTGTTCTAGTAGTTTTTTCATGTTATGCTAAAAAAAAAAAAAAATGCTTAATGCTATTTTTTACTTATTGTTTTATTTGCTCTTACTTATTGTTTTATTTGCTCTTACTTAATTTGCTCTTACTCTTGTCTCACGAGATCTTGTGGCATGAGAACTTGTATCATCCCGATGTACTAGTATATATTTTATAGCTGCATTATATAAAATATAATAATAAAAACCTTATGAGACAATCAGTCTCATTCAGTGATCATTCTCCATTTCCTTATATTTTTCTGATTCTGGTCTTTCTCATGTATAGTGTCAATATCAAATGTGATGCACTTCTTAAGCTGTCTTGTTAACTGACCAAAACAATATTGGACAAAGCCTAACTTCCATGGCCTATGCATCAGGAACATCTATTACAAAACTCAATAACTCTAAAGGTTAAATCGCTCTTGTTCCTCAGTGCCACCTTTTTGGGGGGCTTCTTTCTTTGTTGCTATGGCGACAATAGGAGCTTTCAGATGCAGCTCCCTGCAGCTTCAGAAATGACTGCATGTTATCACTTTCCCACTGAGTCCCATCTCTGACATGACAAAAATACAGCGAGATCTAAGCCACACCTCCACAAGACAGATAATTACTGGATGTTTTTAGAGCTGATTTTCCCCATGACCACTCCACTCAACAATATTTCTGTCAGATTCACACGTAGGAAATTGGTCTGTTTCTGTTAGCAGTCAGGGATCTGAAGACAAAAACGTATAGCATTAAACATATTGATTGTCATGTATAGTTTTTTTTAAATAATCAAACACCTGTAATTGAGTAAAGGTGAGAAAGGCACTCAAAGCCCTTTACATCAAGGAACCACTCGCCTACTCACACATACATTCATACACCAGAGTATGCAGACACTGAGGGTTAAGTGTCTTGCCCAAGGACACGACAACAGCATTCATGTGTGACTGCCAACGAAACCAACATATGGGTCAGGGGATGTGCCAATGACGTTCATGTTGAGAGGGGAATTTTAACTGCCAGCCTTCAGATAAGTAGACAAGCACTCAACTCTGGTACTGTCCCATACTGTGCAACATTCCAGGCAATGTTGTAGCACACACATTGAGGCAAGCATTTGTTGGAAAAGTTACATGATGTATCTTTAAGTGTCAACGTCTTGGCAAAACTGATGAAAAATTATGTTTTTCTCCTCAAGTTGAAGTTATTAAACAGATTTTTGTCTATCTTGGTTTGCAAAAAGCTTTTCTAAGACATATTAGACTAACATAACATAATGCATTTCTTTTCAGAGCAAGTGTCAGCGAGGATTGTGCAGGAGGTGACTGCAGAGGCTGTGGCTGTGCTCAAAGGGGAACAGGAAAGTCAAAAGCTGCCATCAGGTGAGCTGTCAAGCAGTTTAATCCTTTCAGACATACTCTCCTTATTAATATGTGACATTTAAACAAGTCAAACTCCTATTCACCCCAAAAATCTAAGAACTTTGCATTAAAAATGTTGCATTATTATATATTTTTTCATTTTAGTTGAAGACACCACAAATTTGCCTCCGTCCCCTCCCCCCTCTCCTGCTGCAGAGCACTTTGGACCACTGGAGCAAGGTAGGCTAAAGATAACTGTACCAGGCTAACATACAGAGATTGGTTCTGTTTGTGAGTGTAGGTCGTGACCGGAAACTGGAAATAGCCCCCTCCTTTTACACAGGGGAGACAGGCCACATTGCTATCAACAAAAAAAGTATTTGTTTATCAGCATGTTTTTGTCATACATTATTCTAAATATGTTTGTCCTTTTCATTGCCATCTGCACTCCTGTATTGTCTATCCACCATCAGTCACTTTGTCGTTTGTCTGTTTTTGCATCCACTTCTCATGGGAATATTATGTCTGTAGATTTCTATAATTGATGATTTTAATGTTTTGGATTAGATCATTCTTTGCATCATGTTTTGCATGCTAATAAGATTTTTTGTGTGTACTAAGTTAAGCCACTATTTTTGCTTTGAAGAGCTCACAGTGGGCTATTGGAATAAGTGCATGTAAAGCTTAACTTTCTGTTTTGTTTTTAATATTCAATACTATAGAAAAAATGTATATTTCTTATATCCCAGTACAGTCCGTGCACAACCAGGATTTGGTTTTCTAGTGTCTCTGCAGTGATTATAATGAACATGATAATAGTAGGATCTTACATAGGCGATTGTGGAGGATTGAAGGGTGTGTGGAGAGTCAGACTCCATAACATTATGGTCTTTTATATGTTCTTGAGCTAAACTTGGGACTAGGACTTGTGGTGCTGCACCGTGCAGTGATGAATGAGAAGCTGTTCTCACAGAACCAGGTCACCCTTCCTTTGCTCGTCATAGTCTCCCTGTTTGTGTCTTTCCAAAATGTGTCACCTGTCAACATTCAGTGAACACCTCTCTCTTCATTCCCCACTGATCTTAGTGTTTACATTTGCCCTCTCTTGGGCATTTCTATTTTACAATATTCTCCCTTTAACTGCAAAAAATGTCCATTCCTGACATTGGACCTTTAAATAATTTTTCTGCATTACAAATTATTGTTTTGTTGTATTATAAATTGTCATGCAAACAGATGTACATCTGTACTCATTTCATGTACAATGATTTAGTACATTACATTTTCAGTTGACTTTTTCATAGATGGACATTTTTTGCTTCTTTTGTTCCTCATGTCTTTGATTTCATTTACCCTCTTCTTCCTCTTTTAGTCCGTGTGTCAAATTTCCCTGCAGTTCTTCTCCTTGTGTCTGTCTTGTTGTAGATGTAGGGGATGAGGAGGAGGCAGGCCCTCTCAGACGCTTCCAAAATTCTCGGGAGAGGTGCAAGTTCCTCGCCCCCTCCATCTCAGTGTCCGTGCCCGAGGACGACCCCTACCACTCCGACGAGGAGTACTATGAGCACCCCTTGTTCAGCCCAGAGTGGACGCACTCGGGCCCTCGCCCCACTGGGCAGGCCGTGGCCTTTAGACAGATTGAAGGTGAACCACGCATGGTTCATTTGTGCCATTTCCCTTCATCTGCTCTCTCTCTCACTCCCTCCATCTCCTCTGGGTTTCATGATCTTTTGCCTTGTGTCTTCTTCCATGACCTTAGACCTTTTCATCCTCCCGTTCTCCCATCTCTTCGTTCGTCTCTCCCTCCGTTTGTTTGTGGCCTTGTGTCTGTGTCGTGTTTGTCTGCTCGAAATATGAGCACTTTCATGTCTGTCACCCTCCTTTTTAATTTTCTTCACCATGAGTCATTGCTACCTGTGGCTTCTGTACAGTTTACCCACAATCCACAGACCCACGTCACACTAATGCTCCTCAAGACAAAAGTCATGTAAATTAATCTTGTATAATTAGACCCTGCAAAGAGGAAGCTGCAGGGCTTAAACTGCATTAACTGTGTGATATCATGCATGTCTAATGATTCCCATGCATATTACAATATGAATACTATCCAGGCAACAATCAGCTAAGTTCTTTCACTGTTTTTTCACTGGTAGCAACAAGAATTTTAGCTCCCACACATCCCACAGAAATACTTTTCTCAGTAAAAGAAGGAAAGTAAAAGGCAGATATGACGTTGATAAAGCTGTGCATTTTTTCCCATTAGCTTTCCAAGAACCACTTTTACATAACTCAAATTAGCATACTCTGTGACAAATCCAGGAAGGGTCTAACAAGCCCAGTGGGGGAAAAAAAAAAAACACTTTCACATTTCTCACTACTCAAGGAGGAGCCTGGGGGTAAAACTGGTCCAGAATTACACTAATACGAAGAGGGTTAGAAAGACAGCAAAAACACTCTGGAACTGGCACTGGCACTTGTCCATTTATATGAGTACCATTCAGTAGACAGTAGACCAGTTTTAAACAATACATTACAATGCTGTGCTTATGTGTTTCCATTTTATTACTGATCTAAATGATCAAACCACTATTATCAGTTCTCTTGTCAATACAAACAGTAGCTCGGACAGTCAACACCTGGATCAAGTTAATGTGAAACAGCAAGAAGATCTGGGCACTTCTGTAATAACTTTTGTTGACATTAGTTTCATAAACACAGTAGTTTGTGAACAAACTCTAGGATGAGATGAAAGTATCCATCATAAGTTGTGTTGTCCCATAACCCAAGTCTGTGTTGCCTTAAGTCTTACTGTGTCCCCTCTTCCCCTGTTCCCTGAAGAAGAGACCATGGAGGCTCTCACAGCTGAGTACGAGGAGGAGGAGGTGGAAGAGGACAGTGCAGAGGCTGCTCTTGATGAGCAGCAGTGGAGCGGGGACGAACCTGAGCCGGACAGCCCCCAGCCCGAGCCCTTAGAGCAGGCACAGGCCTCGGGCCAGGCCCAGGATGAGCATGAAGCAGCAGCTAGTGCTGCTTCAGACAGCTCCAGGAGCTTAGAGGAGGAGGAGGAGGAGGAGGCAGAGGGCGAGGAGAGCCTAGACACAGGTGTGTCCTGTCCTCTGCTCCCCATGCATGCATGCTCTGCAGTGCCGAATATAGGAGCGAAAACATGTCTGAAAAAAAATATTCTGTATATAACATACAAGTGAGGTGGAATGGCAAGAAAACGTCTCTGCGCTATGCTGCGGCTGAGGCAACACAGGCTTGTTGGTGAACTTAGTCATTCTATATTCTCTGTGGTATTCTTGAGCTTTGAATTTTGTTTTAATGTTGTTTTTGGACTGGCCATTTTGCTTTCATGAAGTAAGGTGATGCTTAACGTTAGTGTGCTTTTGCCAGTAGCTATGAGCTCCAGGTGTTTCATGTTTCCATATATCTTAGTATCAATGTTTACACTTTAATACCTAACTAAACATGAATCACTCTTAGATGATTATGCTTGAATACATATTAGCAGATATTTTGCCTGACTCATGTTTAGTGCAATCATCTATTGTCCTCCATATGCGCTTCATGTCATTCTTTGTATGGTATACAATCTATATACATTTACACGGCACGGTAGCTTGCACTCATGCTTCACAGTAAGCAGGTTCCGGGTTTGATCCCTTTCTGTGTGGAGTCTGCATGTTCTTCAAGTGTCTGAGTGGGTTTCCTGCAGGCACTTCGGTTTCCACCATCAACCCCCCCTCCCCCCAAAATATCATACACCATAAGCCCATGACTCCAGGAAGAATAGCTGTGTGGTAGCACAGCTATTGGAGGGCAAAATGAATACAAATACAATACACAACTTAAACTCTAGAACCTGTCAACCTCATTACAATTAGAAATTGAGCAAATGCAATTTTCCATAATAAAGAATGACATGTTGTGTTCAGTTGCATGTGTATATGCTGTTTATATAAATCCTGTTGCCTGGTTTCCATCACTCAGTTCCACAGTGTCTCCATGCCGATTCGTCACATTCATTTCCATGTTGACATTCATTTGTGACTTGGTGGACCCCACACACCCGCCGTTGTTCTTCTGTGATGGCCATGTCATTGGGCTGTAAGTTTCTAAAAAGCTTTGCCTTTTGTCCAATACTAGCTTAGTGCAGTCCCTTGGCAATAGACATTTGCAGTTAGAGCATGCTGTTTACTTAAAGGCCTTGTACCTGATTTTTTTCCATTTTCAAACAGCAAAAGACTGACCTAGTTAATCTTAAACCGTTGGCAGTGGTCCAAAGTAATTTCTTATGCATTCCTAACATCCAAATTCTTTACTGAGTTTTTTAGCATTTTTCACAACATTCAGGAGGCAAAGCTGGGTTACAGCACTACTAACTACTACATCCAACTAACTAGCCTGTTAACTGCACACCAGCGCAAGGTTAAATACAGACATTACATAGTAACCTCTTTTCACCCTCTTTATTTTACTTTACTACATGAAAAGTCTGGTACATAGCCTTTAATTGCAGTTATATTTTGTCAACAGCCAACTTACAGATGTCTTTACAGCCTTGAAGATGGAGTCAGAGAAACAGATTGATGAGAAAAGTGGTTCCATAAGTCCTGACAGCATTGGATCTGAGAAGCGTCCAGACGAGCCGTTTGAACCCCCCATGATGCAGGAGTTTTTCGCCGGTGAAAGAGTTGTACCAGAGAGCCCAACAATGGACATGCCCGCTTTTGTAACCCCAAATGTTTCCAACAAAGCCAAAGAATGTGTCCGGTCCTTCACTCTTCAGCCTACATATGGTGAACCAATCACAGTGACTGAAAAACAACCATCTGTAGAAGTGGTGGAGTTTACGAGTATTGCAGAACCTTCGGATTTCTCTTCCATGTCGACCAAAGTTGAAGGAAGTGACACAAAGGATAGGTCTGGGATGTCTGCTTATTTTGAGACATCAGCCATGGATGAAGAACAGTCCCCTCAATATAAAGGTGAGGGTTACTATGAACTAAGTAGATCTGGAGATGAGAAAGTTGAAACCAAGGCTCCGGAAATTAGCTACAGCACCCTTAGTGAAGCTGATAAAACTGAAACTAAGAAAGAAGATGCAAACGTATTAGTGCCTGATAGGAGTAACGAATGTCGTCTTTCTCCTGGTAAATTGGCCTTAGAGCAGAGGAGCTACTCACTAAATATCACTATTGGTGCAATGGATCCAAACAAACCTAGAAACTTCTCCCCTTTAGCATCCGATATCCTGTCTTATACCAGCGGCAGTCTGGATGAATCAGCAGACTACCTCCCAGTCACTACTCCAGCCGTAGAGAAGGCACCAACTTTTCCACCTTTCATTATGGAAACCACTTCTTCTGTTACTGAGTCTTCATCACCACCAAAAAATATCACTCCTGACTCAAAGTCCAGCTCCGAGCCAGAGTCCCCGCAATCCCCAGAACCAACCAAGACCCCCCCCAAAAATGGTGGTGTAATGGCTCAAGATTTGCCTGAAATGTTAGATCTGGCTGGTAACCGTTCAAGAGTGGCTTCAGACAGTACTGAACCTGACACTAACAGGAAAAAGTCCATACAAGGCGATAACAATACTTTAGACGACCCAATGGCTAGCATGGTTTCCGGTCAACTAAGTCCAAGAAAGAGTGATAGCCAGTTAGAAGAGATGGGATATTGTGTTTTTAGTGAATATTCAGGGCCAATGCCATCTCCTGCTGATGTTTTTAGCCCAATGGAGAATTCAGGGCAATTCAGCCCAACTGTTCTGGAGGAGAAAATGAGTGAACAAGCGAGGAAATTAGCAGTTAGAGATACATCTTTAGAAGATAAGGGACAACCTACTGGGAGTGGTGATTCTTCTGAAACTGAAGAGAAGAAGGAAAGAAAGGACTCTAGCCAAGATCAAGGTAAAGATGATATTGTTGATACAATTTTGTTGGAAAAACAAACAGAGTCCTTTGTAACACCAACTGTAACTGTAACTCTCGAAGAAGGCGGTAGAACTGAAAGCGAGAGTGAAAGGCAGGCTAGTCGTGAAGGGTCAGTGTCTGAAACCGAAATTGCAGATTACGAAAGGCAAATACGCAAATTGGAAATGGAGGATCGGCCCTTGAGTGTGGAGGAAGAGAGAGAGCTACAAGAGCTACGAGAAAAAGTGAAATTAGTCCACCAAGAAGCATATGAAGAAATAGACGCTGAAGATGTTTACCAGCTAACGGGAGCGGCCAAGGATCGTATTGCGAGGCCAGTCAAAACTTCACCAGCATCTTCTGTGGAAAGCAACATCGATGATGACAAACTCCTTTCTCCTGTGTTGTCTCCGTCTAAAATGAAGCAGAAAGAATTGTATGGATCTCCCAAGAGATCCCCTTCTCCTACAAAAGAGGATAAAGAGGAGGCCTTACGCAAACTTAAAGAGGAGCGAGAGAGGGAAGAGGCAGAGAGGAAGTTAAAGGAAGAAGAAGAAAAGAAATTGAAAGAGGAAAGGAAATTGAGGGAAGAGAGAGAGAGGGAAGAGAGAGAAAAACTTGAAGCAGAGAGGAAGTTACAGGAGGAGAGAGAGAGGGAGGAGAAGGAAAAGTTGGAGAGAGAGAGGAAAGAAAGAGAGGAACTGGAGTTAAGAGAAAAGGCCGAACGAGAGAAGAGAGAGCAAGCTGAGAGAGAGGAGAAGGAGAGAGAGGAGAGAGAGAGGAAAGAGAAAGAGGAGAGAGAGAAGAAGGAGCAGGAAGAGAGAGAGAGACAAGAGAAGGAGGAGAGAGAGAAAAAGGAGAGAGAGGAGAAAGAACGGATGGAAAAGGAGGAACAAGAACGACTGGCCAAAGAGTTACAACAAAAGCAGGAAGAAGAGTTGAAAGAGAAAGAGAGATTGGCCCAGGTGGAGAAGGAGGAAGCAGAGAAAGCTAGGCAGGCCGAAACACACGCTGCCATTGAGTCAGTCGTTACCGTAGAAGACGATTTCATCACCGTGGTACAGACTATCGACGAAGCTGATGAACCAGGCCACAGCGTCCGGTTCTCAGCTCCCATTGAAGCCGAAGCTCTGGGGGTTGGGGTGCATAAAGACGAGGAAGAGGAAGAGGAGGAAGAGGAGGTGGAGATGGCCCAAGAGGCAGAAATGGAGGGAGGGAGTGTGGAGGAGGTGTGTGAGGTGCCTGAGACTCCAGTCAGTCCAGAGAAGGAGACAATGGACACAGAAGAGCCCACAGAGAGTTATGACAGAGACGAGACCACAATGGATGACTCAATACTAGACAGCTCCTGGGTGGATACACAAGGTGAGGTTATGTATAATTACAGACAGAATGTAATTAGCAGCAAATATTAAGTATTTAAAAGACATGACATTGTAAACAGACACTTGTCACTTGTACAGTCAAATCAAGCCTTTTTTTTTTTTTTTGGTAATAGAAATACTTCTGATGTGTTTAGTGCATAGCTTAAAGGGCCCATATTATGGTGTTTTCGGATCTGTATCCACCTTGTGATGTCATGTGGTAATACAGGAAGCAGCACTCCACTACACCATACACCTTCACTAGAATTATTTTATTTTATTTTATTATTTTTTTTACAATAAACTATCCATCCTTGTACGTATATAATTTTTTTATACAACTCAAAAGTTAACAGTTGTCCCACATGTTTTGCAGATGATGACAAAAGCATGGCCACTGAGCAGATCGAGCCTCTGCCTAAAGTTCAGACTCCAGTTAAACAGCCTGCAGTGGTCCAGAAGAAACCGTCTCAGGAGAAGAAGACAGAGAAGCAGGAGAAACAAGTCAAACCGAAAACTAAAACTACTAGACCCAAAGGCCGCATCTCCACACCTGAACGCAAACCTGCCCGCAAGGAGCTCACCTATGTCCCCAGAGAGGAGGTTAAGAAGAAGAAAGGTGAGAGTGATTTTTCAATTGACAAGGTTGTTTGTATAATGTAGAAGTTATTACAAAACATATTTCATATTACAGTAGACGGGTGGAAAAAAATTTAGAAAATATAAATATTGCAATCACGGCATTTATTATACATTGTTAGACAAAATTAGTAAAACATGGCAACATTTGGTTCTTTTTTACAGTATTGTTTTATTATATATTAATATTAAAATTTGCATATCTTCAAAAACAGCATTCATGATAATATAAAAATGTCAATGATCTGCCCAGCGCTACTCCAGAATGATAATACCTAAAATAAAACCTAATAATGATCATGTTAAGATAAACAAAATGTGAGCGTTTTGGTTTAAAATGTAAAGAGCAGGGTTTCCAGTTTTATCTGATATGCCGTACAGTGATGCTAGCCTACAACATTTGCTTACTGCTTATTATAATGTTTTTGTCAGCACTTGTGAAGAAGACAGAGATGACCAAAAAAGCTGAAGTTCAGACTCACTCCCCCTCCCGGCGGACTCCACTGAGGGGGGCTGTACGTCAGACCCGCCCCGTTCAAGCATCACTCGTGTCCCAGGAGGAGAACCACAGGTGACCCCCTGTCCTGTCCTGTGTCGTCCCTGTCCATGTCCCTGCGTGTCCCTGTGTGTGGGGCATTCAGCCTCTGAGTCAGTCTTGTCTCACCTTCACTGTCACCTTCTGTTTGGGTTACACACTTGTTTGTTTTGTCCTGAACTATAGTTTTTGTTTTGTATTCATCTCAATAAATGCCTCTCCTCATTTTTATGTTTTTTTTTGTCTTGCCTTAATAATGTTCTTAATTTTTTGTAAATAACATTCCATTGTCCTAGACCTAAACCAGATCATTACATATTAAACACTCTTTTGTAATATAAATAACATTTATTTACATTTTAAATGATGTGGCAAACGGGGGCCAAATTATGGGTCTTCAGTACATTCGTTAGTCAGAGCGTATATATGGCTGAAATGCTATTGTCTATTCACTAATATAAATGATCGGGTTTGATATTTATGAATTTACCTTTTGGATATTTTAATGTTAATATTACAATGTATCAGTAGGAAAAGTGGCCCTGCCCCCCCCGTCTGTGTGGATGACATCATCCAGAAACCAACAATTATGAACTTTGTAATTATAGACATTGTGAGGACCCCTCCATGTACTGGGCTCTGGGTATCTATTACGCCCCTGGTGGCAAAGGTGGAGTGGGTTGAGCATTCACCCAACCAGAGGTTGACCAAGTGTGTGCTATACGGGTCTAGGAGGAAACACACTTCATCCTCATTGCCCATTCCCGTCACAGTAATTTAACGATGGCTTGTAACAGGAAGAAGATCCCGCTGGAGGGGATAAGAAAATTGAAAGTATCTTCTTTAAGTTCATCCCTGCCCCATATTTATCACACATGTCCTAACACATATTATGGCAGTATGTTTGATCAGTAAAAAACATAAACTCCTGACCTCCTGATCTTCGACAGGAGCAAATCCACTCTGCATTTTACAGCCGCTGGTTGCTAGGAAACTGGTGATTCCGAGGTTTTGTTCTTAGGACGTGACGCTGTAATGGCTCCGTACGCCCCTCTGTCCCACAGGCAGTTTGCACTTCATTTTCCCCCAACGTCCCAGCTCTGTGTGTGTGATGAAAACGCTGTACTCTGCTACTGCTGCAGAGCCCTAATTAGCTTGTTTTCCAAGGTTGACTTATGTAATACAAAATCCTCTATTCTCTGTGATATCCTGCCAAATCTCTACACAGCAATGGTCTCAAATCCACAACCTCCCCCAAAGCACTTGTCTTCTTTGGAAATGTTGAATTCATTGTGCTTAAGTTAAAAGGATATCATGTCTTCATAGTGGCCAATAAGCTAGTATAAATTTTATAACATTTTCATATTTTTTACCCAAACACCCCAAAGATGAAAAACTGCTAGGCCTCAGGTGAAAGTAAAAACTTTATGCATTAGTTGTGATTGAAGGTGATTGATTCTATTAATATATGAAACAGTCAGTTTTTTTCAGTTCGGATACCGATATCGATATCGATACCAGTGTAGGGTTGGAAAATGAAACATATTAATTTATTACACAAGAGATGTGTTACTTATCCTTCAAACAGCTTTGTATGGATAAAAGTTCAAACATTATGAGATTTTCTAAATCAAAATCAGCCTGTAATTAGTCTTCTTTAGTCTTTAGCTCAATCACAGTATTGGCTTAACCAATATCATGGAATCAATACCTGATCCAGATTATTTTTCAGTATCTCTACCGATATTCAATACCAGTATTGGTATCTGTGCATCCGTAGTATGAAATAAACATTGTAAAAAACAAAAATGACACGCTTTTTTTTTAAAATCTTCCCACAGTTTATAATTATATCTTTCAGACATAATGTAACCAAGAAATTACCTAAGATATAACTAAAGTAGTTATTTGGGATATTTCATTGCTTTGAATGTTTCTCCATTCACATTGTTTTTTGTTTTATTTTTTCAGAGACGTTACCAGACGGACGCCAACCTCTCAGTGTTGCCAGACAGTCCCGAGACAGAGCATCGGTGAGTAACTACATCATCATCATCACAGTAGTCTGCACTGCACTGCACAGCACAAACTCATACACAAACAGGGCTGTGAAAAGACCATTATACTGATCTGTGTCCTCAGGAGCAGGGGGATGTTTAATCTAGAATAGCCTCAATACTCAATACCGTTTCAGACACCATGATGATAATAAAAAAATAAAAACACGATTTTTTTCGGTGATAGATTCTGATTTTCAACATAAATAATAGTGCTTTCATTTATGCCATTTTCCATGGACATATGGTTAGGTCTCATACTTTTTCTGATACAACTTAAGATCTTTCCAAAGCTTTTCAGGAAAGGTTCATTTCTGTCCTGTGAAAGTGACTTTAGTATTGATACTTGCTCAAATGAGTATCTACTTTCGATACTAGTTTTAGTATTGATTAATGTCTGATTTTTAATATTTTTGACAATAGTGTCCAGAACTAGAACAAGACCAAACCAAATTTACATAAGCTCAAACCAAGTCCAACTGAATAAATTGTTTATTTTAAGACATTTGAAAACAATGACTTATAACATAGATGTAATAAAAGCAGCATATCATCATGAGGTTGCCTGATTCTTTGCTCCTTAAAAAGTTTAGCTCTAACCCTACCTTCTACATGAATTCTATTTCTTTGTTTACTCCATTTTGTTTATGTAGGCTGCTCTTGCTTTTTGGAAATGTGTGTTGTTTTGTGGTTAATAATGGGCTTTTTACACTAGACACATCCATTTGAATAGTGCTTTGTGTGCGGGTGTTAGCTCGCCCTGTGACATTTCTCCAGTAGCTGTGGTCGTGACTTTATCTCACTCTTCCATCGCAGTAATAGCCAGCACTGAGTCTGAATAACAGGTTCTGCTTATACTGAATGTCATGGCATATTATAAGAGCAAAGTATACTGTGAAAGTTTTTTAAAAGCTCACATTAGTATTTCTTTGTCCATAATATATTACATAAGACACTCCTGTTTCTTCCTTCTTTTTTATTTAAAATTTTTTGCTATTTACTATTGTGGCATATGTCCACAACACCATTGTAATGTAAAATGCAAGTCTATAAATGTCTAATGGTTTGCAAATGTTACAGAAACATATTAAACAACATAAGTTTAATTTATACAATTCAAATGTTTCTGAAAATCATAACTGTTAAGTCTATTTAAGTAATAACACATCTCAAAAAGGTTGAGACAAAGGCTACAGTCATCTTCAAATGTAAGTTTCATAAAAAAATGTTTCATTCATAAGAACACCTTAATATTAAAGGGCCTATTTTATGATCTATGTTATAATATTGTTCCCTCATCAAAAATATACCCGGAGTTGTGATTTGTTTCATTCACACAATGAATTCTTCTCTCTCTCTTCTCTCGAACTGAAAACACTTTGTTCCCCCTTATGATGTCATGGTCATGTGGTTTTACAGGAAGTGCTCCACTGTTTTTAAACTCCATACACCTTCATTAGAATTGCTATTCTCTAATGAATTAATGGTAAAAGGTATCTGTTGAAAACTACTGTACCAGTATGTGACATTACAAAGTGAAATAGATCATTTTGAGCTTTGGAGGTGTAGACATAATAATAATTACATGTGTGAATGAAACAAAACACAACTCCAGTATGTTTTTGAAGAGGTAACAAATTATAATGTGGCTTAAAGCTCACAGCAATCCATTTTGTATAATATAGGACCTTTGACTGGGTTAGCTGGGTTTAAAATGATGTATAATGTGTGTGTGTGTGTGTGTGTGTGTGTGTATGTATATATATATATATATATATATATATATATATATATATATATATATATATATATATATATATATATATATATATATATATATATATATATATATATATATATTATATATATATATATATATATATATATATATATATATATATATATGTATATAAATTTTAAATATATTTTAAAGATGTGTTCTCTCCATCAAATAATAATCATTGTGAATGTATGATTATTTAAAGGTAACTAATGTAACTTTTCTATGGGTCAGTCCATCACCTGCCTGTCTCTCTTGAGCTGCTACACCTTTGCATAGATCTTCTACAACATATATAACTTCATGGAAACAAGGAGTAAGAATGCAAGGTGCGGTTTTGCAATAAAAAGACTTACTGCATAAATGCAAAAATGGAAAACTGCAAGCAAGGCTATAACATCTCAGCTGAGACAAGCAGATGGTAGACCCCCAAGCCCCCACCCACCCTCACCTGAAAAGTTACATAACGCACCTTTAATTTATGTATATGTAGTGTGTAGATCTGATTTGTGAAGATCAGATTTGGTCCTTGTGCATGTCAGTTTTGTCACTTTGTGTCTTGTGTTTTGTGTTTTTCACTGGGACTGACTCCATCTTAGTGCCATCGTTCACCACTAACAAAGATCCCCACCTCCATATCCAGACCAGCTGCTTCTTTAGATAAAGCAACCTCAACTAAACCTTTCCTATTTTTATACAACCGCGTAGTCAAGGTATGTTCATCATAGAAAAGATTATCCTATTAGGCATGTAACATTATTGGCCATATTATGACATATCATACTGCATTATTTTTTGTTGAGTTTTGCAGTATATTGAATGATAATGCAGTATATTGAATGCTAATATGTTGCAACAGTATTGTTAGAAAATGCATAAGAAACTAAATACACCTTGATCCTTTGCATTATTAGTAACATTTCTACTCTTTCTACAGTTTTGTAATATTGCACTATGGGTTATAATATGTTAAACAGTTAGGCCTGCTTTCAATATTGTTACATCCCTAATTAACTCATAACAAAGGCTATCAAATGTAATTGCTCCTTAGTTAATAGCCCTTCTTATTGAATTACATTGAGCATAGCAGACACATACAAAGATGCACTATGTCTCCACAAAGGATGGAGGGTCTCGAAGCCCCATTCGGAGATACGCCCGCCCCACAGCCACATGGACTCGCCGCGTTCACCAAGATCACGAGGAGAGCTCCACCTCCATCACCAGCTCTGGCTCCACAGCTCCACGTAGACCTACATGTAAGGCTGATACACTCAACTAAACTAGGACAGCATTGTGAGTTGTAACTTTTTTTATGAAATATCACGTTTTACTTTGCTAGCTTTTCGGACTGAGATGAGAGCAGAGTTTAGGACTGGACGGGCTCCAATGACAGGTAAAAACTAGTCCTATAAGCATTATCTGTTGTTATAAATAAATTGATGGGGAATTCACAGGTTTTTAAAGAACATTTAACTTATTCTTTTTTGTCAGCAGTTAGATCCAGAAATTGGCACAACTTTTCGCCATGTTAAAAAAAAAAAAAAAAATCACGGTGTCACCTTTGTGCTGACAGAAACTTCTAACTATGCCCATTTTTGTTTCATGTGAATTGGCCCTGTATTTTCTGATGTATGTAATAATGTTTCCTCATGAAAAACATGCCCGGAGTCAGTAGCGATGCTACCATAAGGCAAAAGCAGGCAGCTGCCTAGGGCCCCCAAACCAGGAGGAGCCATCATCCAGTTGCCCTCAGTGCTATTAATGGTCGAGGCCTCAGAGCAATTTGATTTTCTCTCAATATGACATTACAATAATTATAAGAAAATATAATAATCATATATAATGGATATCAACAAAAATGTAACTGTACTAGCAAAAAATAAAACTACTTTCAGCTCTGGTTATCTAGTAGGCTACCTAACTAATAAGACAAGTTTTCAATCCACCATAATTCACATAAATATATGTGCATGTCTCAAGAACAATGGGGAAAAACACACAATAAATATATATTTAAAAAAACAACAACAACAATACAAAACAAACAAACAAAAGGGGGGGGGGGGGATTTTGTGAGGGCACCAAACTCAAGTTTGAACAGGCCCCTCAATTGCTAACTCCACCACTGGCACACACACCTTTGTTTCATTCACATGTGTGATGTTATGTCGTAATACAAGAAGTGCTCCACTGTGTTAATAATAATCATTTCACAATTTAATAATTTCACCCCTGGAATTTCTGATCTCTACTGAACTAAAGGTAAAAGGTAGCTATTAACTAAAAACTACCGCTTCATGACATCACAAGGTGGAACAGAGCATTTTCAGGTTTGGAGACTAATAATAAAGGGTTATTCAAACAAGTGGGAATGGAATGAAACAAAACACAATTCAACTCTAGTTATGTTTTTGAGGAAGTAACAACATTACAACATGTCTTAAATTTCACACAAATACTACTATACTGTAATTCTACTAACTATTCTAGTTTTCACACCTGCCTTTTTGCTAAATGTTAAACTACATTATAAGCATTTGAACCCAACCTAATCTATTACACTGTGTTGGTTTAACTGTTAAATGTGCCCTGTATCTAGTCACACAGACAATGCGCTCCCGTTCAGCCCGGAGTGGTCACTCTACACCTCGGACCCCCGGTTCTGCAGCCGTGACTCCCAGTACTCCCCCCAGCTACTCCTCCTCCTCCAGGACCCCCGGGACCCCTCGCTCGCTCAGTCTCATCTCACAAGAGAGGAAGGTGGCTGTGGTCCGCACCCCACCCAAATCTCCCGCTACAACACCCAAACAGCTCCGGATCATCAGTGAACCACTGCCTGACTACAAAAACGTCAAGTCTAAGATTGGATCCACAGAGAATATCAAGTACCAGCCTAAAGGTGGACAGGTAAGACTATTACCTCAAATGTATTACTGTTATATATCTATCTGTGGTGGGAGTCATGTTCATTGACACATTTATCAGCAATGTCAAACTGTAAAATATAAAATAAGTAAAAGTAAAATATAAAATGATTTGAGTAATTTGGATTTATTTTATATTATACTCTCATTTTGAACCCTTTGTGGTTGTTTTTTTATTTTTATGAGATTGAATATCCTATGAAAATGGGGCAAAAATAGGAGGGTGCAGTGGCCATCCTAGGGGGGCTAGTACCTCCCCAAACCCTCCCCTTGCTCCATCCCTGTATAATACTGAAATACAAAGGCACTTAACATTCTTTTAGCTTCTAATGGAATGGGTAGATTCTGAATTGGAAAAGAGAGCACAGTGAAATGAGGGTGTGCAGTAATGTAGCGTTAATCCTGGCATAAATATTGAAACAGTTAAAAATCAGAAGAAATTATTACAGATGACCATAAAGAAAACAATTTTCAATGCTTAATTAAAGAATGCAAGGGCCAATAAACAGAGCATTAGTTATGGTTGCAGACAATTATATTATATTATTATACAAGAAAGGATATTTATTTTGTGAACAGCATAAGTATATAACCTTGTATTCTCAATGTTTAACACCAAACACAGATATTAAGTATTTCATTATATAAATTCACTCTGCTGTCTTTAAAAACTGTACCTAATTTCCAGTACCATGCATAGCATTTCTTGCTGAGTATTTGCTGTTACTATTATATTGGTAATGCTGTCTCATTATAGGGTGCGTTTTATCACTTTACAGGTCATAGTTCAAGCAGTGTTTTAAAATAGCCTCTTCAGCATAAGGTTTTCCTCACATCCCTATCCATGTATTCAAAAATAACTCAACAACTGTTTAATCTTCTGGTTTTAGTTTAACTATTGTTGCTGCTGTAAATCTTCACACTACACAAGTGTCTGACACCAGTGTGGCCTTGTAGGGGCTTTCTCTCCCTTATAAGAACACACCATGTGTTAACAATGACCAAAATATCACACATGTCACTGGGATGAGAATTGTAAACATTTAAGACTATTATTTTACAAACTTAAAGGTATTAACGTCTGCAAAAAATAAATGCTAAATTATTTGAGTTCACTTTTTAGCCAACATAAAAACAGTAATATCATTGTATTTTTTCAATGCTTCCAGAAATCAATACTTTTTATCATATGCGTTGTGTACCTTAAGCAAGCTATCAGTCAGTTTTACAGATGTTTTACTGTTTAATGTAATTAAGTTGTTGTAATGTAATAACCATATGGTGAATGCATATACATGGCGAAAGTATATACAGCTGATAAACAACAATATGGTATTAGAGCCTTTTATTCTATTTTTTTAATACATTTAGTCAACATTCACATTAGTATTTATTGTATCTGTTGAGTACTTCAGTTCAGACAGTTTTATTTCTACTTAACCTGGTTTACTATAGTAGTCCTGTCTGTGTTAAATGTGTTTCTGTGTAGTTTATGTAACATCCAAAAATGTTATGTGCTCAGCAGATTGTATCTTCTGTTGCTGCGCTATGCATCACTCCTGCTCTCTCTCTTTCTCTCTCTCTCTCTCTCGCTCTCCGTCTCTCTCTGCTCATTATGGAACAACTTTAGTTCATCTTCCCTCAGTTTTGAACTAATGATCTCCCATTTGGGATTCATTCACTTTGCGTGTTGTTGCATCTTGACTTTGGAGCATGCGATTTTTACACTTTGCTCCTCTATAGTAAAACATAATTTTAGAGTAAAGCACCACTGTATCATGATAGTGATAGAACTGGATGCAGTGAAATATGGAGGAACTGTTAGCTGTTGTTTTGTTCCATGGTTTTATAAAATGTGTTTGTGGAATGGTAGAAAAACCACTTTACTTAACCATTGAAAGTGTATATATAGTTAGTTCTCCAACCAAATTGCAATACAGTTTACTGGCTAAAATACAGGGTTGCTTGGAGTTAAATGCTAAAGCATTTGCTCAAAACCAAACCAAAAATGCACACTTCAACACAATAAATACACACTGGATCAGGGCCCAAGAGTTTGAAACACTGATTATGAATATAAAAATCATACACTATGATGGAATGTTACTGTGCTCCATCACCATAGTAAATGAGCAATTTATATTGAAATATCATATTGTTTGAGTGGGAAAAGAAAATAAATAATTATCTGAAATTCCTGAATAGAGATCAGGATTGTGTTGACTCTGCACACATCAAAGAGTTAACTTTCTATATTGTTGTGGTAGCTAATGCAAGTTTTTGATGTTCAAATCTAAGATCTATAGATATAACTGTTATGTAACTGTTAAATTATACAAAATAGATATTTATCAAAAGACATTCTCACACTAAACTCTATTTTGCAGTATCTTGTTGATTACACACTTAAAGATGCATTGTGTAACTTTTCTGGAGGAGGGTCTCTCGAATGCTTTTCACGATGGAGATGTTACTACTTCATCTAGAATGTTTCACAGTATGGTATTAAGTTTTTTAACTTCATGGACACCAAACTAGACCAAGCTGCAGGTCGGATCTGTGGCGAGACAACCCCACTCACTCAGAGTTTGTCTACATATTTTTAAGATATAAAGCCACCGTATAAAGCCAATTGTTCAGTGTCATACAGTGGAACATTCCAGGCAATGACATATCCATGGAAACAAGCAAATCATGTTCCTTCAAATGAAAAGTTACACAATGCACCTTTAAGCACACAGCCTCAGTCTTGCTCACTGCTCACCTCCTCGCTGCAGGTCCTCATTCCCAGTGTAAAGCTGGACTATAGCCATGTTCAGTCTAGGTGTGGCTCGCTGGACAGGAGGGGCTACTCAGCAGGGGGTGGACACGTGAGTCTCTGTGCCAAAGCGCTTTATTTTGTGTGGTTTTGATGTCCGTGTTGTCCCTGTACAATTCCCTTCATTCCTTTCATGTATTTTATCTTTAATTTTCACTAAGACCCAAACCTCTACCTTGCTTTGGCTTTCACTTTCAAAGGGAAGGAGTGTGAACCCATTTGACATGTTGGTCTTGCATGATTTCTATTAAAGCCACTACGGTAATCAACACAAGTCAAGATTAATTACTTGTCAGCTACTGTTAGTTACTGCTGTAGCTAATCGCCTGCTTATGTTTTATGTTTTTTATTTATATATTTTTATACTGACAGCTATAATGATTGATTTCCATTATGGCTGTCTGAGGTATGAAATGATTAGAGCAATGCGCTGAAATCAAAATTATGTTGCACTGGCTTGATGATAATAAAGCCATTATAAAACTTCTCCTGACTGCACATTAGTCTCTTGGGGTTGTGCATTTGCAATTAGAGACAAGAAGTTACCAATAGCAACCAGCTACAGCCAGCTGAACAAAATAATCCTACCCTCATAAGAGATTAATTTGATTTTAAAAGAAATGTTCCACAGTTTGGCATTAAATATCATTTATTTTAGTGCAGGTGCTTCTATTCCTGTACTATGAGTGAATTGTCTTCATAGAAATGTATCAATTTATTGCCTTAGTGGGGAACATTCAGTGCAAATCAACATCTCCATGGAGACAAGAAGGTGGCAGAAATATTACATAAGCGCACCTTTAAGTAAAAACAACTGCATACCATCTTTATACATATTTACTGTTATGAGAGGTGGTAATCATAAAATAAAAGTTGGATCTTGTTTTTATTAACTTCTAATGCAACTCCATATTATATAGCAATGAGTTGAGATTCTGTTCATAAATCAAAATGCCACCTGCATCTAAGAGTATAATAAATGTGAAAGCACATAATTTACTTTGCATGGCTGTAAGAGACAGACAGGTTAATGGATTTTTGCAACAATATCAGACAAATGCTGCAAATATCCTCCCACGCTAGCCCAGTCCTGTTGGCAAAATCAGGCATTAAAATCTGACATTTGATGCATGGGAATAAGGAAGACTCTGCTATTTATTATAATGGATGTCTAGATGTTTTTGGCTGTCCCGAATGTGGGGAAAATTGTGAAAAACACATTAAAAAGTACTAAATGATATTGTTATCTAGCAGCAGTGTTGGTGGTAATGACAGGGGCAATCCATCACCATTTAAAAGATGTGGAGACTTTTTGTTTATTTATTCTAGATTTCGCTTTTCGTCTTTGAGTTGTCACATAACCCACTATATTTTGTTTTCTAGCATTTTCCTGCACCAGCGCAGCAAATAAGACCCAATATTATTTAATCCTAAAAGATTTCATAACCTCATGCATGTGCTTGTAGGTGCAGATACAGAATAAGAAGATTGACTTGAGTCATGTGACCTCCAAGTGCGGCTCTCTAGACAACATCCATCATCGACCAGGTAACTGTCAGGCAAAGACAAACAGCCCAAAGCTCTCCAGACCCTGTATTTTTAGTACAAGGCCAAATTGTTCATGCTTTATTCATGGTTATGTTTTTTCCTGATTAAATTATGTTGGAAAAAAACATCTTTTAGGTGTAGATTGCTGCATTGATTTTTACATGTTGAACACCACCATCTAGTGGCATTATTGGTAACACAACTACACATTATATAAATAAAGCATTTTTGTATATTAAATGAAACCATAGACTGTATATATAAACGGACACAGCTAACGAGCTAGCCGCTTCATTCCAAATAGGAGGTTTGTATCCAGGCTCTTCCGGCTCCTACTGACCCTGCCTCTCATTGACTTACATTGGAATATTGTGACCCCTCTCTCTGGAACTGGTGCAGTTCAAGGTGTATTATCATCATTATTATTACAGTTGGGATTGCAACAATTCATATTTTATCAGATTTAAGTGAGATGATTTAAGAGAGATACCATATCATTCTATCAACAGTTTCTTTTTATATCAACTGCTGAAATTATTTTTCAGCTGCATTTTGTTTTTCTTGTTTTTGTTTTTTTCTTTTTTCACTAGGGGGTGGTAATGTACGTATTGAAAGTGTGAAGTTGGACTTCAAAGACAAAGCCCAAGCCAAGGTGGGTTCCCTGGAAAATGCCCATCACACTCCAGGTGGAGGCCGAGTGCTGGTGAGTGTCTGCTCCAGAAATGACTTAAAGGAAATCATAAAGTTTTGGACAGATTGTAGAATTAAGTAGTTCAAGTATTAAATGAATATGCACTAGTTAAAATGCTTTATCTCGAATCATGTTTGTTTTGTTGTTGTTTTTTATATTATATTATAATTTTAAGTTTTAAAAGGTAGTCATCAGGACATGGTTTTATACTAAATTTTATACTAAATATGTGCAATTGTGAGGCAAAAGATGAGGCCATACGCTAATCTCTAATCAAATACTATCTTAAATAGTCAATCTTCCACAAACTTTTTGCGTTCCTTTAGCTGCAGACAAAGGTATAGTACACTACCATTTTTGTCCCATGAAAACTTTAATCCCAACTAAACACAGACATGTTACTCCTCCCATCTAAAGATCTACTTTATGTTTATACCTTTCCCCCATTTAATATTTTTGCTTTAAAATCCGTGTCTTGTCCTCATGTCTTTTTCATTCATCTCTACCCAAACCTATGGTCATACATACATTCCTACTTTCTTCTGAAAAAAAGAGTATAAATAGTTATTTAGAGATATTTTTGAACTAAACCTTCTGCATTTACTTTTGTTTAATTGAATTGTGTCAAACTTAAAATCTCAGTGCTAACCTAGAACCAAAACTGATTAAATTACTTCCCTGGCTATGTTTTTTTTAACCATATTTTTTCAAAAACACATCTCAATGTTGGTGCAAATGTGAAAAAACAAAAAAAAAATTTAAATTCTTATAATAGTGTAATTATAATACATTTCATTTCTTGTAAATGTGTATGGTAATTATGAAATTTCTTAGTGTATTGTAGCATGTATGTTATATATTATTATGTACATACAGTATCTACAAAATGTAATTCTATAAAGATGCAGTATGTAACTTCTCTGGTGGAGGGTCCATCACCTGCTTATCTCCAGGGAGTATTACTTTGTCTGGAATACAGTATTCCACTGCATGTCATTAAACATATATGTCTCTGTGGAAATGATCAAATGATACCATCAGATCTTTGAGAAAATGAAAATTGTATAAATGTGACATAAGTTTAATGCCATATTGTGGGATATTCCAGGCATGCAATAAAATCATGGAGGCAAAGAGATGACAGAGCACAACCCAGCCATCAAAAAAGTTACATAGTGCGCCTTTAAATGTTCTCTTCCATACCTGGGTCCCTCACACACCTGTTCCCCTGGCAGATCGAGAGTCACAGGCTGATGTTCCGCGACCAGGCGAGGGCCCGAGTGGACCACGGGGCCGACATCGTGGTCCAGTCTCCGCGGCGCTCCGGCTCCATGTCCCCCAGCCGCCTCCGGGACCTGTCCTCCTCCGGCAGCCTCAACTTTAGCGAGTCCCCACAGCTCTCCACCCTGGCCAAGGACGTCACCGAAGCTCTAGCCAAGCAGGGCTTGTGAATGCCCCATCCCATCGGACTATTCTGGCTTCTCCTGCCACCATCGGGCCAACAATACTGTATCCAAACCACAGCCTCTAACTATCAACATCCACACAAAACAGTAGAGACTTAATTTAGGAGCTTAAAGTATTTCTTGTCGATTTTGAACCTGGATATGTGCAATTTCTAATTTAATGGCCTCCTATTTTGGACAATGGTATAATAGAAGTTTTGAAGATTGATTGATATTACCAGATATTTGCTTGGTTCTGCTACGTGTTTTAAAGAAGCCACACTTTTATTTTTCTTGAAGTAGAAAGTAAAGTGGCCCCTTACTCCATGCAGCACGTATGGTTCTTGCTCAGTAAATGTGCATGGACTCCATATCCCTTGTTAACAAACCAAGCATCTTTACTGCAACTCATCCCAGTCATCTTCTATCCAATATTACTAATATATACAGAGTTAAAATACCTTGCCATCTACATGTCTTTGAAAACATTTTAAAAGGAAATCACAATATGGCTATACCGTAAAACCTGTAAAATTGCATTATTACTGCAAGAACTAGGTTATGTTAAGAAGCATGTATTGATTCTAATATTAAAAAGAGGCTATTTTGTATTTAAAGAAAAAACAAACAAGGATTTTAGTAATTTATCTCCTCACATATTGAGTAACAATGATACAACTTCATGTTTTGTAGTTATTAGTTGTTTACAGTGTAACGCTTGGTGACAGACAGCTGGTGTTGAATGCAGTCCTGGTAAAGTTTTAGAGATCAGTGGTTCTCAAACTACAACTGAGGAATGTCTGGATTTGGAAAATGATTTTTAATTTCTACCGGATTAATTCCCAATTGTGTCCTCTTGTAGGCCTGTTCGCTTGTCTAGAGTTTTGTCTTGGTTTAAACAAATTGTGAGCAGATTTTTTGAAGTGATATTAAGCCCTTCTTGTTCCTGTGCAGGTTCCATTGAGTTTATTTGCTGGGGAAATATTGGAGTATACTGTTTGAGAACCACTGCTCTGTGTCCGTGCCTGTTTCACTGAAGACATTGTCAGATAGAAAAGTTAAGTTAGTGAATACAGTAGTTTAGGCTTTCTCTGCTCACAGTCTAAATCAGCTTTTTTTAATCAAGACTGACTATTGTTTAAGGGGAAGGCTGCAGTCGGCAATTTGTGAGAACGCAGCTTGTATGTATTTGAACATGTCCGTGTGTGTGCGTGTGTGTGCGTGTGTGATACATATCTTATGTTTCAAGACACGCTAATGTACCTGGATGTTCTGTTGCAATGTAGGTCAGGAATGTGGAAAAAATATCGGAAAACGTTATTTAAAAACACTCTTGAACACTTGTTACATCTGTTTGGAAATAAAAGTGTATGAGTGATCTAGGTTTTTTCTTTACCAGCTGCAGTGTTTCTCAAACTGTGGTGCAGGTACCAGTGGTGGTATGCAGGCTACTGTTACATTTACGAAGGTTTTGCATTTTTTATTTAATTGAATTTATTTATTTATATACAACAGTTTACAGGTTAGAGAATGAACTTGATTGGATTTGAATCCTAGTTTAGTGCATTGATAGTGCTTTCTAGACTTACTTAACCTGGAAAGAGTCCTGATCTAAGAGAAGAACAGATGTTTCAATGGCAGGACCTTCTTGCTGTGAGGTGAGTGCTAACTAACTAGCACTGGATAAGCTGCACTTTAGTTCAAGTCCAGTCTTTGCCCTGGTATAGTTTTGGTTAAGACTTGATTTACATTGTAGTTGAACCTTTGTCACAATTTTTGTAGTAACGCCTATTTTAAATAAGCAAAAAGCTAAAAAGATGTTATTTTAAAAGACATTTCTCCAAGATGGTACCCTGTGTGTGAGGTTTGAGAATCACTGACTACATTTGTGATATATAACTGCCTCCATCTGCGACTCTTCTGTTTGCTTCTGTGTATTTTCTGCATCTTACCATTCCCATGTGCTTTACCCACCTCCTGCTCCAACCTACAGCAACTGTAAATGTATTTAAAAGGTCAAGTAGATGTACGCAGTTTTTCTCTTGTTGATATGACATAAATGACAATAATTACTGACAATAAAAAGGTGAAAACTGACTCACAGGACTTTTTTGTCTTAAAAGTAGGGATGTCATAATATGAAATGTGTGTGTTATGATTATTTTGAGAAATAGCATTGTGATTTTACCATTGTTTTTGATTGACAGTATGATCAGACAATTGTGAATTCATTTGAATTCATTGTCTAATAGGTTAACATTCCTCTAGTTTAACCAGCTTTGTGAAATCAAACTTTTGGTTTAATGGTTTACTTTTTAGGAAGATAGACTAAAACATTACAAAATTTTTGCTTCTAAAATTGTCATGATTATAGTTCTTACAATTATTTTGTGACCTGAATAGTTGTGTTTATCAATTAGTCAACTCTTAACATAACTACTTAGAAAGTGTGTGGGCAAAGAAGGAAGAAGAATTAAAATGGGAGATTGGATAAAGTTTATTGTGACATGACCGAGGGAGTACAATAAGTTAAGACTTAGGGAAGGGTTAGGAAAAGGATCAACTTTGATGGCCAGTCCTGGGCCAAACCAGTCACTTAAGCCAAGACAGAAAGCGACAGAAAAACTCTTCCATCTCTTAAAGCTGTACAAACTCGTGACAACACAGCACCAATGTGGCATGGGAGTTCTTGTTTGGAAAAAAATAATGGATGCATCTCTTGGAAATTCAGGACGTTCCCAGGAATAACTTGTGAAGGAGGAGGAGTTGAAAGCACCAGTTGGACAATAAAATGTAGAACAAAAAAAGGGTTCATGACTTGTTCAATGACATCTCATAGTCCTTTGTTCACCCCATTTCCTCTAGGTGGCGCTCGAAATGGGGAGTGGATGTCGTGACACCATGGGGTCTGCAAGTATACGATGCTCACCAGCTCAGCAGCAGGGTCCTTACACAGACATGATGTGCTTCACAAAAGCTGCAGGCAAAAGAGAGAGACAGTGAGTCACAATGAAGCAAATAGTTTAGAATCAGATATATTATATATATTATTACAAATTAGCTATTTTTGAATATTAACATTAACATGTTTTCTTAAGAAAAGAATTAAAATAACACCCAGAGTGTGTTTTTAATTCAACGTCCATTGCACTTGACTAAAGTGAAAGTATGAAATAATTCATTCAGACTTTTGTTTTAATTGTCTCGTTTTAAATTGTCCTGTCCTATGGTAGTGCCAATACTTCAACTTGGGTTTACATTATCTATTAAAAATATAATAATAACTATTATGGTGTTCAATATTTAATGAGATGTTTAGTTTAGTTAATACTGTGAAGAATCCCTCAGTCGTACAGGTAGAATCCATGGCGAGGAGACAATTCAGTTTGTCAACTGGACAAAAGTTAGTTTGGTTGAAGTGGAATAAGGAAGTGTCCACCAGCAATCTGACCAGAACTGAAGAAGCAGCTTGGATGAGCTGCGAAACGTCTTCAACCAAACTAACTTTTGCCCAGTTGACAAACTGAATTTTCTCGCCATTTAGTTAATACTGTGAAATTTATTCAAATGTGTTACTTCAAAGACAGAACTGAGAAACTGAGAGGATTTAAAGCAGCGCTCTTGATTTAAATATAGAAAGCAATGAAATGCACAGCTCTAACTCCATATTGAACTCACCTTCATAGTTGACACAGCCACTCTCATCCTCCTGTCCTGCCATGAGAGCATCAATCTCAGCCTCAGTCATCTTCTCACCTATAGGGGGCGACAAATCCATATTAACACCACATACATTATACAGTATTATCAGAAAGACAAAAATGATTGGATAGTTGTTGAACTGACCCAGTGTGGACAGCACAATACGCAGCTCAGCGCCCATGACTGTGCCATTGCCCTCCTTGTCGAAGACGCGCAGACCCTCAACGTAGTCCTCAAATCCGGCCTTGTTTGGGCTGTTGATGATGGTCTGGAGCATGGGCAGGAAAGCCTCAAACTCTACTCTCTTGTTGGCCATGTCTGAAAACAAAGGTACAAATGTATGACAGATTGTCTGTCTGCACACAGCTGCTGTAATAGCACTCTACTCTTATCACTAAACTTAAAAACAAAAACATATCAATTATGCAGCTATACAAGACAATGTATATGTATTAGAAGAATGTAAAAAGATTAAGAATGTAAAAGATGTAAAACTATATCCTGCCATCCTATAGTAAATAAGAACCTTGATGTACCATCAGCGGAGGGGTTTCCCAGCAGTTTGGTGACGTCCTTGTTGGTGGGGTTCTGTCCGAGAGCACGCATGATGTCAGCGAGCTGGTTGTAGGCCACCTTGTTGTCACCCACCCTGTCGAAAAGACCGAAAGCCTCCCTGTAGTCTGAGAAAAGATATTTTTGTTAATTCACTGGAAAAATTAGTTTAATGTGTAATTCTGCATTCACACAATATTTAACAACAAATACACTACAGTGTAGAATATTACAAGTTGCAAACAGCTGTCATTCTTGATATTTTTAGTTTTGTTTTTGTTTTTTGTTTTGTTTTTTACATATTACTTTCACACCTATGCAAAAAAAACTGTGTACATTATTGCACATATGGTATGCAACAAATGGTTATTGCACACTTTAAAAGATATTGATACAATGACTTGGAAAGGTTTGGCATAGCATGTAGCATTCCTAAATCTTAATATAATCTAAGTGTTTATTATCCTTTGTAAGAATGACTACCATTTGTTCCTAAAGGTGTGGGTGTCATAAAAGTCAGAGTACCATGCTGAGTGACGCTGCCAGCAGGTGGGGGCAGTGGTTTCTATAGGTAGGACACACTACACTGTAGTGCAGGCCTGAATATACAGGACCTCCTGAGTGGAGCCATGCCACAAACTATTTCAATCTCAGCTGTCACCTTCTCTCTCAGCTGGCTGTGGGTTGCTATTGGCCCTTTGAAAAGACCACCTTGGAATTGACAAACATAGCTGAGAATATGAGCCCCCTCCTTTTAAAGGCAAGGCTCTATGTGCAGGAGCAGCTGAGCAACTGGGAAGCGCTGACTGCAGCATTACCAACATTTTTTCTCAAACTGAGTTTAGTTAATTAAAGAACATTTATTTGAGTTTAGTTTTATGTCAGTATCTTAATTTTTGCTCTCATTAGAATAGGCTCTATATCAAATGCATGCATTGGAGAGGAGATATCATTGATCCTGTGAGTCTGAGACACAGGTCACCCAGTGAAATAAAGTTACACTGGCATAGGATCAAGGATGGGTGAGGTTGATCTGTGTCGTCTAATTAGGAGTCTTTATGATTGGTGCATACTTTTTAAATATAGGCCTGTGTCTTTATACCAGTGGTGAGCAATTTTGGCTCAGGATAATCAGCAATGGCATTTATTTACATATGGCCTTATGTACAGTGTAACAATTTAATAATTTTATTTTAAAAATATAAGACTTACCTTCAATCTGGTCTGCGCTGAATTCCACCTAAGAGTCAAAATACAACAGCCTTGTTAGTTTTTTTTTTTTTTTTTTTTTGGTTAGTTTTTTTTTTGTTTTGTTTTAATTGTAACTCAATACATATATAAAGCCCATTAGCTCAGCATGCCATTTCACCTCCGTCAGCTACTCGTTTTTCGGCACATATCTGCAGCCTTGGCACTAATCTTACATAATTAATTAGGTTTAAACTAGGCTTAAACTCATCTCTTTGACAAAATTAGCTTTACTGTGGTCATCTGATCTGCACGGATCCATGTTTAGCTGCATTAACATGGCCACATTTGGCGCACGGAGATGCTCTGGCTCACACATTAGTCAGTGCTGTTGTCCAATCCAGAGAGCGGAGGGTTTGACCTAAGGAGCAGAGCTATCCATGGTTCTACTCATTCATTGACTGCTCTGCAGCTAAATGTCCCATTCAAGTCTCTACCCAGATCTGTGTTTCACCAAAGTAAGAAAACCGAGTGTGTTTTGCTTTTTGTTGTTGTTGTTTTGTTTTTTTTAAGCAATGTGATGACGAGAGTGCACAGTGGGGCACCTGGAGATAACTTATTGTCACATTTGTCCTACTTGAATTCAAAAACACTAAAATATCCTATCATGTTCAGCTCACATAAATGAAACATTGAGCGGGAGATATCACAGTCTTTCATACCCTTCATAGACTCTCATTCATTGGCCTGCACGAGCTGAGACTCACCTTGACTGCGGACAGGTCGACTGCGGGAGCGGCGGGCGCAGGTGCGGGCTCCGGGGCCGGTGCGGGAGCTGGGGCGGGTTCGGCGGCCTTCTTGGCGGGAGCTGCCTTAGGGTCCTTCTTGGGTGCCATTTTGGTTTAAAAGTCGAACTAAGTTTTGTCCAATGGAAATAAAGACAATTCCCGGTTCGGGTGACAACACAAGGAGTGTGAGCACAGAGTGGAGGGGACTCGGAGCACGAAATGCCCGCCTGGGCGTATATATATGAAGCTATTTTCCTCTTGACCCCCGCCAGCACTGTCCCTGGGTGAGGATTGGATAGGGCACCGGGGGGTTGTGCGCACGCGGGGTGTACTCTCCAAACATGGAGTATAGGGCTGTGTGCCAGAAAGAGCTTATTTATGTCAGATATCAGTAATGAAGAACGAAAACACTTAAGGTTATCTGAGGCAAAGACATTTCCGGTACACATCAGCACATTTCGGCTTTAACGCACGGTTACGCACCGTTTCCTAATCATCCGATATTAGTACTTTTTTTCTATAATAAGTTTTGTTAACCAACTAGACGTTCATCAGCAGACCTTTTCCAGATTTAAGTATTCCGTTCAGGTCAAGCAGATGTCGAAATAAGAAATAAGACTCTAGAAATCATTAAGATGATCACGTGGTCACATGAGCACATTGGAAGGAAATTTAAACTTTAGACAGCTGCATCATGTCCCTACTCAAGTTTGTTTGTGCAGCTCTAGAAGATACATAAACATTGCTGTTTGCTTGTTTACTCCTCCTAATCATGTTTAGATGTTCATTTACAATACTCAGTCATACTGAGTAATACTCATCACAAAACACACAATACATTTACATTTTAGCACACCCAGATTTCCATTTGCAAATGCATTTGTCCAGTTGTGGTATGTTTATGTTGGGGTTCTATGATTAGACTGCTGTTTCCACAACCACAAGTATAGCATAAAGTTCTGGGCTTTCTGGGGGCCCCTGCTCCAGACCCTGTGTAAACAAGTTACCCCCAATCCCAAATCCCTGTCCACGACCTTGGTTCAATAGAGGATGGATGTTAATTATCCCAATATGTGGGATGCATAATTTGATATATTTGTCTTGTGTCTGTGTTAACATTCACAGGAGTGTCCTGGGCGATACTCACTAACTGCTAACATTCCTTCATACCTTAGATTGTATATACGTAGAAATGGGCAAGGCTAACCCACTAGCTGCCACGTTCCAAACAGGAAGTGAGCTGGGTACTCTTCTGGCTCCATTGACTTAAAAAAAAAAAAAAGAGTCACCTCTCTGTAACTGCAGTGAGCCATGTCACTTTGGTCTTAAAATGTTTGTATTAATCCCCTCTACATGATCCTTCAGTTTTGTTCGTAAATCAATTCCTAATATGGTGCTCAACCCCAAATTCACCCCTATAACTGTTAGTTTCCCGAACTTTATTTGACTTGAACCAAAAGCTATGGGTGATGTCACACTCCCTTCCTCCACACTCCACAGTCTATGCTCCATACAGAGAAGCTGAATGAAAATACGCAAAGTCCAATTTGGCTGGAGACCCTATTGCAACACATAGGTTTGGCACTTCCTAGTACTGCATTCATGTGGGCAGGTGTGACAACAGTATTGTCTAATTAGCCTGTGTTTATTTGTAGAGCCTGTCCCGGACCACTGGGTGCAGCACCTGTGCTCTGTGTTTGGGGAGATGTGTTGGCTGAGTGAGGGCCACTCCTGTGGGAGGATATGACGTCAAAGCCCAGAGTGATGGAGATCAATGAAGCTTCAGCTGCTGATGCCTGTAACCCAGACAAGACCAAGAGTGCAAATTCTGTCTCCTTAATTCACATCTATATCTGTCTCCAGTGCAGCGGTGCAGCCCTGCCCACATAACCACTACGATGGACGTTGGGGCCAGTGACGGAGGAAGCTCACACATTCCTCCACCCCCAAACCCCACGGCCCACCACTTGCTTTCACTGACCCCATCTCGACAAGGCCAAGCCAAAGAAAGCCAAGCCCCTCAGCTGTCATCAGGGCTCACCCGCACTCCCTGCACCTCCTCAGAGCTGCACTTCCCTCTCTCTCTCTCTCTCTCTCTCTCTCTCTCTCTCTCTCTCAAAGCGACAGCCCTGCACCTGTGCCAGTCTCTACTCCAACTCTACACTGACTAATGGATTTACCATGTAGTCTATATGAAGAGGTGATGGCAGGTCAGCAGGAAAATAAGGGAAAAGAGCATTATCAAGAACTTTATCAAAATGTGGGACAGACACTGTCACCACAGGAGGAACATTTTACAAATTTAGAGGCATAATATTCACTGTATGTGCAAACATGTAAATAATCTTGGTAAATAACGTGGGGTTTGCTGTGCAATACACCAAATGTGCAGCTTTTGTCCATTATTATAAATAATATATATTATAAGTAATACATACAGTATATTAAGAAGCAGCAACTAAACGGCTTTTGAATGACTTATTCAAATATATTTTTCTAAGAGCGAAATTGTGGAAACTTATTGACCTGTGGGGTGGACACCCTTCTGTGTTGGACTGAAATATGTTACAAATTGATTTTATTTTGTGTCAGTTCAATTATTTATTTTCTGTTATCATAAGACCCTGTACAGCATACAGGGTTTTGTTTTTTTTTCCCTCAAACTCAAACTTCTAAATACATTTAATCCTGCTCATAGAATAACGTATAGTAAGCAGTGCCTGATGGCCATGATAGCCCCAGTGGCCTGAGATAAGAGGTTTCTAAATATGTTTGAGCCTTCTGTCTGTGAGACATTCAAAGCATTGCATTAGTGAAGACAAACGATCTTCTAAACATGCCACCCTTTACTTATTAGTGATGGTGGCGAGCTCCCAGGAGGCAGCCATAGTAGAGATGTGAGGTCAAAGCTCTCAGAAGTGCTTGTGTGCGTGTGCAGGCCTATTTGTGTGTGTGCATATATGCAGCTGAGGGTGTGCGTGTGTGTGTGCGCGTGTGTGGAGGGAGGGGTGGGGGGACAGGGTTTCTCCTCAGCAGCATGGCATAGGACACAGCTCTGCTGGGGTGAAGGTACATTCAGCGAGCACCTTTGTCATCATGACAGCAAGATCCAGAGTAGAATTACTTCTATTTAAAAGGGCAAAGGTCACACAAGGATTCTTTTCTAATTGGTTAATGCCTTAATCATTGCATTAGACATGTTTCAAAAAGCATTTCACAGTAATAATAAGTGTTTATTTATTTACGACATAAGCTGCGTAAATGAAAACATGAGAAACAGTGTATGCTCTATATTACTAGAATACTCATTAAAGTCATGAGTTAAGTGTTCCTCTGAGCCCAAAGTCAGCTGATCTGGAAATAACCAGCAGCTGAGTGACAGCTGTAACAGCTATTGATACATTTTATGTGCTCTGAGCCCATTTGCCTCTTTGGACAAAGTACATTGTGGGTGCTCATTTCTTCATTCTACTTCACATATTTAAGCTTTGTCTTTAGCAGATTTGACACCTGTTGTCTTTTCCACTTGGAAGAGTGTTTGAATTTCTGTGCGACTGAAGAATTGCTGATCATCATTGCCTTAAGCTAAACTGGGGTGATTAAGCATCTGTAGTTGTAGTTCAAAACAACAAAAGTAGAGAACAAATGGAGTGTATTTCATCAAAGCACTATTATTAGCCATCTGTTTCACTGCTTTGCAATAATTCTGCTCATTTCCAAGTATATTTGGAGATATACTGGAGCAGAGGGAGGGATGCTGTGGGCCACAACATCTCTGACACTCTCTGACTGAAACGTGACTAGATTTTATTACTTTGAGCGAAACATTTGGTGACACTTTGATGGTGCTTTGTCTATCTTCCTCCAGTCGCCCGTGCTGGTTGAGCCTGCAGTCTGGTCTGTGGGCAGGCACAGGGCATTTGATAATCACTCCTCCAGGTTTGCTCCAGGACATGCTATTACGGTCTCTCCTCTGGCACTGATGTGAACACTGACGGCTGATTGTTGTGCAGCATACATAATGCGCTCTTTTATTTCAACATCTGAAACCTCACATGAACTTTTGACTGAAGAAATGCCAGTCGTGGTTCTGACATAAAGGCATGTAATAAAGACGAAGCTGCTTCTAGAAGACTGGGAAGCCTCTCTTAACCTTTCTCTGAGTATGATTAATGAAATCCGATGAGATCAGGTCATGTGATGAGTGCTGTTGGGTAACATCTATGAAGACAGCTCACTTCATCATAAAAGTAATAGCCATAAGTGGGTAAATTATAACTTTTGTAATAAATTGTTTTCACTTGACTGTAGGTTAAAGTTACACTGCTTTACTTTTCTCATGGAGAATCTGCTGCTTTGTTGCCTCCACGAAAATGTTTTTTGCTTTGCCTGGAATGTTTCATAGTATTGCATTAACATATTTCCATGGATATAAACAAGTGGTGCCATCCACACAGCAGATCTGTGGAGTGTTCCCAACAGAAAAGTTACACTGGCCACTATTAAGTTTAAGTTATATTTAGTCACTGTGATTCCTAAAAGTTATTTTTGCAAAAATAAATAGCAAAATTTTGTTACAAAAATATATTTTTGCAAATTAGAATTTTTGCATGCAGTGTTTCCTATTGCATACAAGATTTATTTTTAATTTTTTTAATTTTTGGAAAGACAAGAACTCATTTATTGTGATTTAACAACAAACATATCAATTTTAGTGACTCAACATAAGTCTAGTAATAGCATTTTGTCTCAGGTGGTGACTTGTAGTTGAGGAAATCTCCCCTATCGGCTACAGAGGTCATCCTTTAAGTTAGCAGCCATGACTCAAGACAGAAGTCTAATTCGGACCCCCTTTATTTCTACTGACTTCTTCCCCCTGCCCTCCAACCAGCTCGCCCCAAAGGAATGGGGCTGTAACTGAGCCTGGTGGGACAGATGGTGCCTATTTTTAGAGCTACATTGAAGTGTGAAGTTTCTTGGGATTTCGAAGAGCGGGGGCCATGGCTCCTTAAGGGCTGATGCTCGCTCTCTCACTCCATAGTCCCTCAATAGCGCTTCACTGGCCACACTGGGATTAACTGAGGCCAGGCTAAACAAAGCAGCCTGCTGGTCTTTTTTATAGGGGATACCTCACTACATAAGGGGGGACATCTGAGTCGCCCCTCCTTTGACACCACGCAGACAGGAAGACAGGCAGGACAATCACGTCTTCAAGTAGAGATGCCAGCTCCTAAAACAGAGGGGTGACAGGGCATGGGGTATTATTACAGTGACTTAAGGATACAATAAAAGCAGTGAACATCTATGGAGAAAGATGAGGAGAAAAAAAACAGTGTGCCTTAGTTAGGTCCAATCATCGTGAGGCTGGTATTCCTACATGCCATTCGGGTGTCCGTGGGCAATACATTTAACCCACTTTGCCTATATGAATGCGTTAAAGTGTGATTTATGATGATGGTCAAAGAGGCCAGTGGCACAGTAAACCTGTCACACCTATGTCTATAGAGATACAAAAATGATATTATTAGTAATGACACACAGTGCATTCAGAAATGTGTAATACAACAGCGTAAATGTTTGTCTCCATGGAGATTTTCTTGTTTTCTAACATGCATTTCAATTACTGGCATTTTTATTGTCAAAAAGTGCCTGCTTGCAGTCTTAGCGTCTCTGTCCCCATAGGGATAGAAATGTTTAATGCTTTACTATGGAACATTCTGATAATTAAATGGCAGCTCCCCGTCCAGAAAAGTTCCCAGTTTGTGAATTTTGTTCACTGACAGTGGCAATACATTTTTTTTCTGAATTCTGATGTACAACACTTACCGCTATTGGAAAACGTGGATGAAGAGTCTTGCCGGGACAATTGCACCCTCCTTTGTGATGGAGCTTCAACGGTGACCATTAAAATAAGGTGTGAACTTCCAAAGCTGCGCAACAGAAACAAAGATGTGCCAAGATTCTCATTTTAATCCAGCTGAAAGGTCACTGTGGATCTTAAACATCCTAATACTCCCTACTCGTTTACATCACTGTGTTTTATTGTGTTTACAGTGATCATTTTGAACACCATTTTATCATATATATTATGCCAAAAACACAATGATAAAAATATTGTAGCATTATTAGTAGATCTCATACTGATCAAGGCAAAACTAAGGAACATCACATTTCCTTCACATTTTTTTTTTTTTTCAATACCTCCTCGCATATCTCAGTATCAAATTTTGATGCTTGTTTTATGGTTAATTAGTATCCGACCATAGATTTTTTGTTTGAAAACCCTGTGCCAGACTAATAAAAATGGTGAACAGTGTCCTTGTCATAATGGAGCAATGCTTTTGAAACTCAAACTCTATATTCTTATGTCAAAACAGGATCTAAGTCTAATCCACTCCTCCCCACATCATTTAAGATTCTTAAAATGAGCCATCCTTTATTTGCGTCGTCTCAGGGCCGATGCTTGGAAACCTGGCAACAGCGTGGAGGCAGTCGCTCTATTTATGTCTGCTCTTAAGCTCGATCTCCATCTGAAACGCACACTTGAAACCGAAGACAATGCAGTGTGCGGACAGACAGGCCTCATCACTGGGACTGTCCCGGACCAGTCACAGCAGGGGTCTAAACACCACTCAACATCACTACTTCACTGCTAAAGGGACATATACTGCATGTGTGTACAGTGTTCCTACTAATATAACCAGAATTTTTTTATATATAAGAACCACCCCATCCCCAAGTCACATGCCTAGTAAACTGTGCTATTTCAACAGTCTCAAATCAGTTAATTTGGTTAGCGTGTGCCAATAATGAAGATGTTATGTTTTTTTTTCTCTTTCTCTATTTTATTATCATCGGCTTCTTTACTGAATGGACATTTTTGTAATAATTTACTTCAAACTGTTATTTTCATTCATCTAGACACATGCCACAAAATATTTACAGTGTTATCTTTGGTGCGAACAACCTTAATAAATCTTAAGTTTGTAAAACATCTGTGGAGTACGTATGGATTACTTACAGCTCCTTAAGGGCCCATAGAATAGCCTTCATGTTCTTGTGGTGTGAATGAAAGCACGGTTTAACCTTAACACTTCCTACATGACAAGCATGCATAGGCCTATATATACTGTATACACTACTCTATTTTAAGAGCAGCTTTCAAGTTGGCTGGAAATGTTATGGCTCCGACACAAAGCAGTGGTTAGTGGAATCGCTCAACCAACTCACAGGTGGGCAGTTTGATCCCTGCCTGGACCAGTTCATATACTGTTTTTGTGTCCTTGGGCTAGACAGCCAAGGCAGCTGTGGCGACAGAGGTTGCTAACTGCATGAGCTTTCAGACTTGTTAAAGGTGCATTGTGTAACTTTATTCTGGTGGAGAGTTTCCTATTTGTTTTCTTGGAGAGGGTTTTGCATATATGCACAACTTGCATTTCCTCATGTTTTTAATGTTAAATGAAGACCTTCATTGAACTGTGAGAGGGGATACCTCTCTGACCTGTAATGTGGCCTTGTTGCATCACCTGCCTGTGTCCACTGTATCCGATAGATACATTTAATGCCTTATACTGTGGAAAATTCTAGGAAAGCAATAACTCTATGAGGACAAGCAGGTTGGCCCTCCACCGGAGAAGTCACATAGTAAATAAATCTAATCACCAGTCTCTTAATGAGTTTGTCACATGGACTGGAGCATCTAGAGCATCACAGTCATATGACCTGTGTATCAAATGTGCCATTTCATTGGATCACAATGTTATAACGTGTTTCGCCACAAGATGTCAGCAAAGCACCACAGCAACTATGAACCCCATAGGAACCAGGGAGACCTAAAGTCGAACCACTTTACTAAGTAAATGCAGTGTTCATTATAGTCTTGATCATCTTTGTATATTATAGGTTTCTGCTACCCAAACGAATATTTTGATATCTAAATTTGAGACAGTTATCAATACAAATGTACCTATACATTTTCGATATTGCACAGTCCAACCTGTATGATAATTCCTGGACAACATTAGGAAACTAAATATGGAGCAATTGCATGTACATCAAATATATTATCTAAAGTCAAACGCCGATATGTTAGACCTGTGCAGCCTGCTCCAGTTCTTTGACTCGCTCCACTTTGTGCAGAGTGCTGAACCCAGCAGACTGGCAGTCAGTCGTCTCCACAGAGCACAGTCCTGCAGTCATCAGCAAAAGCACACACCTCTCTAATCCCCCACCATTGAGTTCGTCTGTCAGCCGTGTGCCATTTCCCCGCGGGAAACGGGCCCAAAGGAAAAGCTGTGGGAGTTTGAGGAAGTTACAGTAGTGTAGGTCATGAGGTACATTCATGGATCTATTGGGTGCATTTGAAGGTATTAAGTAAGTGGTCCGTTATAATAATTGTGTCAAATGTCATTAAAAACTCTTAAGCACTGTCAAATTTACAGCGAAATATTAGGCACAGGAATATTTTAAGTAGCCTATTTACAAATCAATAAATTATACTATTACCACTACTGTAACACCCACTATAACTATTAATGGATATGATTAAGGTAGCCTGTAGCCTAAAAGTTTAAAATTACATTCAGGGCTATAATTATTTTGGCTATTATTAGGCTATTTATCACTTATGCTTCCTTTACGCACAGATGGCCAGTTTATGTTTTAAAAATACAGCTGGCATTTCAAGGCAACGGTGTTGGGCAAGTTCAACTTTCATGGCCTTGTGAATTATTTTATTATTTTTCACGCCTCTCAGTTCACGGAACCAGTCAGAAAAGAGCGCGAGTCGTGCGTAAAGAGAAACGCCACCAGCAGCCAACCAGGACGCACGCCCCCTGCGCCCTCTATCGACAGCAAGAGGCGTTCCCGAAATCCACGTTCATTCATCCATGTGTCAAGTTGGTTGACCCAGAAAAGTTAGGACGATTTATCAAAATAAGCTATCCTGTCCTAGAGCAGGTCTAGCCAATTCTGTTACCAGTCGGGGGTTTAACTATAGGCTATTTGATAATTATGACAAAGATTTTACAAGCCTACAGCCTTGCTAAATCACTGCAACGAGGATGTGTGGTTGGCAGAAAAGTTGGAAACGCATCAACTACGTGGTTGAAACTGCAACCTGCTCATTTTTTTAGCGTCAAGGTAAGAAAAAACTTCCCGTATAACTTTTTCGCCAAAACCAGAATTCGTTGGAAAAAGTGCAATAACTAGTATAACACAGTAAGTAACGATCGCACTTTAGTTAAATGTGTAATTACGCAAGATATCGGCTTTCTCTCTCATTCGGCGTAGGTCTTGTTAAAATATTCGTGAAGTGAACTGTCATAGAAAGTTAGCCATGTGAAAGCTGTAGCATCGTGGGCTGAGCTAACGCGAAAACTGATGACTGACTGGAGTTACACGTGGCTACTAAGCATAAAACTCTTAATATGTAAGAGGCTCTAAAAACGCTACAAAAATGTTCAACTGGACTCAAAAGATGCTAACATAACACAAAGTGAGTTATCTTCATTTTAAATGTAAGAGTCTGATATCATTGCATCATATTTGTTCCTCCCTGAAAGATTGCAACATCCAGCCACATCACAGAAGGATTCCTGTGCTCCCAGCGCTCTGCTGCTGATACAGACAGCTGAGAAGACCTATGGCATTTTGTATTTGTCCAAAAGATTATAATGATTATTCCACCTAGATTATTGAATTTGCACAGGATCCTATTGAAGTTTTAGGACATAGGTCTACATTAAATTTTCACTACCCAAAACATGCTGTATAGCTGCATCCTAGTCAAATGTTCACTTTATTGTGTATACAAAAGGGGGGAAATGTCAAGAACAGAATATATAAAGGCTGTTCAGACTTGTAATTACAGTTCATGCATTCATACATACACAAATATGCCCCAGAGGCCAGTCTCTTTCAGTGCATTGTGATGTATGATGTATCTAAATGGAATTGTTTTGACTGAGACTTGCATTTGACTGCATTTGACCCAGGCCCAAACAGCACATCTGGTTTTGGACGATGGCACCAGGATGAAAGGGTTTTCCTTTGGTCACAGTGCCTCTGTGGCAGGAGAGCTGGTTTTCAACACTGGACTAGTGGGGTAAGAGAAGTGACCACAAACTGATGTTGATGTCATGGGATTTGATTGACCACGTTTAGGAATATGTATAATACTATGTACTTTTACTTCTAGTTCTTTTTCACAAACTCTACATTTTACCATTGGGGCAAAGCATATAGAAGCTGTAATCATATTCATTTGGCGTGGTAGTAACAGTTGTAATAGGCTGTAATAGCAGAAGCAGTCAGCAGTATAATAAAGCAATAATGCCTTAATGATTGAAGAAACAGTAAATGGATGCAAGTTATATTGTGTACCCTAAATAAGCATAATTTTCTTTGGGTAATACAATTTAAAAGTTGACGGTACCCTTATTTGAGTATACACGTCCCCCTCTGATTGCTTTGTCTGTTGTCTCATACTAACAAACGTAATAAATCCACTTGTTTTTATTCTGGTTCAGTTACCCTGAGGCCCTGACTGACCCGAGCTACAGGGGTCAGATCCTCACTCTGACCTACCCCATTGTGGGCAACTACGGTGTCCCAAATACACAAGAGCTGGATGAGCTGGGACTGAGAAAACATGTGGAGTCTGAACGCATACAGGTAGAATAAACAACATTATTGTTTGTGAGAGTTAATAGGCATAGTAGAGACATCATGGCTTAATGGATAATTATGAATTCTCAGTCTCCTAAGTACTTTTATGGTAAATACTAGTAGTAATGATTTTGGCAGATTTTTCTAAAATAATTTTGTCAAGACAGTTTTTACTCTTTTACCCTTCCTGACCCAATTATCTCTAAAATATTTGACTTACACACCCCAACTTTATTGATTCACAAGGGAAATTACTTGGAAAGAGAAACTCACACTTTACAATATAAAAACAAAGAGCAAAATAAATACAGATTTGTAAATGTACAAGTAAAATATAACAAAATATACCAGATTATCTAGCCTACATACTAGAGATTGACCAATATGGGTGTCTAGAATCCAGAGCAGTCAATGGTCGATAAACTCTGAACACTGATATTTTTGGGCCAAAATGTAGAGCCAATTTGAACTAATTTTAATTTATGATAAACTCATCTACCGTCCCTTCTAACCATAAACATTCAGGAGGGTTACGTAGTCACATTTTGAGGAGATTTCTACTAGCATTTGCATTAAAGTGTTGAACTGAACCTTTGTATGTACTCTTTAGGCAGCAGGTCAGCCAAAATAAAATATCAACCTGTGCTGCACATTTAAGGTCAATTTGCTAAAACGTACAAATATCTCCGCTATCAGTAAGGTACATGGTAGATTTGACACTAAATAAGGTTATCTATGACAGACGGGTGAGCTGTTGTACAGTTGTATGAAGTATGATAGGTCTAGGACTAGGAGTGTAGCTGAAGTCTGTTGCTTTTTGTTTTGTCACACTTTTTGTATTTTGCATCTTCAATGTGTGTATTGCGTATACCATGTAGTGACTTGGGAGCTCTAACACAACTGACAAATAATCAAAATTAGGGATATCTTAAAATGATTATTCATTAATTATTTTTAGTACAATAACATATTTAATAGATCTAAATCATTTGTGTATCTAGGTTTCTGGTCTTTTGGTACAAGATTATAGCCACGAATACAGTCACTGGAACTCGGTTAAATCATTGGGGCAATGGCTGAATGAAGAGAAGGTTAGTACTTGGATTATTAGTTTTACAAGAAACGGACTTCAAATGTATTTGATTGTTGGTTTGTTTTGTATTTAGGTACCAGCATTGTTTGGAATAGACACCCGAATGCTTACAAAGATTATAAGAGATAAGGTACTTGCAAATAGTATGTTGCTTTATATTCTGTGCATGATGCCCTGATAGCTTACTTCATTTTAGGGTACAGTTTTGGGAAAGATTGAATTTGATGGGCAGTCTGTAGAGATCACTGATCCCAACCAAAGAAACCTTGTTGCAGAAGTGTCTACAAAGGTAAGCTATTTCAACATGTTTTATTTTTAGATGTACACTGTGTAAGACATTTTATTTACATTGTGTGGTGTTGTGTCTTGTTACCACCAGGAGACTAAAGTTTTTGGAAAAGGAAATCCAATCAAGGTTGTGGCTGTTGACTGCGGCATTAAACATAACATCATCCGTCTTCTGGTGAAGGTTAGACTGAAGAGGGATAAAAATATAATTTTTTTTTAGTCCGTGTCATTAAATTACTCAAGTGGCATTTTTATGATGCTAGCCCAGTTAGTGTTTCCTCGCAGATTTGGACTTTGCAACAAAGTACCGATGTACTTTGTTGCATGATTTCAGGAAGTTGACCTAGAAAATCTGCGTAAAGTCTAATGAGCTCACAAAACTCCAAAATGTCATATTTCAGGCAAAAATAGTTGTTTAGTTTTACCATATAGTATTTTATCTTAGCTATCCGCTATGTACAACAACATTTTAATGGCTATGTTTTAAGTGAAGTAAAAACCTCCTAATAATAATAATAATAATAATAATAATAATTTATATATATATATATATATATATATATATATATACACACACACACACACACACACTAATTATATATACTATTTTATCACTGTATATTATCTATGTAGCGTGGGGCTGAAGTCCATTTGGTCCCATGGAATCAGGACTTGACAAGTCTAGACTACGATGGTTTGTTCATCTCGAATGGACCAGGAGACCCAGCTCTGGCCCAAACTCTCATCCAGAATGTCCGTAAGGTAAGACTGCACACAAATGTGCACACTATCTGGACATCCAGAAACATTTTTTGTTCATTGTTCTATTTTTAATTAATATTTTTTCATACTTTTTTAATTTAAATCCAAAGATCTGTCTCTGCTCTAACCAAAAATATCACATTTATAAAAAATCATCACAATTTCAATCCCTTAATTGCTAGTTAGAAAACTTGACATGTCTATTTATCTATCTATCTATCTATCATGTCTGTCTGCTGTGGATCAAAAGATATGAGCAGTTAAAATGCTTAACATGTTTACGTCACATGCGACAGCCCTGACCCATTATAAACAATTGGAAAATAGGCAATATTTCAAACATATGCCAACAATGGACACATTTTTGTCATAAACTGTAAAAATGATACATTTCACTTGTTTTCTCTGAACTGATCCTATACAAAAACTAACAATGCCATTAACCTCAAATTTGACAAAAACTTGAAGCTTTCTAGGACCCTGGCTTCAGTTTTCTGGAAAATTTCTCAGCTTTAGAGGTGATTTCTTTACTATAAGTGAAATCTAAGTTTTCAAACTGACATTTAAAATTAAATTTATATAGATCTTTTATAATGATATTTTTGATGCAATCTTTGGATTTAGTGGAAAACAGTATGAAAAAATATGAATCTTTGAAGATTTGCATCTGTTTTGCCATTTTGGTCCTAAGTGTTACTTTTTTTTTTCCTTATCTCATGCAACACAAAAACAAAAACATTTAGAAAAGTTGAAACTTCTCAGGGCACATATGAAATGTAACCCATTATACCTTAATCTATGATGATTTTACAGCTGTTTTTGTAAGTGGACATTTATGTCCTTAGGGTCCTGAACAGGAACCCCTGAGGGTTAAGTGTGCCTCATTTCCTATTAGTTGTGACATTTGTGATGAATGACAATTGCCCCATAATTACAAAGAACTTGCCATAGCTTAATCTTTACAGTATATCTCTTGCATCAAATGCTTAAAAATAGAATATACCATGTTCCAGTAAATTCTTTGCCATGTTTACCGTTTTATCATATGACATGTGTTTAACTTTATTCTTCCAGTAAGATACTACATTATGAGTTGAAAAGTGTTACGAATGTGTCTAAATACATTTTTGTGCAGGTTTTGGAAAGTGATCGTCCTCAGCCTGTCTTTGGCATTTGCATGGGAAATCAGATCACTGCTCTCGCTGCTGGAGCCAAATCATACAAACTTCCTATGGGTAACAGGTAATGGGATTCATAAAAACATTTGAATATTGTTGGATCTGTGGTAGTAAAGTTTCATCTGTTTCTCTGACTTTCACTTTTTTCTCTTTTTTTGCCTATTGTGGAATATAATAACATGATGCTCTGTTTTATTCATGTGTGGTTTCCCAGGGGCCAGAACCAGCCAGTGTTGAATGTGATGACAGGCCAGGCCTTCATTACTGCACAGAACCACGGCTACGGCATTGACAGTGAGTCCCTGCCCGAGGGGTGGAGCCCGCTGTTCGTCAACGCCAATGATGGCACAAATGAGGTTCATATTTAGTCAAAATACTGAATTTTGTATGGTGCTTACAAAGGATCAGGCCATTTTACAGAAATTCTATACAGTTATGGATTTGAATGTCCATTAATGAAAATAAATATCTTTTCAGGGCATCATGCACAAAACCAAACCTGTTTTCACCGCCCAGTTTCATCCAGAGGCTAAAAGCGGTCCCACTGACACAGAGGTAATTAAACAGTTAGAAAGTAAACGTTTAAGATTCTTGCTTGTCACTGCTCCTATACACTGTAAGTGTCTGTACTCCTGTGTGGTCTGCATTTTGTGAGATCATTACTGTATTTGATTCTAGTAAGACACTAAACAAGCATTTCTTTACATGTTTCTTTAGAGTAAGTTGTTAAGTACATATAACAGGTTGCACAATCTATGTCTTTAAAACATTGCTAACATAGCATGATGCATATTGATGACATAGATTCTTTTTTTTTTTTTGTACTGAGCTCTACTTCCTGTATTGTTAAACTTTTAAAAACTTTAAAAAGACTTTTGACTGATGTAAAATTTTTGACAGACTTAAAATTATTGTTATATCTACTCACCAGAAGTAAGTACCCGCCCACCAAAGTAATATTTAGAAGAAAAAAAAGAAAACTTGTCATATGCATTTTAAGGCTCTTGCAATAATAGAAATAATAGAAATCAAACAAGTTGAATCATACTGTACAGACAGAAACGGCGTTCTGAGAGGCCCCAGGTGTATCTGTGCCTGTTTGTAGTGTTACATGTGGGGAAGATGCTAGTTTAGCCTTATATTTGGCACTTGGGGTCCTAAGTTCAAGTTCCTGTCAAAATACGTTGCAACTGTCAAACTAATGCACTATGACAAGATGTACAGGTGACAGGTTGTTGCTCAGACACACATGTCCCTCATATTACTGCAGGGAAAATATGGTCTTAAATAATTCACTTGCTGTCTTGTACCTACATAATGCTGACCACAGTCTGTGCACTTTTTGCTTACCTCACATTTGGTTTGGTAAAAACAATCATATTTTAATGTATAATGTTTTTCAACCTGGCTGACCTAATTAATTATGCTAAAATGATTTAGCTAAACTGTTTCTAATATTGTTTTTATGCCAGTCTCTAACATTGTCCCTGTGTTTACAGTTTCTCTTTGATGCATTCATATCCTTGATCAAAAAAGGAAAAGATGGCAGCATAGTATCAATCATGCCTAAGAAACCATCTCTCCCTCCTAGACCTAAGGTACAGAATACTACATTATAAACAACTGACTGTCCAGTCATAAACCAGCTTTGTCAGTGAATACGACTTTGTGGACATAGGTGTCAAAGGTTCTGGTTCTTGGATCTGGAGGTCTGTCCATTGGTCAGGCTGGAGAGTTTGACTACTCTGGATCTCAAGCAGTCAAGGCTATGAAGGTATGGTAACATTTAAAATTACCTTCAAGAAATAAATATAAAATGTAGTTTAATTGATTTCAGATTCAAATCTATTTCATACACACACCTCTATCATGCATTTATTCAGTTAAGTGTCTTTACTGTTAAAAAATTGAAGTAAATAAAATAAAATAATAATAATAATAATAAAAAAACTTGCTCCATCTTTCCACTGATCTGACCTGTTACTTGGGTAGTGGCATCACCTGCTTGTCTCCATGGAAATAACTTCAATGCTATACTGTGGAACAATCCTGGCAAAGCAATAACATCTTGGAGACAAACAGATGGCAGATTCTCCACCAGACATATTACACAGTGCAACTTCAAATGAAAATGTAGATCACTGAATGTATAAGCTTTCTTTACAACACTGATGTCATCAGTTAGATTGTAATTAGAATGTAATTTAAGTGAAATATTCCATACTTTGGCATTTTTTCTGCAGGAGGAGAACTTAAAAACTGTGCTGATGAACCCGAACATTGCCTCTGTTCAAACTAATGAAGTGGGAACAAAGCAGGCGGACTCTGTGTACTTTCTGCCCGTAACCACACAGTTTGTGACGGAGGTGATCAAAACTGAACGCCCTGATGGCATCTTACTGTCTATGGGAGGACAAACTGCTCTCAACTGCGGTAATAAGTCTGCATCATTTTCCTAGCAAATTATTCATTGGTTTCAGACATAAGGATTCCTTCCTGATTTGAAGGATTTGGCATGTTATAGTAGTAATGCAATTCAAATCAAAATACTGTTTCTTTTGAATAAGAAAAGTCTTCAGAAAATCCGACAAAACAGGAGTCATTTGCCTGAAACTCATGAATACAAAATATGTGTGTTTCAATAAAATCATATATATATATTAGTGCTGTCATGCGATAAAAAAAATTGAGAGATTAATTAATTATGATCTGTAATTAATTAATCTAATTAATCTCATTTTAATCTCACCTAAAAATTGCTGAGAAAAGCCTTCAATTTGAGGTATTTTCATTTAAATTCATTATTACATTATTGTGGCAGATCAAAAGACTGATATAGATTTAAAAAAGTGACTTTATAAAGTCATTTATTGTTTAACAAATCTCTCCAAATTGGCTGTTGAGCCCAAGTCTCCATGAATAAGAAACTGTTTGCTGTAAAGTAGCAAAGACGAGGAAATCTGAACATAATAACTTTTGTCTACTTAAAGACAATAAAAAGTCCAGTCTTTCCTTACCCATATTAAAAATATTATTGATAGAGAAATGCTTTATATATGAGATCACTGGTTTTAGTCCTTGTTTTAGTCCTGGTTTAGACCTGCTTTAGTCCTACTTTAGTCCTAGTTTAGTCCTGGAATGGATTAATCCTTGTTTTAGTCCTGGTGTTAGTTCTGGTTTAGTCCTGGTTTAGACCTGGTTTAGACCTGGTTTTAGTTCTGGTTTTAGTTCTGGTTTTTAGTTCTGGTTTAGTCCTGGTTTAGTCGTGGACTGGTTTAGTCCTGGTTTTAGTCTTGGTGTTAGTTCTGGTTTAGAGGCGCACAGGAGGAAGCGCGGTTTACGCAGCGTACGCGAGAAAACACGATCCACACGCGGCTCACGGGAGCACGTCGGTGTCCGCGCAGTAACTACGGAAGGAAACGTGGTCCGCGCGTTCTCAGGTTAATGACGATGATGAAGGTGTGTGTTTGTGTTTGTTTGTGTTTGTTTGTGTGTGTTTGTGTGCGTGTCCCCTCATGTGGCAGGTCACTATAGGACAGTAGTGCAGACATCATGAGCCTATGCAGGTTGTTTTCACCAGTGACATTTAAGTTGTAGGCGATTTTATATTTGTTATTTTCTTTTATATCTTTCATCGGGAGAATAATTTCCAAGACACGAATGTGTTTTTACCTGTGCACTGCTGACTCTGTTCTCCTGCCTCTTCGACCTCGTCCATTGAGCGACTGACGCCGCCAACGTTAACATGACGTTCACATCGCTGTTACTGCGCGCGTTTTGTGTGGGTTTCCGGCAATGAGTGGAATTACCGAAATGAAAAAATGTATAAATGTGTTTTTGTGTGTGTGTGTGTTGTTGTCCCAACAACACATAAAAACAGGTTTTATAGTAAAGCAACTCGCATACAGAAACAGTAAAGTTAGAGATTAAACATGAGATTAACGTGATTAAATATATATATATATATATATATATATATATATATATAATAACTAAATAATAAAATAATACATCTATTACATAAAGCATTTTACATTAATATTTCCATGGTGTCAGAAATCATTAAATTGTAAAGTTCTCACAGTTAACACTTAAATTTGCTAAGATTTCATATTGTGACATTCATTTTTAGGAGTTGAATTGTTCAAAAGTGGTGTCCTGGAAAAGTATGGGGTACAAGTGCTTGGAACCCCAGTGGAGTCCATCATGGCCACAGAGGACCGGCAGCTGTTTGCAGATAAACTCATGGAGATCAATGAAAAGATTGCACCCAGTATAGCTGTTGAATCTGTAAGCTGTCTGAAAATGTATTTGTAGTTATTCATACGTACCTACTACTCAACAAGCTTCATTACAACGCATATTATTATTGTTCAGGTTTCAGATGCTTTGAAAGCAGCAGAACAAATTGGTTACCCTGTAATGTTGCGGTCAGCTTATGCCCTGGGCGGCCTGGGCTCTGGTCTGTGTGCCAGCAAAGTGAAACTTAAGGAAACAGCTCGCAAGGTCACAACTAGTAATTCATCATGGTATAACTAATTCAAAATATATTAACTGTTTGTTTCTTGTGTGCACCATGAAGGCTCTGGCCATGTCCAGTCAGATCCTGGTGGAGAAGTCGCTGTTGGGTTGGAAGGAGGTGGAGTATGAGGTGGTTCGTGATGTGGCAAACAACTGTGTGACTGTCTGCAACATGGAGAACTTTGACCCACTGGGAATCCACACTGGTAGATACTTAATACTATATGCATGGTGTTGTCTTTCCATGTTAAATGTGCATGGTGTCACTTTCTGGTAGTGGATCTATCACCTGCTTGTCTCCATGGAGATGTTATTGCTTTGCCCAGTATGGCATTAAGCCAAGTTTCAAGTAAGGAATCTGTGCAGAGGCAATGTCGCCCACAGAGTTTTTTCATTTTTTTTCAAATTTTTTGCAGTAAAAACACCTGTAATTTAATAAATGCATGATATGTATATATGTAATTTTAAATTTCTCTATGGAATATAAATGGTTCTGCATTAATAAGTGTTTCATAATTATCCACCTTGAGAGAAATTTTGCGTCATATTAGTATAGCATGTCTTTATTTCCTGGCATTTAGCTGTTTTGCTTATTACATTCTCTTCTATAGGGGACTCGATAGTGGTGGCACCCAGTCAAACTTTGTCCAATGAGGAGTACCACATGCTCCGTGAGACAGCCATCAAAGTGGTGCGTCATCTGGGTATTGTGGGCGAGTGCAATATTCAGTACGCTCTACACCCATCGTCCCTCGAATACTGCATCATTGAAGTTAATGCTCGCCTCTCGCGGAGCTCTGCCCTGGCATCCAAAGCCACTGGGTGAGAAAAATTAGAATGATTATGATACAAATACAACTGGCATTATAGGTGGGTAGCTCAATAGCTCAGTGACAGTGCTGGTGGTTAGGCAAGACTTAGCCTGCCTTGCCGCCCAGTGTTTACGTACACTGCTATATGAATGTGTGTGAATGGGTTACATTTCTTGTAAAGGGTTCTGAGTGCCTTGAGTTGAAGGCTGAAAGCACTATACAAGTTACATTATGTATCACCTGTTTAATATGACCCCAGTATGCAGCAGATCACAGACAACATCATCAGTTCATCTGTTCATGCATTATCTGTACTGGTTCACTTTTCCTCATAGACATATTTAAACATCAAGCAATTGAATAGTGAGGTTAAAATCATGACGTGGGTGAGTGAATCTTTTTTAAACCCCTAATCATTAGCTAACCCATAGTTGGTTAGCCTTTAAATATGTGATTATCTCTGTTTTTTGTGTTTGTTGTAACCACTTTGATAGATACATTTTGTGCTTCATAGGTATCCATTAGCATTTGTAGCCGCTAAACTAGCTCTGGGCATCCCTCTACCCGATATCAAGAACGCAGTATCAGAAAAGACCACAGCCTGCTTCGAGCCCAGTCTGGACTACATCGTCACCAAAATCCCACGCTGGGATCTGGACCGCTTCCAGGGCATGTCCCGGGAAATAGGCAGTGCCATGAAGAGTGTTGGCGAGGTGAGAGACTATGATCATTAAAATTATGCTAAATACTGTTTAGAATCCTATAGAAATCCACAACTTAGAAATAGAACAGAAGTCCTTAAAAGTATTTATTTTGTATTTGTTCAATTACAACATGCACTCACACTGTGATCAGGGAAACCTCTCCAGAGATCTCCTTGTTTTCATGGAGATAGACAAGTTTAATGCCACACTATGGACAAGATACACAATGCCCCTTTAACAAAGTGGCTTTTATGATGGTTACAACTGACAAGCAACTATTATGTATTTATACAGTTTTATGAGGGATTAAAAGAAGATATACACATTGAATTTTGTTTGAAAGTGTATGAATTAATGGTCTTGAGCTCTACTTCAACAGGTGTAAAAACCTGAAATTCCACCTTACATCCCCAGAGATGTGATTAGTGTTTGTTGTGGAATGTTGTGAATGCAGGTGATGGCGGTGGGCCGGACTTTTGAGGAGAGCATGCAGAAGGCCCTGAGGATGTGTCACCCCTCTGTGGACGGCTTCATGCCCCGACTGCCTCTGAACAAATCCTGGTGCCACTCTCACGACCTGCAGCAGGAGCTGGTGGTGCCCTCCAGCACCCGCATCTTCTCCATTGCCAAGGTACAGCCACACTCAAATGGGACATAGGCTGGATCCTCATTAAAGTCACAAACCACAGAAACCTGATATAGTACTATATAGTTGTAAGTGTTACTTGCACCATTTTCTTACAATATATTTTGTCAAGTTACCAAGCACTGTATCTGTATCACAAAATTAAATATTGTACAATTATTCAACTAATCAAAACAAAAATGCCTTCTAGACTGGAAATACAGATTGAAATATTGATAGTCATATTGACATTTGGTAATGAAACATACTTGTATATATTTTTGTTTAATTAACAATATATATACACAAAATGAAAGTATTAACTGTAGTTGATTAGATAAAGTAAGGTATGTTACACTTTATTGTCCCTGTAGGGAAATTTGTCCTCTGCATTTGCTCTTCAATCAGTGCTGCTGGGGCATCTGACATGTAATTGTTGTTCATATCATATGCATAGAAATCTGATGTATTCATTTTGTAGATATGTTTGTCCTTTTTCAATACAGCCCTGTTAGTCTTTTTAATGTTTTTACTTCACTCAATCAGATGGTGGTGAATAACTCTGAAAGGAACGCACTTAAACACAGGGTCAAGCTTCACTTCACAACAGGGACAAAATAAAGTATGGAAAAACCTCTCCAGTACTTCAATAATCTTTTATCAACAGTGCAGAGGATTGTGGATGTTATGTCTCTGCCAAGACCTTCAGCTTTGTTAGTTTAGGGTTTACTTTGTGGAGATGAAATTATCTTTTATAAATATAAAGAGAGAGAGAGTGAGTGGGTGAGATGCCGTTCGGGATTAATGTACCACATCGTATCTGCAGGCAATAAAACTCTAGAAATAATACCTCCAAGGTGATCAACACGTGCATTGCCCCCGTTTGGTATTTTTCCTCATAATTTCTTCCTAAAAACTGTAATGAACTTTTTTTTGTATAGTGTATTTTCTCTTAATCATATCTATATGTACAATTCTTTTCCATTAAAATCTGCAGTAATAATTCTCCTCCATCTTGGCTGGCCATTTTTTGTTTCATCCATGCAAGGTTTTACACACTATTTAGTAGACCCCTCCCACACTGTGCTGAAATTATTTCTTCTGTCAGACATGTAATGAAAAATAATAAAATTTATTTACTAGCTGTTGTCATGGGTGACCTTTGCCATATTACAAGTAAATGAGAAAGACCTGGTTGATATTTGATTTTTAATAACATGTCAGTATTGGAAAAGTAATATAATTGAATAGCATTGATTTTCCATCCTGCTTTGAAAAGATAGAGATTTTGATGACAAGAAACAAAAGCAGTGGTAAACATGTTTCTAATCAAGCACATTAAATTTATTCTTATAGGCCCTCCATGGTGGAATGAGTGTGGATAAGATACATCAGCTGACAGCCATAGACAAGTGGTTTCTCCATAAACTCAACAGGATCACACAACTGGAGCATTATCTGAACCTCTACAGAAGGTACTCAACACAAAGAAACAACATTAAGTGCCAAATATCTAATTAACTGTACAATGTTCATTTAATCTACACTTAAAATTAATTAACTTGACTAAAGGAAAACAACGTGACAGATTTGAGTGTAGCCTTTATTTACAAGAATAAAAACGTAATCTCATAAATCAGATACATTATAATAGATACATACAGTTCAATCACCAATGTCCTTTGCAGAGATCTAATTATCCCTGTTTGTTAGACATACATTCTGCTAACCCTATAACTTAGACATCCACAAACATGAAATGCATGTCTTTTGTGTATTGGTTAAGCAGTTCAAATTTCCTTAAAGTGTGCTCTGTTTTAATTGAATCTTCCTGAAGAGATAATATTAAATCACAAGTTAAATCAAAACAGTGCTTGTCAGAATTAAATATATTTTTCTATCATTTTTCAGCTCTTATCAGATGGCCCTCATTTTTTATCTTGGCTTGATACTGGCACAAAGTATTCACTGGCTCTTGATGCCATGTGGCTAGATAATGTTTCTCCTCCCTTCACTTAGAGTTATATAGTTTATGAAAAAATTAAAATTCACCAAAAAGTCAAAATTTTTCACATTTTAGCATTCTCGCACAGTAGTTCTCTTTCTGTCTCTCTGCCCTGCGGCTCTTAGCTGGACAGCTCAAATCAAAGCTGCTCTGAATTTTCATGCCTCAGTCACAGGTCACCCACTGCTTCCTTGTGACTGTTTAATAATGAATGTGTGTGTGCGTGTGTGTGAATGCGTGTGCGTTTGTGTGTGTTGGGGGTCCAGTGCTGACACAGGCAGGCTGCGGTGGTCCCGGGCCCCTGTAGAGCAGAGGACACTGGGACAGGGACACAGCAGAGGCCGCTGACAGCCTGATGGACTGTGGAGGTGATTGGCTTCAGGCTCTGCTGGTCAGCATCCTCTGTTTGTGTGCTTGTTGTCTTTGGTTCATTGGTGCAGGAGAATGAAATTTGGAAAACACTGGCAAAAATCCAGTTCCATATCTATATTGTCTTTTAACCAAAATTTATATATATATATATATATATATATATATATATATATATATATATATATATATATATATATATATAAACTTTCTACAGCTCACACAGGTTTTCTTTGCCAATATAAATTTCAAATTAAAGCATTTATAGTATACCTGCCAATCCATTGCTCTGATTTAATGTTGATTTTTCTTTTTGGTACATTGAATTTGACAGATATCAGGGATGTTGTTAAACCTCTAGTTAATTTATTTAAAAAAAGATTTAATTTGATTATATGTTTACTTATCAAATAACAAATTCATATTAATTGTCCTGCCTTAAATAAGTCATACCTGTTGAATAGATTTGATTACCTGTACTTGACTTTTATGGTCTTAAAAATGTGAAAAACAGAACTAGTTCATTTTAAATGGCATACAGTGGCCCAGATTAATTCTTCAGTTACCTTATGTATTCCAAGCTTCATAATTATTCACCTTATTATTTTTCATGATGGTTAAGGTATTAACAGCATGCTGAATTTGACTTGCCTATACTATATATCTATTGGGGCAAAACAAATATTGCTCAAATACTTGAGAAAAACATTTAAAGATGAATAATAACAGCTATAGCATATTTACTCTAACTGGATAGTCATAAATGAGTTATCTTCACAAATGAGAATGGAAAGTTTGCGTGTTAGTTAATAATCATTGACGGGTGCATTTTTTTCTTTAATGTGATTCTCCATTGAGGATAATTGTGTGTAGGATAACAAAGTTTCCATGTGAAATATTACTTTTCTTGCCATTTTGGGGTTTTCCACTCTTCCTGGCCTGGTTCGTGCTGTGGGAGTTAAAACACACTTGACATTTTCAATATTGTTGCTCTCGGTGGTCATAAATAATTCAGATAAGGAGGAGTAAGAGCAAGTGGAGCTTTAGCAGAAGCAAAAATTCACAGTTGGTGCTGCCAGTGCCTTTGTTAAAATGTATGCAAAACTTATTCAAATCAGTGGCATATTGTACTGCCAACAGTCTGCACATGTTTAACTATAATGTCAAATATGATTAATTATTCAATATTGTTGTAGCAGTGTGATTGCTACACACTATAAAGGTAGGACCTGACATATACACAGATCTTTGCAGAGGTTAGTAGAATAGCTGAAAGTTGTACAAATATTACTTTAAAAGTAAAGTTGCTTAAAATCATATTACTCAAGATAAAGTAGAAAGCATCCCAGTTATATTTAAGTTAGATTAAAAAAATATTTGTTAATAATACTAAGCAATGGAACCAGCATCACAATGGTGATTCAGAATGAATGAAATCTGATTAATTTACTTTTAAAGTTGCACAGAATAAAACTTTTGTCACTTTATACAAGTTACTATTTTTCTTCCGTTTTTGTGATCTCTCTCACAGTAACACAGTCCCCAGTGAGCTGTTGTTAAAAGCCAAACAGGACGGCTTCTCTGACCGCCAGATTGGTCAGATATTTGGTTCCTCTGAACGGGCAGCCAGAGAGCTCCGTCTGTCCCTCGGGATCAAACCTTGGGTCAAACAAGTGAGCACAACCAAAGTCTGAAGATTTAAGTCTGTAACAAGCTTTTTGTCATTTACGATTTCTTTTCTAGATTGACACACTGGCAGCAGAGTATCCAGCAATGACTAACTACCTCTACTGCACATACCATGGCCAGGTACGCAATGCCAAGTCAGATATATTTCATTTTATTATGAATGTATTGTAAGTATGGTCACAGTGGGTGAGTGGTAAGCCATACAAGTATATCCAGAAATTTTTAATCTACAACAATTTCTTTTATTTCTTTAGGAGCATGATCTAGACTTTAAAGACCAGGGCATAATGGTTCTTGGTTGTGGTCCATACCACATTGGTAAGAAAAAAGCAAAAGAAAAAAACCAACAAGTTCCAAATAAGTTTTCTCTCAGATTTATCTATTAACCTATAAGTAATTAAGCTATACTCAAAAATGTATTTAATTTGATATTTTAGGCAGCAGTGTAGAGTTTGAGTGCGCAGTGTCCAGTATCCGAGCTCTGAGGCAGATGGGGAAGAAGACAGTTGTGGTGAACCATAATCCAGAGACGGTCAGTACAGACTTCGATGAGTGCGACCGCCTTTACTTTGAAGAGCTGACTCTGGAGCGCATTCTGGACATCACACAACAAGAGGTAAACACACCCAACATTGCATTACATATATATTACATTACTGTTTATATTTCAGATCTTTAATACAGTTTTATGATAATGATCTAGTTTTATTGTTGCTGTAAAAAATTAAGAATACAAGAATGAAAATGTCTGTTATCAGGCAGTTGAAGCACAGCCAGTTAATGCACAATTTGCATAGCATTAGCAAATATAAATCTATTATAATATGTTTTTTAAGATCACAAAAACTCATGCAGATTTAGACATGGCGGTCTCAGTAATTTAATTGTTTGTGACATCTTCAATATTATATTATCACATAATGTTTTTTCAAAATTATAATAGCAATAATGCATTTTATTTATGGGGACATTTCCCTCACAATAAAAAAACATAATAAAAACAAAACAATGAACAGTAACACTGTTAAAAAGTTGTAAGAAATGTTATTATAAAATGTGTATAATAAAGAAGTTAACAGCATATTCAAGGGATTATTGTGTGCTGTAGACTGGTGTAGAAGAGATTGGTTTATAAACAGGATTTGAATGTCATGATTGAAATTTCCAAATCTGGGGTTATTTTTAGAAATATATCTTTTCTTTATCTGGAGCAATTGTGTCCAATCTAAACCCAGTAACAATATTTTTACCTTTGGAGTGAAGCAGGGGCATTAAAGCTGCTAAGTTAAGTCACTACAGAAAATGGGAAAATCTAAATGTGCCTAATTGAGTCATTTATTATGCAGACAGAGCTAGATGAAGAGCTTACTTTTAGTTGCAGGTGTGGGTCTCTCTCTAACACTGAGGGCTCTGTGGGTGTGGAATGAAAAGGGTATAATATGGTGCAGACTAATGTTAGCTTTAGTATTAATCCTGATTGGCACTGTCTTGTGTTAGTGTTCTTACTAATTGAAAAGCTAGTACAACACAGCTCATGGTATTCTCTGCCTCACAGCAAGAAGGTACAGGTTCTACAAGATCAGGCTCTATTCTCTGACCATGTGTGTCTTTTCTGTGTGGAGTTTGCATGTTCTCCTCGTGTCAGTGGGTTTTCTTCCAGGGCTCCAGGGTACCTAGCTATCTAAAACATGCAGAGAGCTTATCTTCCTGCTACTTACTCCTGACCAAGATTCTGACTTTAGATCTGGAAATTTGCCCTGTGAGTCCTATACTGCTGCCCACTGCTTCTGACAGCTTGTAGAGACCCAATACTCGACAATATTACTTTACAACTGTAATATGCTGTATAGAGAAACAAGCAAACATTTTAAACTAATATTTTTCTGGCCACAGTGCAACATGTCAATTGAGATGCTTTAGCCAAATCAATGGTAAGTAACTTAAAGTGCCATGAACAAACCCAATAAGCTGCTGGGTTACTACTGGTAAATATTTTTGTCACTACACCTCACTACAGTATAGTTTCAAAACACATTTACCATCCTAAACTCTACATTGGTTTAACATTAGAGCAAGGGAAGTTTTTATGAAGTATAATGACACAATCCCAATCTCTAAAGGCGGAAACTTACAAGCATTCCTTTGTATCAGCTGCTTAGTCTAAGTTTAGTTTATTAATTTTCAAACTCCCAAAAACTTTTATCTTTTACTATTGACTTTTCCCCATCACGACTTTCCTTAGCTTAAGACCCATAATCCTGTACAATCCCTGTGATGAAGTGTTTGTTCAGGTAGATGGCGTTGGCATCAATCCCCCTCTCATTGCTCCTGTCGCCCCCTGTGGGTATATGCCTGCGCTTGCGTCTAAAGCTTGTGCCTTTGTGATAAATGCAGCATTAGTGGCTTGAGATAGACTCTGGACAGGAGCAGGAGAGCGGCCCATGAATAATGAACAGATACAACCTGGCGTTACCGTGGAAACAGCATCCCCCCGGATCAGACCGACGGCAAGAGGAGCTGCATCTAGTTATTAAAAGAAAGCATTCAGATCTCCCCATGCACCAACTGTCAAAATTAAAGCAACTCTGCTCTGTTTCTGGCTAACTTTTGCTAGCACGCTAAAAACAAGAAGGGGTAGGTTGTGCTGTTAAGAGCTGGAGCTACCACTAAAACACTGACAAAACATTACTTTTAGATGCACTATGTAACTTTTTAAGATGCTTGTTTCCAAAGAGATGTTATTGCTTTGCCTAAATTGAGCCACAGAATGACTTTAGACATATCTATCTATGTGGAGACAAGAAAGTGACTCCATCAAAGCTACAGGTCAGATGTGTGGAGAAGTGACCCTGCCAACAGTAATTAATGCAAGCATTTCCAGGTATTTTTTGAGCAATAACAACCTGTAATTTAGTTGAATACACTAATGACAGATAAGTTTATGCCATATTACGGGACATTTCAAGGAAAGCAAAAATATCTCCATGGATGCAAGCAGTTGGTGGACCCTCCAAGTTATATAATTCACCTTTAATGTACATATTTGAATTAAGTGTTGTGCCCTCTTATTATATTATGACAAAACACTGAGATTGTCTTTGCGTGGAAAACTAAAACTCAGTTTGAAATCAATGCATCTGGTTAAATTATTGCTGTTTACAAATTAGAAATAACACAGAGGAATAAAAAGTGAAAGCGTGTCTGAAAACTCAATAAAGATCTCCCGTGGTGATGTGTTTTGTTCAGAATATTAATGATATTTTGTTCCAGACTCTAAAATGTGCACTGTTCAGTACTTTTCCTCCTCAGTTTCTGTCTGTCTCTCTCCTCCCTCCAGGGCTGCTCTGGCAGTATAGTGTCAGTAGGAGGTCAGATCCCCAATAACCTGGCTGTCCCACTGCACCTCAACGGAGTAAAGATTCTTGGGACCAGCCCGTTACAGATTGACCGGGCTGAGGAGCGCTCTGTCTTCTCCAGTATTTTGGATGACCTTGGAGTGGCCCAGGCCCCATGGAGAGCGCTGAGTTCACTGGTAAGATGAACTAAATAATGTATAGAAGAGTCACAGAGACAGAAGTTCCCACTGGTTTCTTATATAGTCCAGAAATGCATTAAACATTGTCTCATTTTGTCTTATCTTCTGTGAATCCAGATTGCTTAGTGTGTGTGTAGTTTTTGATTTCATAATAATATGCACTTGATAAAACAAGTTATTTTCATTGTTGTTTTGTTTGTTTGTGTTTTTGTGAGAAGCAATGAACAGACTTTGTGAAAAAATCTGTAATGATCTGAGGAACAAAATGGATTAGTTTTTGATTTTGATTCATCTGGACTGGAGCCACGGAATATTGTTTACTATCCTGCAGGACAGATCAATATGGCCCATAATTGTAATCATCATATAAAAGAAAATTTGAGATAATATAATTATAAATAGATAACTATAAATAAATACATTATAAATATAATATAAATAACATTTTTAATATTTGTAGTCGGTTGTTTCAAACTATCTATTAACATTGTCACTGTTAATATTTTTTACATGGGGTTTGAACTGTAGTAGAAATATGAAAGAAAAATATATCATAAAGGGTATGATATGGTCCAGTACTATGATTGCAGTTAACTTGAGAACACTGTAGAGCTCACCCATTTCAGAAAACAGAACATTACAACTTCACTGGACCACTAAATTGACACACTGACACACTAGTTATGTGATAGTGGTCACGTGTGAGCTTTTCATTATATTGATGAAATGCAGTTCAAATCTTATTGTTCCCACTAGTGTATGTGTTTTATCTTTCTGAAACACATATTATTTGGTTGAAATAACTTCAGAAGAGCCCCAGGGAGGTGGTGCTTTTGAGTTAGGGGAGCCTTTGTTTTCTTCAAAGGCAAAAAAGACTAAACAGAAAAGGTGAAAGGCATCAAGGTTGTGTAATAGTTGTTATGAAGTCAATTGAGAAAACAATGGATGGCAAAGCTTTTGTTTTATACTTGTCGTTCTAAATGGGTTCATAAGTAACATTTTAAAAAGTACATCAATACGATTTATTGCTTTGCTTCTCTGCTCCTTCTTAAGCTTCAACATAATCCATAGATTTAGGTCTAAAACACATGCACTCTGTAACAAGTTAATTCAGGCTGCACAACCAGGCTTCCTCTGGAGACATCCTTGAACTATTTGAGATTGTTTTAAAATTACACGAGGCTTGTATACTGTTTTGCAAGAACAGCATTTTATCTTTGTCTTCTCAAAATGAATTTGTACGTGTACTAGTCCCTTAAGCAATCAGAAATGTTGGCAAAGTTTCAACTTTATGCCAGGCCAACAAAAAAGTAATCTACAGCACATAAATCATGCAAATTGTGTGTCATAACATGCTTGTGGATATTTTTTATTTTTTTTTTGCTTTTAATATTGCATTATATTTGTACCTGTGGCTGTGACTTGGATTATATTTTATACACGGAGTGTTTGATTATAGTAGCTGCTATATCTAAATATTTTTCCTGAAAATCAGAACTTACCACTTATTCTTACCACCTTTTCTTACTTTTACAGGAGGATGCCTTTGCTTTTGCCAACCAAGTGGGATACCCGTGCCTGCTTCGTCCTTCCTATGTGCTGAGGTAAGTTATAAAATATTTCATGCACGTGATACGAGATTCTCACTCCTAATTCTCTTATCGCAACATATTATATATTTTTTCTTCAGTGGGAATAAAAAATTATATGTATGTAATGGATAGTTAGCTTGTTAATTTTTTAGTTGGCATTTACCTTGAATGGCAGGTTATAATGGTTTTTTTTCTTTTTTTCTGAATCACATTATAGTAGTTGTAGACAGGTATTAGTTTATTATTCATATGTGCATGCAATATCACAGCTCTCCAGTAGATGTCATGGTGGCTTCCTGTTTTGCAAGAGTACTTTGTCAAAATAAGACTGTGTAATATACACTGGACTTTATGGTTTTTCGGGCATGGGGGTGGTGGTGCTATAAAATGGGTGCTCTGCCTCTGATCTCCTCTCCTCCCAAACAGTTTTTGCTCTTCTCTGACACTCAGGGTAATGCTTTTTGAATGTTGCTCTCATCTGCGGCTCATATGCACAAACACGTCCATTTACACCCCAAACCCTCTCCTCCTGTCACATTCAGGCCCCTATTTTTTACACTAGTGACTTAAACTGTGCTAAAACTCACTTTGTTTGATGTGTTACTCGCATATCCACTGATCTTCTGGACTACTAAAATATTGTATAAATCATAGGGCTGGGTGATATGAAAACATATCCTTATATTTATCTAAAAAAAAGCTTTCAATATAAATTTTCCTGAACATAAACTACACAGATTCAATCACTCAAATGCCATTTAACAGAGATTAATAGTCACATTATTCGTTTGTGGGGAATTTTCACTTTATAATTTGAGAATGATATTTCATATTTGAGAATTATTGCTTAACCTGCTGAGGGCAAGCAGTTCCTCATATGGGGAATATGCATTTTGATCCTTATTTTAAGATTCTCAGTTGCCTCAGATTCACATTTGTCATTTTGCTCAGATAAGTTAAAATTGCTCAGATAAGTAAAAATTTTCAACATTATCACATTTTTAAGATTTCTTAAAAAATAAAGAATACCTTCTCTACATCTATTTTTACTCAGATATACTTAATTTATCTGTTGCACCAACCATATGAGCACTGCACTCTGCATGTCAGGCCACTGGTCCCACAGCTCTGCCTTGGAGCCTGCAGCCATCTCTGCCCTGTTTCCTCCTGCCCCTGCCCTTCAGACAGGAGCAGAACAGTCCACCTCTCTGTCTCTGAAATCCAAAACAACAACCACAACAAAACTCGCCTAAATCTGTTGTGTTTTAATCACCAAGTTCTGAACTGGTTTTCAAGAGCCTGCAGTGGTTTTCGACCTAAATAGCAGCTCTTTTTTCTCCTTCTCCTCTCTCTTCTTATTTTGAGTGTTTCTAGACCCCGTTCCCGATGGTAATAGTGATGCAACATGGAGATAATGAGTGTTTTGAACCATCATTTGAAGCTTGTATGTTCTCCTGTTTGCTTGCTTCTGCTCCTCTCCTGTGGCCTTTTGTTTCATCCTCCTTCTCTCTCTGTTTTTCCGACCATCTTCAGCGGATCTGCCATGAACGTCGTGTATGGAGAAGAGGAGATGAAACGCTTCCTGGAGGAGGCCACTCAAGTGTCACAGGTGAGATGAGTGACGTCTGCTCTTGTAAGAAAATAAACAACCTTCATACTAATCTGTTGTATTATTACTGAACAAGTAAACATGCACTTAGTAACTTCTAGTGTAAGGTCTTGCACCTACTTGTCTCTATGGTAGTATTATTATTTCATCTCAAAGGTTTTACTGTATGGCATTAATGGCATATAGGATTAATGCCATACTGTGGAATGTTCATGGAAATAATAATAATAATAATAATATCTTAATATAGTTATATAGTGCTCTTTTAAATCCTAAATATCCTAAAAAAAAAAAAAAAATAGACTTGATTGTTCCATGCTATCAATTTGATACTGACTAGGCAGTTATGTAGAGCAGGTTAATACGAACATTTTAAGGCCAAAATGACGAAGCTCATAAGCAGTTACAGAGAGAGGGGCAACAGTATTTCAGTGTAAGTCAATGGGAGCCAGGGTCAGAAGGAGCTGGAAGAGCCTGTACGCAAACTTACTATTTGGAACGTGGTGGCTAGCGTGTTAGCAATGTCCATTTATATATACAGTCTATGCATTTGACACATAATCTGTTAACAGTACATACGCAAAGACAACTGTTCAACTTGTTAAGGATACAGATATGGCATACATTTCTCGACTCATTTGAAAGCGTTGTCTATCTCAAGGGTTTTCCTAAGTCCTTTGGGGGACTCAAGTTCTGACCTCTTTAAAAATCTCCTGGAATAAGACATTCTCATGAAATCACAAAAACATAAAGTTTCCTAACTTCTTCGTGTTATGTAATATATATTTTAGAATATATTGTAAAATGAGGGGTGAAGTCTTCAGAGAGAGCCGGGTCTGAGCCGTTTATAATTCATTTCTAGGAGCATCCGGTGGTTATCACAAAGTTCATCCGTGGAGCCAGAGAAGTGGAGGTGGATGCTGTGGCCAAAAAAGGAAAGGTATGATCCACAACTTCTTGACAAAGCTATGCTGTGATTTTTAAAAGTAATAGTAATAATAGTTAATAGCAATAAATAAAAGTAAGGTCACCAAATTAATTACTTCTTTCTTGCCTTTGTAATTTGAAACTATGTAGTGAAGACGCACTTTTAAACTTAAAACTGAAACATTTGACAGTATTATAATCATGTCAGATATTTGCTAGCTCATTCAAACATATTTCCTGGATACTTCAACCCCTGAAATACAAACAAATGTAAAACCTGTTACCGCTCATATTTTATATAGGTGGTAAAACTTCCTTTATTGATTTTTGAACTTTGGTTTAGTAAGAAGGCTTGTCCTGAGTCTGTAGAAGTAATTTGAAGGGTGTGTGAAAGTGGCCGGTCCAGTTGTGAGGTAGATTTGATTTGTCTGTACTTCCTCTGAATGAACGTCTCCTATATCATCAGTATCACATTAACACAACGTCCATTTATTGAATACTAAACAGGCTTCATTCTTCTGGCCTGGTCGCACTATATGTGTGGGAGAAAGTCAGAGATAACATGTATTAATTACAGGCTGTATCAGAAGTGCTAATGAATGCTGTGGTTAGCAGCACTTAGCTAATGACATAGCAGCTCATTTTCAGATACATGCAGTTTGGTGGTGATACAAATCTCCTCTACTGGGACTAAGTGTCAGAAGTTTCCTTTGACATAAGCAGGAAGCAAAGTCTATTTAATGTTTGTAAACATTAAAGAGAATAAATTTGTCAATTCTAGATGGTCTCAGCAGTCTTATTAGTATCGTTAAGTGTTGACCATTATTATTTATTGCTGTAATTAAAATATCTTATTAGCATGAAATCCTAATGGCATTTCTAATTATTTACAGATATGCTTAGATTTAATCCTTCATAAACTACATTGTGTACTTATCAATTATCTGGCCCTGTGAAAACCGTATTTAATTTAATATAATTGTCCTCCTTTGTAAACATGCATGGAGGAAAATAACATGCATGCACAGATTTATATGCATTAAAGATAATAACAATATACATTTTGTTGTGTTGTTTGGTGTGATATTACATTTTGATGCCACTCATTGTCTGGTCCATAAAAACTGCACTCTAATTTGTTCATATGTCTTTAGGTGCTGGTCCATGCCATCACAGAGCATGTAGAGGACGCAGGCGTGCACTCTGGAGATGCCACGCTCATACTCCCCACCCAGACTATTAGCCAGGGAGCACTCGAAAAGGTCAGTAATTGTGCTATCATATTTCTCAGTGAACAATAAACCATTCACTCTCGCATAAAATGTTTACAGCCACTTTCATGCATAATATCGTTGTGCCTTTTTATTTCTCATTACTCTCAGGTTAAGATTGCCACCTGGAAAATTGCCAAAGCATTTGAGATTTCAGGCCCTTTTAACACCCAATTTCTGGTCAAAGGCAATGATGTCATGGTGAGTGATATTTCCGACTGTGTGAATAAATGTAATGGGGATGAGGTTTTCAGAAAAGGCAATTCAATCACATTTTGCTGGATAACCACTGCCGTTTCTGAATCTTCTTTTTTGTTTTGTGTGTTTTGTCAATTCTTTACCCTCCATTTAGACCTCTCATCTGCATCTTTTTAATTCCCTGGAATATGAATGTCCTTTCTCACTAAATCTACAATGAATTGTTGTCAATGCTGATATAGGTCACAACATATAGAAATTAAGTTTCTTGAAGAGACACTATGTAAACCTGCAGGTGGAAGATCCAAATGCTTCTTCTCTCCATGGTTTCACCTGGAATGTTCCACAAAATGGCACTTATCTACATGGAGATAAACAGGTGATGTCAGGTGATTTCGGTCAGTAAAAACGCCTGTAACAGAAAACTACATTTTTAGGAACTTTCCAGGCAACATTTCCATGATGGACTCTCCACCTGAACATTTAAATGGTGTATCTGTAATTAAATATATATAAAATACTACTATAAATAACCTAACCTCAATATCTATTGTCTGTACTAGTCTTTCACTTCTTATCTCTAATCGCAACACCATCTCAACAGCTCTATAACTCTCTCCACCTCCCTGTCTTTTTCTCAGTGCAGTTTCTTAATAGAATTTACGATGTAGCAAAATTCATTGTTGTTATCGTCCGTAGGTGATCGAGTGTAACCTCCGGGCATCTCGCTCCTTCCCATTTGTGTCCAAAACTATCGGGGTGGACTTCATAAATGTGGCGACCAAAGTGATGGTGGGAGAGCCGGTGGATGAAGCCAGCCTGCCTTCTCTGGACAGACCATTCATTCCTATCGACTACGTGGGCATCAAGGTATGAAAGAAAATTACTACATACAGCTGTTGTGAGCTTCTGGACTCCAAGTATATTTTAGATTTAGATTTTAATGTTTTCGATTTTTTTTAGGTTTGGATTTATGAAAATGAATTAGGTTGTTGAATATATTTTCTTTTATACTTTAGAAGAATGTTTAGGTAGGTGCTCTGTGTAACCATGAAGATGTTAGTGCTTCATCTGCACTTCATCTGCCATACACTGCCATACACTGCCAGTGTATGGCAGTGCAAATATATTAGACTAAATTGAAAGTTTTACATTAACCATGTATGATGCTTATCGTAAAATGCCAAATAATAGCCAGGTTTCAATTAACTGCCAGGTCCCCTTTAAAAGCCAGGTGCAGGTGTCTATTTTGATAAATAACCCCTGGTTCCAGATAAACGGCAAGTCTAATACAGTCTACTCCAGCAATCATTCTGGCTGGTGCCGAGGAGGCTGCTCAAACTCCCATTTCCTGTTTTTCCTTGCTTTATTTACCAAGATATCATGATTAGTAAGCAAGGACACCATAGACCACATGATGGTTACAACCGACATACTAGCAGTTTGATTTCAGTTCAGTCCTGCCTTTATGAGACTGGTTGTGTGACTCAGAACGCATAGGCTATATTCTCTGCGCTGCGTCTGATCACCCTCACCTTCACTGAAAAAGTGGCGGAACAGATGACGTTGCTGTGAAATCCCTATTTCGAAGTGATGTTAAACAAAACAGAAAAAAAAAGATGGCTCAACATAGCGGGCAGGAAATGGAAGCAGTTTTTAAGAGTTTTGGTAATGTTACTTCAGTTTGGCAATTTGGAGGAAGCCAGCAATGTCATTGCAGCTGCTGTAGTGTAAGGAAAGTTGTGGCAATGAGGCGGGGAAAGCAGGGTATGAGGTGGCAGGAATCGTGCCGACAAGGTAGGTAAAGTAATTGCCAGACCATAGCATAATGATGATGCTTCCTCTGAAGCGCGCCATGAAAACTGTAAATTATAGTCATACTGGTTAAAAGAATTTGAGTACCATATTTCCCCAGTTTTGCTGAGCAAGATTTTTGTGAGCAAGGAATTAATCGCCTGCCCCAAATTGCTGCCTGGCCTCAATTAAATGCCTGGTCTGTTAAGTGATTGAAACAAATAAGTGCCCTGGCTGTTATTTGGTATTTTACGGTAATATACAATTTCGGATATGGGGCTGGTAAGTATTGTGTTACTTTAACAAATATATCTGTGTTTTTCTCTCGCTATTTAACAGATATAAAATATGAGTTCATACAGTCTTTAATACTTCTAGCCTTCAACATTATTAGAAGTACAAAAGCATATACCTAATAGGCTACCCATGTCTGCCGACAGTTGGATCTACTCACCGTAGTCTTACCTTTTCTTTGTAGAGACTTCCAGTATGGTATAGTAATAGGTATATACTCCATTGGATATATCAGTAAAAAGACAGCAATTACTGTCATTGCCTTTTTTCCAGAGCATGATGGGCAAACGGAAGGGGGTGAGTTCAATCTTACACTGTCTAGGGGGCTTTACTTTTAAGATGCCATATGAGCGCGTTTACATGTTGCCAGCTGTTCCAAAGCCATTTTTTCCAAAGTAATTTCTCCTTCTAATTACAACAGAGCCGCTTTAACAATGGGTGTAGTTTGGAGCCAGTCACGCAGGTATAATCCCCTCTACTCTCCCACCTCCTAAAGTTTTCAATTTCTTCCCTGCGCACTGGTGAGGAATATTAATGACTGCCACATACTCTCTAGGCAGTGGCTCTTAAAGACTTGTGTGGGTTATGCTACTGACTTCACTCCTCCAGTTGGATGCGTGTTGAATGTTTGATGAAAAAGTCTTAATTTCTTATCACACCAAACACTTTCATCGCCATATCGAGTCCCAAACTGTAAACAAACTGTAATTTTGGGAAGTCATCCAGCTCTTTTCATAGCCTCAAGAGTCAGCTGTAGTAATACTGTCTACTTTCACTCAAAATTTCACTGTCCTCAAAAGGGGAGAAGCTACAAATGATGGAATATATTGTTCAAAAGGTGTCTTGATTTGAATTTATTTGTATGTAATCTTTTAGGTCAGTGAATTGTTTTGCATTTCATTTAACTGGGGATGTGAATTTTACATATTTCATAAGGTCTTGGATGCTAATTTTCTGTTGCATGCACAAGGCAACAAGTATAAGGAAGTAAGGAAGTAGGATGCATTCTTTGCTACAGAATTTCAAAATGAGACTAGAGCCTTGACAGAGGTCTGTGCTCTTATTCGCCCTATTCCTCCCACCGACTTCTACTTCTGATTGCTTCTAGCTCAGACTTAAGGTGGGACATTAAAGGTCCCATATTATGCAACATTGTCTCTTGTGAGGGTTAAGCCATGTTAAAATGTTTTTACTTCCTCAAATACATGCTTGTGTTTTGTTTCATTCACACATTTTTGAGTAACCCTTAATTATTAGTTTGTCTACATCAAAGCTCAAAATGCTCTGTTCCACCTTGTGATGTCCGGTAGTGATAGGTTTTCAAGTTAACAGTTAGCTTTTACCTTTATTTCAGTAGAAATTAGCAATTCCAGGAGTGAAATTATCCAAGTGATTTTAGTGAAGCTGTATGGACTTTAAAAACACAGTGAAGTGCTTCCTGTATTACCACATGACATCACAAGGTGGAATAAGAACTCTAAATTTGCAGGGTTGTGTGTTAAACATGTGAATGGATTGAAACACAACCCTAAGTATGTTTTTAATGAGGAAACAGTTCAGAAAATAGCATAACATAGGCCCTTAAATTACAAAGGAAAACTAGACAAAAATCTTCAAATATTCAATATTATATATATGTTCAAATATCATATGAAGTAGCTTAATTTGAGGAAATTATTGTTATTGATATTATTATTCACTGTTCATGTGAACCAACAAGTCAACGATGCATCAGTCTTTCTCTGGGTGGCTTCAGAATGGTTTTATGTGGTTTGTATGTAACTTATTTGCTGTTGACAATTCCATAGATCGAGGATTTCAAGCCGGAATAAAGAGAATGTTTGGTGAATTTTATCAAGGGGAAAGACATTATTGCCCTTCTTCCTACAGGATTTGGGAAAAGCTTAATATACCAGTTAGCCCCGTTAGAGGCACATTGCATCCGTCATGACCAAATAGCAGTGATTGGTTAAATAAAAAGTACCCGCCTACTGTCGAGCGAACAAATTCTAATGCTGTGAGGTCAGACTGTTTCCACAAAGTGAAACCGACTGAATCAGTCTAGCATGTGGCAACTTCTAGAATATAATTATAGTTTGTTTGTTTTTAATCTTTACTTCATACAGTCTTTCATAAAACTAAAAATGCTCTACTGCACTGTTGAAATAGTCAGAAAATATTTGCTTTATACAATGGTAGGATATGCCATGCCCTCGCCAATTCACAGCCCCAAGCCTTAATGTGTATTGCCACAGAATGCAGCCCACAGAGGCCAGTGTAATTTGTCTGTTTTCTGCTCCCATCCTTGTTCTGTCTCTCCTCTATGACAGTTTGTCTTGTTTTAGGCCCTGTCTCATCTCAGCTAACAAGTCTCAGTAGGGTCATTTCTGTCGCTGTGTTAGAACTCAGGGACAATAATGCGGCTATGGTTTTGGCACTGAGGGCAAAGTGATAAGAGGAAACAGCATTTGAAGAGACAACTGTTCACAATTACATCTTCAGTAACAGACTGAGGAATGATGGGGAACACAGTAAAAAATGTATGTCAGTGATTTCTTGTTTAAATATTAGATTACAGTTATTGGTATTTCACAGTAGCGTCTATTAAGGAAGACATCAAGGAAGACATGAGTCAGTGTGTGTAGGTCCTAGAGACAGGACTAATAGTAACTGACATTTTAAAGTGGCAGGTTAGACTCATTTTACTAAATCACAGTTAAGATACATTTTTACAAAAGCATTCACACTTGTTTTCCCAATTTGGCCATTTTTAGGCTTAAAAATTTACTTCCTGGTTAGAAATCCTGACATCACACTAGACTCCATAAATGTTATCTAGCAAAACTTCTTCTGTGTGCATAGAAATTATGATTTGACAAATTAAAACATAAGAAAACACCTTTATTTTTCTGTAATCGTGTTTATAATATCAGGAAAAAAATGTGTTCTGGGATAAATTGCGTCAAACTTTTGGATAGAATTCTCCCATGTGGTGTCAGTCAGTGTGTTTAGAACTCTAATTTTCCACATATTTTTCCATTTTTCTTCACAAATTGCTTCTTAATTAGTGTAAGACTTTCAACAGGTTTTGTCCCACCAAATTAAGTCAAAATTAGACAATCATGAAAATACGCACAAGTCATCCAATTTCATGGGCTCACCGTTTAATCTTTTTCAACACAAAAAGTTTAGTCGTTATTTTTTATCCAGCATATAAATACACACAAAACTTTATATTAACACTTTAATATGAAGCGAGAGCAGCACAAAACATGACTACACAGCTCTCTTATAGGTTTGTCTTAAAAAAGCATTTTCAGTGAGTTTTTAGTAAATTGAAATGACAAAATTTGTGGAAAATAATCAATATCAGGCTTATTGGCTACTGGTTTCTCTGGATTCTAAGCTGTCACTATCGGCATCGGCCATGAAAAAAAACCATAGCATCTCTATTACTTACCAATAAAATAATACAGCTATTTAGAGGTGAGGAGAAAACTCAGTTTGTCGACAGGACAAAAGTTAGTTTGGTTGAAGACGTTTTGCAGCTCATCCAAGCTGCTTCTTCAGTGATGAGCTGTGAAACGTTTTCAACCAAACTAACTTTTGTCCAGTTGACAAACTGAGTTTGGATTCTACCTGGACAACTGAGGGATTCTTCACACAGCTATTTAGAAAAAATGTGTCTTTTTCCATTCATATGTTCATTTGGGACAATAGTGAAGATGTGGTGCAGCAGCAGCTTCACACTCAGAACTTTGAGTCTGGTTGAGCTCAGCTGGTGCCTTCGATAACATTGTTATGTGTGTGAGGCGTGGCCAGTGTGGGGTGAGGCTGCTCTTTACACAAAGGATGTACAAATCCTCAGTTGTGTCGTACATTTTAAAAACATTTGTGAAACAATGCAGAATTATGCATCAGAACACTGTATTGTCTGTATTTTTATTGTATGCCTGTATAGATGCCTTTTTTAGGCAATTTTGTGTTTTACACCAATGGTTTTATCACTTCGCAAATAACATCGTAGTCACAAAATTAAAACACTGGTAAAATGAAAACCTGGATTTAAAGATTCACTATGTAACATTTATGATGGATGGTGTGCCACCTCCTTGTGTTATTGCTTTGCCTAGAATGTTCCTCAGTGTGGCATTAAACTCGTCTATCATGTTTTTATTTTTAAAACAAAACGCACTGAAAATTGTTATGATTTTTCATATTAAAGGCTTAACAAACACATAAAAATAAACACACAATAACAATAACCACACAGAGACAAGTGTCAATGGCAATAATGAACTGCAAACTTATAAATATTCATAACATTCAATATTGTGCAAGTCATTATAATAATTACTTTTTCAAAAACTCAACTAAGGGTCTACAGATGTCCTCCAATGCCTCAGATTTTCCTCTTGAAATAAATCTTTCCAATGCAACACAAGATGCCATTTCCATAGTCCAAACCTTTTATAGTGTATAATAAGGCAATAATTCTTCTGGCTTACAGGAGACCAAAATCCACCAGCAGATGACGTACCAGTCGTCCAAAAAAAGTTACATTGTGCACCTAGACATGAAGTGAGCTTGAATATAATTTACAGGTTGAGCAAATTTGAGATGATGATTTTTAAAGTGGTACTATTTTGTTGCTTGGGACACATATATAGAAGCATTGTGGTTTTGAATGGGTGACACAGAAATCGACAAAATGAAATGGATTATTTACAAAAACATTGATATTGTCTGCTTTCTGTTGGTCTAAATATTCTTCTTATCCCTGTTCATTTCTTTGGCGCTCTTTGCCCATTAGACTTCTCCTTTCAGATGTTATCCCCTCTCTACTTGCGTCTCTCTGTGTCAAATATATTTTCCATTTGGTTTCCATAATCTTCCTCTGTATCTCCACACAGTTCTGTTTTGTCTGTCTCTTTGAAACTGCTTTGATAAGACAGCACTGGTTCCCTGTCTGCCTCATTCCTTTCTATTCGTTGCCTGGTACATTAGTATGCCAACATTACATTGGGCTGATTAGATAGCCCGCTTCAAGGATGAATCCCCTAGTGGCCTCCGAGTGCGTGTGCGTGCACGGACCAAAACTGCACAGCTCCAAACCTCTTTTCAAGGCAATGTGGCCTGGTCTGCTTTTTAAATAGAGAAATAAGAATGTCGGTCCACATGGCGTGACTGTGTTGCACTCATTTGTATGTGATCAGCTTTGTTCTAGTGCTCATAATGGTGTATTTCTGTTTTTTGTCAGTATTTTTCCTCTCCTGTCCACCTCTTTTTGTCTCACCTCACTTGACCTTTTTATCATCTTTCATTCATGCTGCCTCCAGCATTGTTCTAATATTCAGAAAAATTCAAGAAAAAACAACAAAACATGCTTAATTAGAACAAAAAATTCACTACTCTGGGGAACACTAGCATTTCTGTTGGGCTTGGTTTTAGCACCTGTTCAATAATTTTCTTTATTTTTTTTGTTATAATGATGTTTTATAATTATTCTTTTACAAGTATAATTTATTTAACAAGTGTGTCTTAACAGTGTTGTGTAATGTGTAATCCTACACTTGGTTAAATGGTTAAATATATTTTTTATCATCACAGTATGCAAAGACAAGAACACAAAATGTGAAATACTTTATTTAAGTGTTTTTGAGCACAAACCACAGTTTTGAAGGGATGACCGACCTGTTACAGAGGAAACTCTGAGTCACCTCTAGGTGGCAGCAGTGTCATTATTGCCTGAAATTATTCCAGTGGGACTCTTGTTGTATAATGTATGCTGTTTATGCAGGACTTAACAGAAGTGTGCAGGTGTGAATTTTCCAGTTTGCCATGGGAATTGTATTTCATATTTTCATTACATGACCATGTTCAGGTTTAACAGTAGTGGCTTATTACTGAGAATATATGTTCTGCATTAGCTCTTGACAGCCAGCAACTTGTAGCATCATGAAAGCACTCAAAGTTTTATGTTTTTCTCAGGCGCCCATGTTCTCGTGGCCGCGGCTGCGTGATGCTGACCCAGTGCTGCGCTGTGAAATGGCCTCCACTGGAGAGGTAAGACTCTCTGTTACACTTTAACAGCACACACATAGCGCTGGACAAAATCATATGTGAGGTACAGCTAACTGTTCTGTTAGAGGAGGACCAGTGCAGTGACAGGTTCCAAAGCTCATTCTAATAGATTGTGTATGTTTCTGTGTGTTGTCATGTCTTTAAAACATCCTGCTCTTGTATTTCATTATCACAGCGCTCCTCATGTACACTCCCTGTACTCTCAATGTTGTTACAGGTTGCTTGTTTTGGGCCAAACATTTATTCAGCGTTCCTCAAGGCTATGCTCTCCACGGGCTTCAAACTGCCCCAGAAGGGCATTCTGATTGGGATTCAGGTAAGACTGAGACTGAGGGACTTTGTCTGGGAGTCTGCAGCTTGTTTCTATGCTGCCAGACCTTTGTCTTCTCCTGTGTGCTTCTCTGAATACAGCGTCTGTTTTATCTGATCTCAAATCAGGCTCACATTTACTGCCATTTTTACTACCTTTTTGATACATTTACGGTATATAATACTGAACTTTTACTTTGTCAAAATTTACTATGTCAAAAATCATTTTCAAAAACTGGACCATGGATCTCTACATGAATTTGTTTATAGTGTATTATCGTAGTCGGCATTTGTATGTTTATTTTATTCTGCAGTTTAATGGTTTTGGGTGATATTGCAAGTAGTAATTTTCATATATTAGTTTTCCTACATACAAAACAGTTTGCCCACTTCATTCTAGCAGATAGTTCTTCTTAATTATCTTTTATGCAACCCTTCTGCAATATCTACATTGATTAGCATGGGGTCTTGTTTCTAAGGTGACCACTTTAACCATTTCCATCAGGACTGAAATAAAGTAATAAAGCCTTACAACATTTCCCTAATATGCCATAACGTGTTGTTAGCTGCAGCTGTAAAATATTTAACAACACCACAGCATGGAGTAAGTGCTGCTGACACACTGCAATAGCTAATACTGCATTACCACTGCATAATTAGAGCTTGGGGAAAATGGGTCCACTTTAAGTTCCAGGGTCAACTTTGCACAGCAGTATGACTGACAATCAGGCATACACAAGGGGGTGCACCTCCAAAATATACAGACCCCCACCAGCACTGTGTCCCAGGGCTCTGCTGACAACCACATGAGAAGGTTTAAACTTAGTGAGTCTGTAGAGAGGGGTTTAATGTAAAAAAGAACAACTATTTCAGTGTGGCAAGTAAAATGTCAAACTGAGCAAAATGTCTTCATGATATAATAATAGTGGAAAGTCTTAATATTGTGATTTACCCTGAATATCTCAGTTCAGAAAGTTCTTATTTCTTTGTCACACTGCTTGTATAGTTGACAATGATTCACTTTTCATAACATTCAAAGACCAGAGTTTTGCCGTCACTGTAAAGATTGTGCACTTCCTTGTTATTAGACAATAAAATGTTTTATAATTAGATGTAGACAGCAGACAGTGGACATATTGTGACAGCAGTAGCTTATACAATATATCTATACCAGGGCAAGATAAATTTTACTCAAATACATGGGGAAAAAATTGGGTTCAGGGCCTTTGCCCAAAGTGTAGGAAGTGATCAAAGCTGTATTTACTAAATATATTAATTTTCCAATTTTAGCAATCTTTTCGACCAAATTTCCTGGCTACAGCTCATCAGCTCAAAGAAGAAGGATTCAAGGTATTTATCCGGACTACTTTTGCAAATGTTACTACTGCTTTGTTTTGTCTGTGTATGTGAAACTAAACGGTGATTTTGTTTGTTCAGCTCTTTGCCACTGAGGCCACCTCCGCCTGGCTCTGTGCTAATGATGTGCCTGCCACTCCTGTAGCCTGGCCCAGTGACGACGGACAAGAGACAAAACTGCCCAGTATTCAAAGGTTAGAATTTCACAGGGGTTGAAATTATTATTCAGTTAAAAGTTGTATTATTATTTTGTATTGTTTTTCTGTTTTTTTTTTAACAGAATCTGAATTCAAATCAGTAAAAACACACAAATACAAAAACAATGCACTCAGGTCTTAGTTGTCAGCAAGAAAAGTTAGACATTTTATAATAAATTGTTAATAGCACAAGTTGAAAGTTGCATTACATAACTTTTCTAGTGGGCATTCTACTACCATGATGTTATTGCTTTGCCTGGAAAGTAGCATTATACCATAATAACAACATAATTATATCTAATTTGCATTTATTTATACTGTCAGAAAGATTACATCACCTGTAACTTGGCCTGGTGGCATCACTTGCTTGTCTCCATGGAGACAGACAACTTTAATGCCATACTGTTGAACATTCTTGGCAAAGCAATAACACATCCATAAAGACAAGCATGTGGTGGAACCTCCACCTGAAAAGTTACACATTAAAACCCCAATTTAAAAACAACTATTTGAAAATAGGAAATAGATCCAATTTGAGTGTAATACTTTTAAAACTGTTCTGCAATTATATTGGCTATGAGACATGATTAATTTGCATGGATTTACACTTGTGTGCAGCTACTTGTAAAACAGGGACTACTTAAACAGACAGTGGTTGTAGTTTTTCAGGTAATGATTCCAAAAACAAGTCATGATTGTGCCTCAATGAATCCATCTGGACCATATGTTTTCTTATGCTACAAACTGGTGAAGAGAAGGGTGCAACAGGAATGTAATAGGTCCCACACAGATAAAGACACAGGCAGCCCCAGTGTGCGGATGGCATCAGCTGTGACAGGAGCAGCTCTATATAGAGACGAACATGACCTTTATGGACACTGTTGACCAGCCTCCACATTTTTCCATTAAAATTCAGGCCTCATTTTACCATCAATGTCAGAAGGCCACCCATTGAAATGAAATATGACAGTTTTTTGTGGCAGAGTGAATGTATGAATGATAAATATAAGCATGCTCTTCTTATATGTATATGTATATAAATGTCTATGGTCGCTTGGGTTTAGTTTCACTTTTCCTTTCAGGCTTATCAGTGATGGAGACATTGACCTTGTAGTAAACTTGCCCAATAACAACACTCGCCACGTAAAGAACAACTTCCTCATTCGTAGATTGGCTATTGACCATGGCGTGCCCCTCATCACCAACTACCAGGTACTGAACTAATTATAGTTTTCAACTTACTTTAACAGGACTTTGCTCTCAGTGAGGTTTGATAAAGGCTAAAAAGATTTTGGATTCTGTTGGTGGCAATTACAGCGGTTATCTACAAAATTCTAATAGAATAAAACGTCAAAACAGGAGCAGAAAATGTGTTTATTAAAGGTGCTGCACTATGTAATTTTTCCGGTTGTGGGTCCGCTACCTGTTTGTCTCCATGGAGATATTGCTTTCCCTGGAATGTTCCGTGGTATGACATATCCATCTAGCCTTTATTCATTACGGGTGTTTACTCAAAAAATACAATAATTCCTTTTGTGAATAGGGGCGACTCTCCACAGATCTGAATTGTTATGTAGTGTAGTGCTGTAACCTGCTTGTAACCTGCTTTCACTCACATTGCATGCTTAAATTTGCAATTTATTATTATTATTATTATTATTTATTTTTTCAAAGCTATTATTCACATTAGTGTGGTAGAGCATGGCTATTTGATAAAGTAGAAATATGAAAAAAAAATCAATTAACAATTTTAAAATTATAAATAAAAAGTGAATACACAGTGTTTTGTACACTTCAAAAGCTAATTTGCTAACTGCGTCATATTGCAGGTGGTGAAGCTGTTTGCAGAGGCCATCCGTTACGCAGATGAAATCGACACGACAAGTCTTTTCCACTACCGACGGAAAGACAGAAAGGAGAATCAAGTGAGCCAGCAGGCATAGAGCTCCTGTCTTTCTTCTGCTTGATTGTGCTTTCTACTAAATGTTTCATGTATCTGATCTCTCCCTGAAGAGGGAGAAGATCAGATAGATACATCAGAGAAGAACCATGTGAATCATAACTACTGAACGACAGACGTAAAACAACGGCAGTGCCTCTTGTTATAGTATGATGTTTACAACTTATCAAAGGCTCTGGTGTCTTTGGTGCTATGGCTTGTTTTCCCTGTGGATATTTATTTGCTCTCCTATTGTTCATAATTGTCTTAAGTACAAGCCTGTGAATAGCATGTTTATAAATAATAGCTTTTATTAAATAAGTATTGAGAAAGTGACTAATATCAAAGATCGTAAAGCTGATAACTGTGGTGCTGGCCAGTTGATTTGTGGCCAAGTATTTTAGAAAGAAATCCTTTTATTTTTTTTGTTTAAGGGCTTGTTCATAGTGTTAAGATAAAACAAAACTGAACCTACAAAGGTCTGTGCAGAATGTTTGTTACTGAACTGTTACATGTTTTGTTGGACTGTAATAAAGTGACAGGTCAAGTGGTGTGAAGATGTCACTTAAATGGGTAAAAATAAGATGCTAGATGTCCAAACACGTGACTGATTATAAACTAGGGTTGTCAAAAGTATCAAAAATCTGAGTTAGCAAGTTTTTATACTGAAAAAATGCCATGACAAAATCTGACCTTTCTTGCACAGTTTTAGAGTAATCTTGAACTTTATCAACATCAATATAGATTGCATGATAACTTAAAGAAAGCTCTATTATTTGGTGCTGAAAATTACATTCTATTGTCTAAGTGTTTTTTTTCATCATTGTGGTATAACATTTTTGCCTGGACGAATCCACACTCATCGCTGTACCAGCGGCTGATATGGAGCTGTATAACAAATACAGAGAAATATCCTTCTGGATTTCCAGGCAAATAAAATTTGATATCCAATACCAAACCTTTCCCAAGTGTCAAAATCGAGTTTAAAATGTTAATATTATGATGTATTCTTCAGTATTAGTTTCGTGTACCTTTTTCATTTGAGTTTGTGAACGTTAGTGGTGTGTGCGTGAGTGTTGGTGGTGGTCGGAGGGGCCGATGGGGCAGATTGGCAGCCTCGTTTTCGTCAGTCTGACCCAGGGCAGCTGTGGCTACAATAGTAGCTTACCACCACTAGGTATGGAGTGAATGAATAATGCTATGTAAAGCATCTTTTAGTCTTCAGAAAAGTGCTATATACAACTCCTGCATTATTATTATTATTGAACATTATATTAAACAACTATGTTTCTTATCTAATAGATTATAACTTAAATTGGATAGTTTTACTCCTTGAGTATTTTTTGTGTGACTGATGTTGTTTTGAAGTTGACCATGTTTAATTACAGACAGTAAGACATCTTCAAATAAAATTCTTGCAACAGTGTAACCCTCTTCAGACAAGTGCTGCCACTTGAGGACTGTCTTGGGCTCATCAGAATTATTTTAGCCTGTGTAACTAAGCAACAGCTGTAAACTATGTGGTCAGTGGGCAAGTAGGACCACTCTGAAGTAGCCTATGTCCCGATGGAGATGGTATTAAAGCAATTGTATCACTGTATTTTTTTCTATGTTTTTAAGCAATGAAAAAATCAGTAACTCATTAAATGCAAAATATAAAATATATTATTTAAGTTAAAAAATACCCATAAGTGAACTCAGCCCTTCTCAAGACTGAATAAATATGCAAAATGAGTATCTGGCAATACATCTGTTCAAGAAGAAGGATGAAAAAAAAACTAAAAAAACAACAACAAAAAAGGAAAATAGCGATAAGAGATTAAAACCAGGTACATTTTACAAAGCCCAGAGACAGTGAGCGCGAGCATGTTCAGAATTGTTAAATAATCTTGGTTCCGTAGCTCCAGCTGGCATGGGCCCTGCTGTTTTTGTCGGAGGGAGAATAAACCTGCCTAATTGACATGCGTTTTTCATGCTGAGCTAAATGAATTATTTACGGAGGTGATGTGCACACAGGGCTCAGGAGGCAGCCATTTGTCAGGCTTGACTCACAGATCACTTTGAAGGGCTGTGGAGAAATCTAGCCTGATTAAACAATGGATATATACTTAGCCACCTTCTGAACTAATGTTATTAGAAACCTTCTAGTGTAATAACTTTTTTTTGTTTTTATTGAGATTCAGTTTACAGAAGTGCACATTTTAAACACTGTCAATTTAAAACGTATTTGTAACTATTCCTGTTACGTTACATGTTATATTGACTTAAAATTGAATATAAACTGGAACAATATATTTTGGGGATCAATATTTTTTGAATGTACTTTTTTGTTGAACTAATGGGAATTTTTTTGTTATTTTTTGGCTATATGATAAAATTTAAGCTGTAAAAGGTTGAATTTATAACTGCAAACTAGTACTACTGTAGTACTGCTGTTTATCTTTTATTGTCTATATTTACTTCAGTAATGTATCATGTATCAAAATGTGTTATCGTGACAGGTACAGGACTATTTGTAAAAGGACTAATACAGGCTACTTAGAGCATGTTTGTTGCTTTCTAATACAGGTTGTAACAGGTTATACATACACTATGCACTATTAATATCCCAGTTTATTCAAACATTCATTCAGACTGAATGTATGGTTCTTTCAGCAGTTTATAGTGGCCTTTTGCTTTTCATAGAACATTATGAGATGTTGTGGTGCCATCACAATTTGGCCATTTCAATGTGTTGCTCAATATTTTGGCAATATTCTGAATCTTGTTTTTTGTGTTTTCTTTTGCCATTAAGAAGAGTACTTTGACCATTTTTTCCTCACCGGCCTAGGTTAGTCATAGTCCCATTGTCAGTCACAGTGAAGTGCCGTTGTGCAGAATTTGTGGATCTCCATAGAGCTGTGTTGCCGCAGTCCTCAGTCCAGTCAGTTCTGTGGTAAATTGCCTCCTGACAGCACGGAGCACCACATTAACTGTAATGGAGGCTTGTTTCAATAGTGATTGTGCAGCTTAATTGTTTTCAAGACGATCAAGCTGTTGAAGTTGCCATCTTTGTAAGGACATTATTGCCTTAATGAGGTAGCATGCTGCTAGAGCACAGCCACCTATGGTGTGACATGCTGTACTCACATCAAGAAATTGGCAATAATTTATGGTGTTGTTTGGTAACCTATTGCCTAAGGTTTAAAAAAAATACTTGTAAGAACTAACTAACTTATTTCCCTGTATATTCCTACTGCAGTGTACGTTTAAGGGCCTCTAAGGTTTGCCAACAGTATCTGGACTAGGACAAAGTGTAGCCTACATCTGGATTCTGGATCAGATTAGGGAATAATAGGGATGCCCCAGTATAGATACTAATGTCTTAACTTAACTTAACTTCGATATCTGTGATGATCCAGTATTTTTTTATTTTATTTTTATTTTTTTTATTGTATTGTTTCTATGCTATTGGTTCAGCCGATATTCTGGTCGGTTGTTTAATCAAATGAAATAAGACTACTTCATGACTGATGTAGGTAGTAGATATTTGCTGAATAAATAACCAATTATATCACACATGTGGATCAAGTTTGTAATAAGTTAACCATGTTTTGAGGAAACAATGCAATTTTCAGTCCCTACACTGATTAATGTTGGTTAATATCAGTAGTAGAAGTAAAAAATTTAATATCTGTATTGAAGTAGAAATTGCTGGATTGTTGTATCTAACAATTTGCTTGCTTGCCCTGTAAGCCATTGCCATATACATTTGTGTCTATTTATTTAAAGAGCCAATTTTAGGCATAAGATCTATGTCTGATCTACATTGTAATGTTGTTTCCTCCTCAAAAACATACTTGGAGTTGTGTTTTGTTGCATTCACACAAGTTTAACACTCAAACCTTGCATATGTAGGTTCTTCTGTCAAACCATGTTGCCACCATGTGGTAATACAGGAAGTGGTTTGCTGTGTTTTTAAACTCCATGCACATTCACTAAAATCATCTGGATAATTTCAGTCCTGAAATTGCAAATCTCTATTACACAAAAGGTAAAAGGTAACTGTTAACTACATCACAAGGTGGAACAGAGTATTTTGAGCTTGTAGCCAGACTAATAATAAAGGGTTACTCAAACAAACACAACTCCGTGTATCTTTTTAATGAGGTAACAGCATTCTAACTTGTCTTAAAGCACACATGAGTCAGTTTTGGTTAATGCAAGACGTTTAAACACAGATGAGCTTTATTGTTACCCATTCATATTCTATGTAAAAAAGGCATTTTTAGAAGACACTCTGTTGTTCCAAACTGGAGTAAATTAAACTGCCTACTTCTCCTTCACAAAAGTAAATCCATCCTGACACTAGAGTGAACTATGTCCCCAAATCTCATCAGCTCTTCAGTTTGGTGCTTGATGAGCCACTGAAATTACACCAGATAAATTGCTTCCTTGTTACAACACAATTAGGAACAATCTGTGAAAGGCATTAATGGCCGGCGTTGTTTTGTTATGCGTCTCATTTAGGCTTTAAAAACACAAACTCTGCAATCAACAAAACAACTTTAGCTTCGTCTCAATCATCGCTTTTGTTATCAAGAGACTTAATGTTGGTCTTAAGCACAGGTTCTCGTATGGGCTTTGAAGAATACAACTGAAATACCTGCATAGAAAAGGAAATCATAATTGACATGTCTTTCAAACTGTGGCATCATGCTATTACTGAATCTGTTTAGTACTACTTTGACTTTGCTATCAAAAACTACTTATTTATTTATTTGATAGGGACAAGTATAATTAAAGGTGTGCATAACTTTTCTGGTGCAGAGTCAGCCACTTGCTTTTTTTATGGAGATGTCATTCCACAGTTTGGCATGATGTGTATCTATCTTGCATTTATTTCATTATGATTATTTATTGTTCAAAATACCATGACAAACTTACATTCTGCTTTCGCCTCTCCACAGATCTGTCTCTTAACTTAACTCATAATGATAATAATGTTTAGTGTAATGTAATACTGTGGAATACAAGAAATAATAAGCCCTTCACTTTAGAGGTCCCATATTAGACAATTTTCTGATCTGTTATAATGTTTCCTCATCAAAAACATACCTGTTGTGTTTTGTTTCATTCACACATGTTTAACACTCAAATCTTGTATATTTAGATTTTAAAATCCATACACCATTTTTAAAATGATTTGGACATTTACAGATCTAGAAATGCTGATCTCTACTGAACTAAACATAAAATAGATGTTAACTTGAAAACTACTGGTGCCATCTAGTGGCTCCGCTTCATTTCATTTCTCTCCAGTGACTAGGTCAGGAATCAGAATACACTAGATGGTTTGCAAGAACCCTGGAAGTTGTAGACCACATACTGGCCAATCAGCAAAGAGCTGTGGAGCCATGATGTCAAACTCAAGCGCCTGTCTGGGCCCTTTTTGTGGTACAACACAACAGTAAACAAAGTGGTTGAGATGGATGTAGACAAAGCCATACATTTTGTGTTGGCAACGATTCCCAAGATTGATGATTTAAAGCTGAAACAAAGAGAATGTTTGGTGAATTTTATCAAGGGGAAAACGTTATTGCCCTTCTTCCTATGGGATTTGGCGCATTACATACGTCATGACCAAACAGCAGCAATTGGTTAAATAAAAAAGTACCCACCTACCACTGAGCAAAGGAATCCTAATGCTAGAAAAGTACCACTCCATGACTCCAAAAGGTGGAACAAAGCATTTTGATCTTTGGTGATGCAGACAGACTAATAATGCAGGATTACTCAAACATGCGAGTGAAACAAAACACTATATGGCTATGACTTAAAGCTCACAAGTCAGTTTTGTGTAATGTAGGACCAGTATGTTTAAAGCATGATGAAACAACAGCTACTTCTCCTATAATAGTATGATCATACGTAGCTTTACCATGAGTTCAACACTACAATTATTACTACTACACTGTATTCACATTATACTGTACTTCTGCTTGTACAGTGCGTTTATTTCTCTCACTAATGGTTTTGGGCAGGCTTGAGGCACATCCATTGCCGCTGCTTGCAAACAGGGTTAATTTAAGAACAAAGGTTTTTCATTGAACTTTTTTGATTACGTCTTACACTATTTCACCCTTAGCGACTTCAGGCAGGAGAAGCTTAAAATAGCAACCCTTTTTGATGTAAATGACAGATTTTGTTGCATATTAGGATCATCAAAAGCTTGGCCTGTGTGTTTCATCTTTTTCTCTTTTCCCTCTTTTCCCTGTGGCCTATGGGTTTCTATTATAACCAGTGATACAGTACCATAGCACAGTTACTGCTAATTAGTGAATCGCAACTTTTTTTCAGACCAGCTATTGGTGCTACCACAGAGATACACCATAGTGGTCTGACATTTGATTCAATATTTCATTATTTGACTTTTTAAAGATGGATAAACCTACATGAATTGGCGTTGAACGGTAGTTGCTGAATATTTAAAAGCAAATCTGGAGCATGGGGAAATGTATTGTAAATTAAGATAGTAACAACAGCGCATTAATGATTGAACGTGGCCTCTCTTACATAACTGTGTTTCTTTAGGCTCATTAGTTATGAATCAGGGCCAAGTAAATATTCAACTATGGGCTACTGTTAAATCTGATCTTTTGCCTCTTTGCGAGCCACGCTATAACTATACACATTTAGTAAAAAACACAAAAATAATGCTCTGTTTTAATGCTTTAGAGAGGATTTTGGACAATTTTATCAAGTCTAACAACCCTCACAGAATGCATTGTATAACTGACGTGTACAGCATCCATTACTGACCCCTAGTGGCCTCAACCTCAACTTCTCATTATTACAGAATATAATTTAGAAGGGGTGTCCAAACATTTTCCTCTGTGTGCTAAACTTATCATGTACGTTTGTCTGCAGTGTATGATAACTCTGTCTTGTGCTTTTTAGGGGATAAACTGGTATGGGCTCCCTTTATCTTCATCTTTTCAGATCAATCAGTTCATGCCAGACACATGACCTATACGCATCGGGCGGCCATATTGGTTCTACTCCTAATGTAAACAAATGTCAACTCCAAAGAACCTCTTCATAAACTGCTGAAATATCTGAGCAGTCCTAATCTTTACTGTCAGCTGTGGTGCAGACATTTATACAATATCAAATTACATTGTAGTGTAAATTTGGCTTCTTTGCAGCAAGATATTCATTAAATGGCAATGAAATTTGACTTACCTAGTATGAAAGTGGTGTGTGCATGAATGTTAGTGATGAGGGGTCGATGGCACAGATTGGCAGCCTTGTTTCCATCAGTCTCCCCCAGGGTAGCACCCCAGGGTGACGCTGTAAAGTGCTATATAAATGTAATGATTAATGAACAATTAGCATTTGTGATTAGCATACAGGTAAAATATAATGAACTCTAAGAAATCTTCTAACATCTGAAACATGGCTGGTAAGTGAAACTTCTTTGTGTGTGGTAATATACTAATTGAGTTTTTATGTTCCTGATTGATAGTTGGACTTCCTGGAAGACCAAGTCTGGCCTACAAGCCCCTCTGATCAAGATGTAAAAAAAAAAATCTATGTGCCTATAGTAAAATTGTTGAGTAAAATATTGTTCTTCTTTTGGTACCTTTAATACTGTATCTTACAGACAAATGACTAAATTACTGAAATGGAAATAGCCCTGAAGAGGAGCAGAGAGTCGGAGCAGTGGAACAAGTCCATGTATGATAAAGTGGTATTGTAGTGGCAGTAGTGCCCACAGGACCAAAAGCACTTGACTAAGGAGCAGAAGTCATAATGGAGGAGAGTGTTCATTGATTAGGCCTCATTAGAGTGCAAATGACCCACTTTTAAAGCCAGCGAGGTGGCATTACCAAACCTGTTCATGGGCTCACACTCCACGACTCAAGAACCTACTGTGATAAGCTTAAAAGGAAATGTAGGTGTTCTGCTTGTTTTTATTCATGCAAAGTTAAACTAGCAGTTTTCAGATGCCAGGGTCTTTACACTAGAGGCTAAATACATGCAGAATATGTTACTCCTCCAGCTGTAGTCCTAAAAACCTATTCTAATCTGGAGATGGGTCAGAAGGTGCAGCACTGCCATCGCCCACAGGTTGCTTTATCAAAATTGGGGATGGGTTAAATGCAGAGAATGACTTTCCCTGTGGGGACAATGAAGTGTACCACAAACTCAGTTAATGTGGAAAACAATGTCTTTCCACCATCTCTCCCTTATTTGCATTAGGTAAATATATGGTGATGCATATATGAAAAATAGGCATATTTATAGATATTCTTAATAATAAAAAAACAACAAGCATTCATATTTAAAATTATATATTTTATTTTACCGTATTTACAAATTTGAACAGAATGTTCGATCATATTTTAAACTGCTACAGATCTGAGATGTGCAGTCCAAAGTATAGTGATGGATTATGAGTAGTGAAAGTGTGCTGGCAGATTGTGGAAACATTAATTTATAATTTCATAATTTTTATACATGTGAAACTTGCCTGGTGAAAACTGTGCCTGGTCATCTGTGCTAAGTGCACCTTAAGTGCAAAGACCTTCAGTTGAATTGATGAACTCAGCGGCATATTGTACATAAAAGATTTCTGAGGGTTAGAGGTTCTGAAACAGAAAAGGAGCAATTCTACTTCAGATAAGTACTGCTCTCTTTCAGAGGTCAATGGACTTCTTCAGTCACATGAACAGACAGTTTATCAGAATCTTATATATCCACCACATCTGAAGGAAGACAGGTGGCAATGGTAAAAAAAAAAAATGCAAGGCAAGGCAAAGTTTATTTGTACAGCACAATTTGTACACAAAGTATTTCAAATTCCCACATTAAAATCACAATAAAAACTAATCAAAACATAAATAATCATCAGAAACTGAAAGAGAGAGAGAGAGAGACATTAAATGAGAGAAAAGAGTGAGGGATGAAAAATGAAAACCTTTCAGTCATATGCAGATAAACAGAACTGTTTAGTTGCCACAGTGTCAAAGTAGAGGCCTGTCTCACATGCTCTCCAGATAAATCTTGTTTCAGGATTTATCTGAATCTGAAAACGCTGACTCCCCGTGTTTAGTCCTGACTCTGGGCACCAGCAGGAGGCCAGTCCCTGAGGTTCTCAGAGTGCAAGATGGTTCATATGGCACTAACATGTCACAGATGTACTTTGGTGCTTGGTCATGGAAAGTACACAAAAGAGCCGTTTTAAAGTCTATGAGCCACAGGAAGCCAGTGCAGAGACCTGAGCACAGGACTTGTGTGCTTGTACATCCTGCATAGAGTCAGGACCCGAGTGTTCTGGATGTTCTGCAGCTGTCTCACAGCTTGTTTGGAGAGGCCAGTGAGCAGGTCATTGCAGTAGTCTAACCTACTGGAGACAAACGCATATAAGATAAGTCTCTCCAAGTCTGCTTTAGACAGTATACCCTTGATTTTTGCCACGTTCTTTACGTGGTAAAAGGCTGCAGACATTCTTGATTTAATGTGGTTGTTAAAGTTCAAATCTGAGTCCATTATTACCCCTAGATTTCTAGCCTGATTTGAAGGTTTTAGAGAGAGAGACTGGAGGTGACTGCTGACACTGTTTCTTTGTTTCTGTGGGCCAAAGACTATGACTTCTGTCTTGTCTGAGTTTAGCTGGAGAAAGTTGTTTTGCATCCACGAACTGAAAAATCTCCTCATTCCATGAAATGTGCCACTAATTAAAAGGATTACTTTTCTGCTCTTCTGTTGGTGCAAATTGTCAACTAATTATAGCAGACTCCTCTCATTTATGTGAGTGAGCATATTTCTGAACAACATAGTGCTCAACAACTATAACTTAATTTGTGTAACTTTTTTGGTGGAGGGTCCCCGTGTGCATTTCTCCTTAGAGATGTTATTGTTTTACGGGAATGATCCACAGTATGGCCTTTACTGTTCAAATGTGAAAAACTGTTTCCAAAGTTATTCCGCACTCAACATCTGGACATCATAATTAGTCATCACAATGAATTTACAAGCACATTTCACAGGGGGTTTTCTATGATAGTATAGATAACAGCAACTAGCACGGTAACACACGCTTCCTGATTATCGGACAACAAAGCACTTTCTAATTAGATGCAGCAGACTTATGGCCTCAAGAGCTGCTACAATTTATCTGTACTGGGGAAAGATACCGTTTTTTCAAATACGGATCAGGTACAGGCCCTTTAACTTATCACATGTATTTTATTAACGTCCATTCATCTGTAACGTCATCTTTAATTTGGACTATTGGCATAAACCCCTTGTCTATATGGTGATATATGTGCCATACTTAGTGCTGGAAGAAGTACAAAATTGTATTACTTAAGTAAAAGTACAGATACAGATGCAAAAGTGAATATCAGTATGAAAACATGAAAAAAATCTACTTAAGTAAAAGTATTAAAATTTAAAAAGTATTTTGTGCCGATTTTCTAATCTAATAAAGCTTCAAATGCAGTGCTTTTGATAAAGATTTGTGTTGAATTTTGTTCAACAGCTGATTTTTTACGAATGTTTTTTATTTGTATATTTTTGTACAAACATACAAATGCGTAAAAAAAAACTTACTTTTCAGCCCAATTAAAAAATGTAGTGGAGCAGAAAGTACAGATACCTGCTCTCATTCATCCATCCATTTTCTTCTGCTTATCCGGGGCCAGGTCGCAGGGGCAGCAGTCTAAGTCCTAGATTTTCTTCACCCTAGACACTTCCCACAGCTCCCTTGGGGGGACCCCGAGGCTTTCCCTGGCCAGCCGAGAGACATAGTCCCTTCAGCATGTCCTGGGTCTTCCCCCAGGGCCTCCTTCCGGTTGGATATGCTCGGAACTCTTCCCGATGGAGGCGCCCAGGAGGCATCGGGTACAGATGCCTGAGCCACCTCAGCTGGCTCCTCTCGACGTGGAGAACCAGCGGCTCTACTCCGAGCTCCTCCCATGTGACTGAGCTCCTCACCCTATCTCTAAGGGAGCGCTCAGCCACCCTGCGGAGGAAACTCATTTCAGCCGCTTCACACTTGGCTGCAAACCGCCCCAGTGCACATTGCAGGTTCTGGCCTGAAGAAGCCAACAGGACAAGATCATCTGCAAACAGCAGAGATGAGATCCTATGGTCCCCAATCCAGTCCCTGACTGTGCCTAGAAATTATGTCCATAAATACAATGAACAGAACCGGTGTCAAAGGGCAGCCCTGGTGGAGTCCAATATGCAGCGGGAACAGGCCTGACTTACTGCCGGCAATGTGAACACAGCTCCTGCTCCAGTCATACAAGGACCAGACAGGGCCTCAGACCCCATACTCCTGGAGCCCCCCCATCACTGGGTTCGGGGATTCCCACCGAGATAGGCACTATAGACCTTACAACTACATCTACGAGCGGCCACATCGACAATAGAGGCCAGGAACAAGTCCACTTGGACTCCATGTCACCAGCCTCCCCAGGAATCTAGGCGAAGTTCTCCCGGAGGTGTGAAGTTGGAGGTTACCCTGACGGAGTGCTCTGCCAGACATTCCCAACAGACCCTCACAATACGCTTGGGAACCGCCAGCGGATCCACCTCACTACCAGGTTGTGATCAGTTGACTGCTCTGCCCCTGTCTTCACCCCAGTGTCCAAGACATGCGACCAGAGGTCAGATGACACAACGACAAAGTCAATCATCAACCTCCGGTCTAGAGTGTCCTGGTGGCACGTGCACTGATGGACACCTTTGTGCTTGAGCATGGTGTTCACTATGTACAAACTGTAACTACCACAAGAAATCGAATAACAGAACACCGCTCAGACTCCAGGTGTCACTGTCGTTGCTCACATGGGCACTGAGATCCCCTAGTAGAACAATGGACTCCAAGAAGGCTGGGTACTCTGCACTGCTGTTTGGCCTGTAGGCCGACACAACAGTGAGAGACCTGTCCCCGACCTGAAGGAGCAGGGACGTAACCCTCTTGTTTACCAGGGTGAACTCCAACACATGGCGTCTGAGCTGTGGGGCAATGAGCAGGCCCACACCAGCTCGCCACCGCTCCTTGCTGGCAACGCCAGAGAAATGGAGAGTCCAGCCCCTCTCAAGGAGTTGGGTTCCAGAGCCCAAGTTGTGCATGGAGGTGAGGCCGACTATATCTAGTCGGTAACGCTCATCCTCCTACACAAGCTCAGACTCATTCCCCCCCAGCGAGGTGACAGTCCATGTCCCCAGAGCTAGTCTCCATGTCTGGAAATCCAGTCGTCGAGGCCACTGCCTTCGACTGCTGCCCAGATCTCCCTGCAAGTATCCACATTAAAATGTACTTAAGTAAGATATAGTTACCTAAGATTTATACTCAAGTACAGTATTTTACTACTTTCACTGTGTCACTTTCCTCCACTTGCCAGACTGTACAACACTGAACCCTGCATCCAGAAAAGTTCCATAGTGCACCTTTAACTGACCTTGAATAGTCTTACTATGAATCATTTTAATGTCTCCTCCCTGCAATTAAAATGTACAACAAAAGAAATAAAACATTACAGGTTAAAGACAATTAGTAAAACCATTCCACAGAGTAATTATAACATGCTCTTTATGTAAGCGCAGTCACCTGTACAAAATGTCACAGTGTAAATAATGAGAGCGTTTGATGGCTTCCTTTTGTTCGTGCAGCTTAATGCTTTGAGGTCAGAGCCACACACAGACCTGTTCTTTCAAAGAGGCAGAGGCTGTTGTTTATGGTGTGGTCTATCCCTCTAAAAGTTAGTCAGCCACGACTAAAGGTGGACCGTGCTCCATATTTATGAAATTGGCTCGGTGTGAAATTGGTTTTTGCCTAATGGATCCCTGCTTGGGCACCCATCCTCGGACTTCAGTTTATCGCCACTAAAGGACAGAGAGGGGAATGTGAACAAAGAAGCCAAAAAAATAATAATAAAATAAAAAATACCAATATTCAAAATTGACAGCAAATGAAATAGTGGGGTGTTTATGAAGTCTAGTTAGGGGGAGGTTCAGTGGGATTTTGGCAGAATTTAAGTCAGAAATGATAAAAATTATGGTCTGCCAAAAAACTCCTAATAATAGCCCAAAAACCTTCAATCATGTCAGGAAAAATACTATTAAGAGAAAATGCACTTTTAAAAAAAGCACATCAAATGACCTCAATTGAGCAAAAGGTTCTTTGAAAACATTGCAGTATAATTGTATTTGCAATTTATTTACTTTTACTTGAGAAAAGCTTCGAACACTGCAATTAATTATGCTAAGAAGGATCAACAAGCATCTGGCATTTCATATAATCCCCTGAATATTATTATTATCAGTATTTTCACCTGTTTTTAGTTTTTTTCAGGTTGCCCACTAAGACACATATGTAAATATTTAAATCTACTTTATATAGCAGTTTATGTTTAAACACTTGTAGTTGGAGAACTCTATTTCAGCTGTCAACTTCCAAAAGACTGCAAAAGGTGAAAAAGATGTAAACTTTCAATGTAATTGCATTTCACTGATATCTTAAAACAAATGAAATTATGTTTGCTTCTTCATTCCAACTGTTATCATATTACAGGAAAAGCTGAGAAACAGTGACAATTGAACCCTACAAGCCCAATTTCACCTGTGCTGTTTCAACTGTCTGCTATATAGCTTAGTATTTCCTCTCAAGGATATCTAAAATATCAAATCCCTGGAATATATATATATTTTTTCCACCCAAGGAAAGAATAATTGACCACCTGACACTGTGGATTTCTTAAAAGACGTCTAAGCTGCATTTTACCTGGAGACAGCTCTTTGTAAATGCCCTGAGACGGAAAAGAGGTGGGCTTCTGAGAGGATAGGAGAAATAACAGAAAAAGGAGAGAGTGGAAGGGTGGGGTGGAGTGGGAGTTTAGTTGGGTGGGGGTGAGGAGGAGGCGTGGTCCAAGTCAGAAGAAAAGGAGGGGGTGTGGAGCAGGAGAAGATGGGAGTGGCTGGAGGTTGGGGTAAGGAGTTTCGATGGGTGAGGATCCGGAGTGGGTGGTGGTAAGGAGTAGGAGGGGTGGGAATGAGAAGCTAGAGTGGGTGGGGGGTCTGAATTTTAGGTGGGTAGAGTGGGGAGCAGGAGGGGTTGGGGTGAAGGGCAGGAGCGGTGAGGTGCAGTTGTGGAAGCAGGAATGGGTGGTGTGGGTGGTGAGCGGGAGGGGTGGGGGTGAGAATTTTAGGTGGATAAGGGTGAAGAGTTTAGGTGGGTGGGGATGAGCAGAAAGAGGGATGAGTTAAAGAAGTTTAGGTGACGTGAGGAGCAGGAGGGGTGGGGGTGAAGAGGAAGAACGGGTTGGGGTGAAAGACAGGACTGGGTGGGGTATGAAGGACCATTGGGTGGGGGTGCGGAGTTGTGTGGAGTTAAGGGCGAGAGATCGGGAGTGGTGGGGGTGAAAAGAGCGAGCGAGGAGGAGTAGGGGAAGAGGATGAGGGGAGTTTAGGTGGGTGGGGGTGAGCGTCAAGGGTGGGTGGGGGTGTGGAGTTGTGAGCGGTTGCGGGGGCTTGGATGGATGAAGGTTGGCTGGAGCTGTCAGTCTCGTCTCCTCCTTGTCTCTCCTCATCCATCGTGTGCGCGCTGACAGCAGTCTCCCAAGCAGAACCGCAGCACCCTCACGTAATTCATATTCCCAGCAGCCTGCACAGCCACCACCACCACCACCACATGGAGTCACACGGGGAGGGAGGGGGAGGCAAAGGGAGGGAAAGAGAGGTGACTGGGGAGGCGGAAGCCAGAGAGGAGACCACCGGGACGTAGGTAACAGTGTGAGTGACAGAGGACAGAAACTATTCAGAAGGAAAGACAGGTGCATGGAGAATTTGAATAATCTCCCTGGACAGTTTGGTAAATGTAGATGTAACCTGCTCGTTAACTGCTCATCACAGAATGGACAATTATGACTGAAAGTAAAACTGAGAACAACATTTAAACTGTTCCACATAACATAAATATACACTAATATTCTATTATTTAAGTTCCCATAGTACTGTCTGATGCTCCTATAAGCTGTCCTCCAGCTCAGACCGGTTTTGGCATTGTGAGAAGCGCCTCTCCTCTCGGCTGTCTGTCAGTATTGGCTCTTTGTGAATCCTCCGTAGAATTACAAAGAAACCTGAGCCACCAGAAAAGCAGGGTCTGCGGGCCTTTGTAGCATTACAGATATGTGATTGGTTTCAGAGTAATTCTCTGTAATGATGAGGCCGACTCAAGGCTGTTAGTGGTAATGAGAACAAGGTCCATGCACTCCGCAGACCCCAGGGCAGTGCAAACTTATATTTTGTACTGTGTACAGCAGTACAGGACGAAACCCAGTCTATAGGCCTAACCGAAGGACAGCTCTCTTGCTCTAAATGTGCTCTTTTGTGTCACACACAAATTCACCATCCAGGCCAGGGCCAGGGCGCTACAAAGAAACAAATGAAATATTCACCAATAAACTCACCTCTTCTTTTTCACATTTTTTCTGTTTCTGAGGAGGGCTCTTCACAGGCATTGTGCAGTGAAGGACACTTGTTCCCCGCTCAGTTGTGTTTGTCTGCTCTGAGGCCTGTGGAGCAGCAGAAGACTGGCAGAGCTCCACGCTGGTGCATGGTGCTCCTCTCTGGCACAGAATGGCACTGGTGAGTCTTGAGCCTCCTACCAGGCACACATGTTACATGTGTGATGCCAAGACTGGCATTTCCGCACCCCTGCCCCACACGGTGTGAACACAGCAGAGGGTCCCTCTGTCTACCTGTGTCCTCCTCCCACTATTCCCCTACTAATCAGAGAGTCTACCACACATTCTCCTCCTACCACACAGAGCACATGAGCCACACACTTGTAATACATATAGTTCTCACAAGGCCCAGAGACAGACAGATGCTTGTATCCAGGCAAACAAATCCCATCTCTGCTAACAGTCCATCGACTGCACCAGTGTGAGCAGCTCTGATGCTCTGTAATCACAAAACTCCTGTCCCTGGTGTGGGAGCCACTGAAGACTATGTAAAATAGTCACACTTCACAAGCACAATGTAATGACGGACGGCCAGATGCTCAATGAAACTCAATGAAGCCGATCACTGCAGAGGAGTTCAATGCTGCCTGTAAGCCTGCTCCTATAAGCCCACAGCTGCTGTGCTCTTCTTACCAGAGACTGTGCCCTGTCCTCTGGATCTGCTCTGTCCCTGGAGAGGATACAGGCTGGTCTCTTCATCATCGTGTCTGTCTCCAGGCATTATATGGATTTGTCTCAGTGATAATTTTCTGTGTTTATCCAGCAAGATAAGATTTTGCTGCTCTTCTTAGCTAAAAGCAATGTGTTTTTTCCTGGAGTTGTGAAACCTAAAGTCACCATTACTCCCCAAAGAGTGAACCCCCCAAAGATACAGAGACATGGTTGATGATTCAGGCATTGCTATGACCCACAAGCTTAATCACATTATATCGTCAATCTAAAACTCTTGGCCTTGTGTCTAATAGTACAATAATCAGAACCTCTTTTAGATGGAGCTGTTTTATTTTACATGTTAAAATATGCACAATGAGAGAAAACAGGCGATGCAGCTAATGAAGAGTTTGAAAGCATGTGTGGTGTGGCGGCTGCGCTCCGGGTGTCCTCCACAGATGATTGAATGAAATCACAATTATGCACACGCTCCTCGTCATCGCTCTACCTGCTGCGACTGTGATGAAGAGGAGATTAGGCTACAACCCACAGTCATGTTTAGTAAACACAAAGACTAATGGAAAACCTGTGAAGAATCGAAACATGGCATATGCTCAGGGCTCTGCTTGTGGCTGTCATGTTCACTACAGCTGTACTACAGCTCATATTAGAGGGTTTTTCATCATTTGCACTTTATTCAACAGAGGCAGCGCTGTTTCTGTCATCATCAATGTAGTTTCTTAAAGGGCCCATATTTTCTATTTTCTGATCTGTGTTGTTTCCTCATCAAAAACATACCTGGATGTTACCTGGTGTTTTGCTTCATTCACACATGTCAAACACACAAACCCTGCTTAGTTTGGCTGAGTTCTTCTCTCAGACTGAAAGCGCTCTGTTCCACCTTGTGATGTGATGTCATGTCATAATACAGAAAGTGTCCCACTGTGGTATTAAATTATACACTATTATAGGACTTCACTAGAATCATTTGGATAATTTCAGCCCTGGAACTGCCAGACTCTATTGAACTAAAAGTAAAAGTTAGCTTCTGAAAACTACCTAACATCACAAGGTGGACCAGAGCATTCTGAGCTTTAGAGATGTAGACTGACTAATAATAAAGAAACATGAAGCACAAAGATTTAAATACACTTTACACTTTATGATCTTTTAAATCACTTCCTTCAACTGGTTTTAGCTTGATTTTATTCCTTATTTATTTTTATTCTATTTCTCTTTATTTATTGATTAAAATTAATTGGATCATTTGTCTGTTTTTGTATGGTTTCTGTATGCTATTTTTATTTATTTTTTGTAGTGTTCATTGCTGCTTGTACAGCAAATAAAATAAAGTGCTTTATAAATAAAGATTTATTATTGTTAGTTACTTTACATCTAAACATGACATTATGAGGTCCAAAATGTGTATAACTTGCCATGCATTGAACTTTGTATTTGCAAGTTTATGATAATAAAAGTTGAAGCGATAATGTTATATGATAAGCCATTAGAACTACTTTTGTCACTTTTGTGTATCATGACATTTAGCCACTGCCGTATAGTTAAAAGTAATGTTTTCACCAGAGACCAGTCATGTCAATGCTATTGCTGATACTGATAAGGCCACTGGAACACAAATACACAATTCCACCTCTTTCATTTTGTTAGGGTCTAGGCAATTTGTCCCCTGCATCTCTCCCACATTAATTCATCCACTGATTTTTGTAGTTTATGTTGCTATCCCAAAGAACAATAGTTGATTTACAATTTACTATGTCAGTATTTTGGGGGTACTATTCAACAAAGAAGAGCTTTGGGCTTTGTTTGATGGGTTGGAGAATATGTTTTGGCTTGAACAATAGAGGAAAAATAGTGTTCTGAGCCATCAAATGAGAACTGTTAATGAAAACAATTCTCAGTTTGATGGCTTAAGACGACGTGTATTGAAGCAGCTTGTCACTCAGCCTGTGTCTCTGCCCTGTTTTTCTCTATTGAGCTGTCACTGCTGACAACTGACAGCACGCAAACACTGTCTAGAGCTGTGCCAAGACTGTACTGTACTCTACTGTATGTTAAATAGGCAGCTGCACCCAGGGGAATTGCACTGTTGGTAGTAAACTATGGGGGAGGTACAGGTCTTTAAATGTCCAGGAACGTGTGGATAAATTAAAGGTCCTATATTACACAAAATTGACTCTTGTGAGCTTTAAGTCATGTTATAATGTTTTTACTTCATCAAAAACATACCTGGAGTTGTGTTTTGTTTCATTCACACATGTCTGAATAATGTTTTTTTTTCTTAGTCTGTCAACATCCCCAAAGCTCTGAATGCCCTGTTTCACCTTGTGATGTCATGAAGTGGTAGTTTTCTAGCTAACAACAAAATTTTATCTTTTGTTCAGTAGAGATTGGCAATTTCAGGGCTGAAATTGTCCAAATAATTCTTGTGAAGGTGTATGGAGTTTAGAAATGCAGAGGAGCACTTCCTGTCGTACCACATGACATCACAAGGTGGAACAGTGTTTTTTTTTTTTGTTTGAGAGAAGAACTCAAACAGCACAACACAACTCCAGGTATGTTTGTGATGAGGAAACATTATAACAGAGCAGAAACTAAAGAAGAAACTAAAGAAACAATGATTTCCTAGGGGTTAAACAAGTTCTTATATTTTGTTAGTTTATTAAAATATATATTTCCTTATACAGCTTTGTTTACTATTGGGAGTCTTTTAATCTGGACTGGCCCAGGTTAGCTCTATTGTTTATCTGGAGAGTACAAGTTGTTCTTATTTAATCCTGCCTCACAAGTAGTTGACCATTGGCATTTTATCTATATAATAAAAAAAAAAAACATAATCAAATTTTTTTTTTTTAGATCTAATAAGAAGCGCTTGGGTGTTTCTGCTGCTGAACAAGAATTTCTCTTGGGATCAGTAAAGGCTCTCTCTCTATCTCTCTCTCTTAATATCACGCTATTTTAGTGTGCATCTATGTAACAGTGCCCACTATTAAAAATTAATTTTTTTCTGTGTTTCGACTGGAAATTTAATGAAACTCTTGAATGAATGAATGCATTACCTTAAATGAGCAGTCGACTTGTGTTAAGTGTGCACAATTACACTGATTTTAATATGTCAAATCTCAGCAGACAATTGCCACTTCACCCACAGCGGCTCTTTTGAAATTCTAGCATGCAGAGTAAATTACAAATTGGGTAACTGCCAAAGGCTTTGTTAACAAACCAATTAGTTAATAAATATTTATAAGTGTGAGTGAACATGGTCCTGAGGTGATCTGAATGGAACGTCATCGTACATTAATCCAGTCAAACAAAAGACCCTTGAAGTGAAAATTAACTTCTGCAGTTTATAATACTGTCAGTCCACACAAATGTTCACATAAAATACCCAGCAACAGTGTTATTTTTTGTAGTTTAGTTCCTAAAGCCAATCCAATTGATACATTTTGGAGGATATTTGAAGAGTAATTTAAACTTTTACCCATATTTTCCCATGTGATAAACACATTTTGCCACAGCACAGGTCAGTGGTCATCAGTAATTTTCAAGTAATCAGAAAAAGATTAAGAAGTTTTTAAAACAGCAAAAAATGTGCAGAATAATTAGAGCATATTTAAAAGTTTGCATAAATGGCAAAAAATGTGTGCATATCTTCAAAACAATGCCACAAAGTGAGTGGATAGTTGGATGCTTCTTCAAAACAATAAAACAAATCTTTATGGTCATTTTAAGAGCATACCAGTTGAAATGGAATAGCTATGAATCCACTTTAGCAGAAAAACCCAGATTAGAAGAAGAGCTGGAGCTGGAGTGGTTAAAAGAGCAGCTTCAGGATGAAATGTAGAAAGCGCTACTGTGTCATTACTTTTTCACTCTGCACACTGCCGAGCCTATTACTTAATTTCCCCTGCCAGTCGTCACTATGACATAAGTTTAAGTGAGTTAAAAACAAATCTGCAGAGGCACACTCCACCTCAAAGATGATGAAAAAAGCTGAAATAGGATAAAAGATGCAGTTTTTGTTGGAAGTAATTGGTGACATTCTCAGAGGATTTGACTTCTAATACATTGCAGATAGTTAGTCCCATAGTTAGTCCCATTCTCCACGCATCCCTTCCACAGTGTACAGCATATTCACACAAACATACATGTATAGGAGCAGTCTCAATGCTTTCTTACACATTTATAAATGACCAATGAGATAATCTGATGTCAGTCTAGCTCTCGTTGACAAAATCTGCAATACTCAAAATATAGAAAAAGTCACTAATTCATTTCAGCAGTAGAGTAGAAGGTACAAGAAGGTAGCAGGTTCAAATCTCTGGCCAGTAGTCAAGTCTGGGCCAAATCAAAATGCACAAATATTCAATAACCCATGAATACTGACCCAAATGTAGAGTAAGATCTGGGTCCCATGGGTACTGCTCAGACATCACCCATTGCTTCAAACATCTTGCTCGATCTGAACCATAGACTGTATAAAGATGTGGACTAAGGGAAGATGACATCACCTGTAGCATTCGGCTCCAGTCAAATTTAGCTCATGAGGCTAGCTGTTACATCCATCCATTTTCTTCCACTTATCTAGGGCCGGGTCGTGGGGGCAGCAGTCTCAGCAGGGACTCCCATACTTCCTTCACTCTGGCGGCTTCCTCCAGCTCCTCTGGAGGGACCCAAAGGCGTTCCCAGGCCAGCCAAGAGACATAGTCCCTCAAGTGTGTCCTGGGTCTTGCCCAGGGCCTCCTTCCAATGTGACGTGCCCCGAATACCTCTCGAGGAAGACACCCAGGAGGCATCCAGAACAGAAGCCTGAGCCACCTCAGTTTTTCCTTTCGGCTCAGCTCTCTCTTCACCACAACAGTCCAATACAGCAACCGCTTCACTGCTGTCGCTGCACTGATCCGCTTGCTAGGCTCCATCCTCCCCTCACTTTTGAACAAGACCCCGAGATACTTGAACTCCTCCACTTGAGGCAGGAACTCTCCATCCACCTAGAAAGGGCAAGCCACTTTTTTCAGTTGAGAACCATGGACTCGGATTTGGAGCTGATCTTCATCCCAGTTGCTTCACACTCGGCTGCAAACTGCCCCATTGTATGTTGCAGGTCCTGGCCCAATGAAGCTAACAGGACAAAATCAAGATGAGATCCTGTGGTCCCCAAACTGGACCCCCTCTGGTCCCCCTTACTGCACCTAGAAATTCTGTCCATAAATACAATGAAGAGAACCGGCGACAAAGGGCAGCCCTGGTAGCTAGCAGTGATGCGGTCGCTGTATCGGACTGTTGTGGTGAATTACCGGTCAGTCTTCGTTCCTACTCTCACCTATGGTCATGAGCTCTGGGTAGTGACCGAAAGGACAAGATCGCAGATACAAGCGCTCGAAATGAGTTTCCTCCACAGGGTGGCTGGGCGCTCCCTTAGAGATAGGGTGAGGAGCTCAGTCACACGTGAGGAGCTCGGAGTAGAGCCGCTGCTCCTCCACGTCGAGAGGAGCCAGTTGAGGTGGCTCGGGCATCTGTTACGGATGCCTCCTGGGCGCCTCCCTCGGCAGGTGTTCCGGGCATGTCCCACCGGGAGGAGGCCCCGGGGAAGACCCAGGACACGCTGGAGGGACTATGTCTCTCGGCTGGCCTGGGAATGCCTCGGGGTCCCCCCGGAGGAGCTGGAGGACGTGTCTGGGGCGAAGGAAGTCTGGGAGTCCCTGCTTAGGCTACTGCCCCCGCGACCCGGCCCCGGATAAGCGGACGAAAATGGATGGATGGATGGAAGATCATGTCGTTTGGGTTAATACAAACATTTTAAGACCAACATGACGAGGCTCACAGAGAGAGGGGTGACAATTTTTCAGTTATAATCAATTGGAGCCAGAGTGGATGGAACCATAAGTGCCCCATGCTCACTTCCAATTCTGAAATGTGGCCGCTAGGAGGTTAGCTATGTCCATATATACAGTCTATAGTCTGAAATGAATGAAGCCAAAGCCATACTTATAACTAGGGCCTTTTGGAACTTGCTTTGTTTGACATACTGTAGCAGTGTTGTGAATTCATATCCTTTAAAAGCCCTAATTTGCAAAGCAGCCAATATATGATTAGCAGGGACAATTACCCAGGAAGCGCCTGCCAACCACATAGTGTAAACAAAAAGGGCCCATTAGCTGGTGGAATGCATCTCAGCTCCACTGGGGACAGTCCTGAGCTGCGGCTGGCACGCTCACGCATATGTAAACGATGCTTTGATTGTGCTCCTCATGAGAACATACCTGGGCACGCTAAATAGTAAACAAAGTGATGTGGATGCTGGTTCTGGTTGATTAATCGGCAAACTCCAAGTGGATATCATGCTGACTGCTAATTACATGAGAGTCAAATATTTCAAAGGAAAATGTAAACAAGAACCAAAGCTGTGTGAGTGAGAAGACTTGCACATGGTTAAATAAAGGTAAAAATAAAAATAAATAAATAAATGGAGCTATGTTGAAATGACTATTGTCGCTGTTGTTGACTGGAGTGAGACTAGCTGCACCGCTATCGTCATGATGAGTAAAGGTGCACAAGTCTTTCTGGTGGAGGGTCCGCTTCCTTCTAATGTCTATAACCATATCTCCACAGACATGACTTGTAACTTGCACCCTCTGCTTTTCTCCATGCTAAATTTAATGTTGCACTGTGTACCATTGCAGGCAAAGTAATAATATCTCCATGAAGACAAGCAGGTGGCACTTTACAGTATATTCACATAACCCGACATAAATGCAGAAAAGCAATCTCAAGTCTATTTTAAGTTTGTAAATGCCTGCAGAGATTTGTGAGATAATTTGGAAACCGTCCAGCTGTAATTTGACAAAATGCCCCAAAATTCCAAGTATTTTCTAAGTAAGTGCAAACCAAATTTCAGCAGTGACATGACTAAGCTTAGTGGAACAGCACAACAGAAAGTGGGAAGACTCAAATTTACAATGCCATTATTTGTATAGGTGCAAAATAAATGTCTGTTAATATTTATTTATAAATTATTTTGATTACTTGTCCCAAAATGTTAATGTACAGGATTGAAGCCTCTCAAAGTGCTACTCATTATTCAGTCACTCCACACTAAGATACATGTATTGCGTAAGGACACAACATCAAAACCTGGTCAGAGCAGGAATCAATCCTCCGACGCTTGGGTTGGTGGAGGAGTGCTTCAAACACTCACCCTTTGCTGCTCCCTGGGCTCTGTCTGGCCTCACTCCAACTATTTGCTGAATGTCTCTCTCCACTCTCCACCTCTACTTTTCTCTTACATCTGCAAGGTCCAGTAAACTTATGGGACAAATTGCAATAAAATCCTTTAGATATTCATTTTCTCCTAAGCCTGGAGAAGACAATTGAATAAGTCAAACTGAATCCGTATGCAACAGATCAGTTGTAGGAAGTTATACAATACAATTATACAATTAATAGTACAATGTACTCAACAACATTGTGCAAATACACTTACAGAATCACAAAATATTTCTATTGTTACTCCCCACTATTGAAAAAATTGGAAGCTTTTTATAATTCAGGCTTAGTCATTTGAAACGCATATTTGTCCATGTCTTGGGGCAAGATCCGGGGCATTTTTATTATTTTTTTCAAATCAATCTCATTTGTAAATCTTTTTTTGGATTTCCATCTCTCCTCCACTGAGTCATACCTAAACCCACTTTAAATATGCACACAACACATTGTCATGCACAAACCCACTTGGATCATGAGTTCACGCATAGACAAAACCGGAGCTTAATTAGCACCGAGCTATCATGTTTAAGTTTTAGGGAACGCCAACAAGACAGCAACAAGAAATGATATGCTGAAAATGTAGTCAAGCAAAACCGACAAAAACTGCAGCCTCGAATCATCCGACAAGAACTGACATATACAGCTTTTGAATAGAGGAAGCCCAAAATGCTTTTGCTCCTTTTGAGCCATTCCACATTGTGAAGACATAAAGCAACGTACAAAAGCGCAGTGTACCAGCCAAGTCTGATAAACAACATGACAGGGCTTGTTAGCTCGTGTGTTAGCCTGCCATGACAACACACAACAGCTTAGATGCTAGTACTTTGGCAATATACAAGGAGAAAACCGCTCATGTCTGCTCCACTTTGCCTCATGATAGAGTCGGGTAAAATGGCAGTGAAAACCCCAGCTTCCTCCTCTCCGAAAGCTTTTCAGAATATACCCAAAAATGTGCAGAGGGGTAACTGAGATTCAATTAAGGGGAGACAAAGCCAGGGGAATTGGCTTGGCGGCGGATTGTTATTTAGAGAGTGTTAATCCCAAGCCAATGGTGTCCAAAAGAAAAGCTATAGGGCAGAATGAGCTGTTGCCTTTAAGCTAATAAGATATTAGCCAAATCCGCTTAGCCAAACTATTTTGTGAGGGTTCACTGAGCGATCGTCTGCCTGGCACTAATATGAATGGAGAAGAGCAGGGGTTTGAAGTGCCAAGCTGAGAATGACTCAAGAGGCAAGACGCTGTTTAAAGGGACATATATAGTCCATGGGCCAGACTAAATTCCAGTATCACTGTGGTGGCAAGGGCTCACAGTAATCTGCCTTTGGACAATTTAGACACAGGTCCATATTCTGGTTTCAGCCATGTGCCGCCTGTCAGATAAAGATTTAAAATAATATGTTGGTGTTTTAAATTGTTTTTCATTTAAACATAATTGTGTGTGTCTCTGACAATTATCACCTGCCATAGCTTTTCAAAATGTCACTTGAGGACATTTTGGAAATGTTTTTTATATTTTTAACATTGAAAGCTCAAGGAATATAATAGACACACATTTGTGATATTAAATGAATAAACCTGAGGATTCAGAAAATATATAACATGTCTTTACTCTTTCAAAGGCACTATGCAGATCCTGCTCCTGAGGTCCTCTCCCGCCATGACCCTGAAGGTAGGTTTTTCACCATGGCAAGCACTTTAACAATATTATTTACTTTATAAAATGTCATGTACATTCTTAAACATTTATATTACATTTTACTACATATCCACAACTTCAGACTAATAATGCTCACCTCTTTATCTGACTGGTCATAAGAACATCTTCAGGTTCTAAAAAGAGACAGTGTGTTATCGACTTGGCCTGTGACTCTGATGGTAAATACTAAATACTATGTAGGCTTGTGGGAGGAGCATTGTACACACTCATAGTGCAAACTGTAAAGAGGGTTTGTATAGTGCCTGGGTGAGATTGTAAGGTTACTCCAACATGGACATATAAAACCACTTCAGGCATGTTTTTGATGAAGGAACATTTGGCATAATATCCCCTTTTTAAACCATCCATCCATTTTCGGCCGCTTATTTGGGACCGGATCACGGGGGCAGCAGTCTACGGAGGAACTCCAAGACTTTCCTCACCAAGGACACTTCCTCCAGGTCCTCCAGGGGGACCCTGAGGCGTTCCCAGGTCAGCCGAGAGACTTAGTCCCTCCAGTCTGTCCTGGGTCTTCCCTGAGGCCTCCTTCCGGTGGGTCATGCCCAGAACACCTCCCAAGGGAGAAGCCCAGGAGACTTCCGGAACAGAAATCGATACACCTCAGCTGTCTCCTCTCGACGTGGAGAAGCAGAGGACAGCTTAAAACAATAGCTTTAAACAGCCAGGCGCAGGAGGGAGTTGGGGGGGGGTGTGATTGGTCTCCACACTTCAAAATCTGCCCCTGCAGCCGGGTGTTTGTAATCAGAAATACCTGTCTGCAATCAGGGCAGTCTTTCTTGATGTCACCAACTACTGGGAATTGCAGAGGCCACTGAAAGCAGCTCAAACTTAGATTTAGGTGTTTTTGACCAGAAAGCTGCCAATTTTATAATAACCTGAACCTCAGAGGCTACCATAGAGTGGAAATGGCTGTGCATACTGTCCCTGCACAAAGCCAAAAAGAATTTCAGTCATGTAATGTGTTTTATATTCCATAATGTGCTTCTCCAGTCTGCTGCTTTAGCCCGACACATGGTGTAGTCTGTATTTCGGAGGGCACCAGACTATAGAGGGACAGAGGAGCTCATTCTCCAACAGGCTCCTACAGCTCCGCTCAAACAGTGAGAGATAAAAGACTACATTTATTTTCATTATTATTATTTTAGTTTAGTCTCAAAGAATGTCTACAGAAACCATCTGATGCTAAACACAGTAATTTAAATCATTATTTGACAGGTGGCACATGGGCTAAACCACAATAGTTATTTTGGTGATATTGTGATTTGGTTCTACTCTGTTTAATAGTGCTCTTTTACCTCTTAACAGCAATATATATTAAAGTCATCATTTAAAAAAAATGTGATATGATTTTTTTTTTTACATTTTAAATAGTACTGAATAGATCCAAAATACTCTTTTTTTTTTTTTTTCTTCTTTTTTGGCATTATGTATTTTTAGACTTTGTCTGGTTAATTGGGATGCTTTTCTGCAAAACGGGGTTCCACTTTTTCACCTTTTTCACCCATTTTTGAAGGCTATTAATTATTTTGAAGTTTTATTTGAAGTACTTTTGAACTGAATTTTAGTCCTCTGATTTGGAACATTGATCAAATAAAAAAGCACCCCAACAAGAGTCCAAGTCTCGCCTACAAGCACAAAAAGATCTGAAAATCACAGTATTTTTAGTTTTAATTGGTCCTCACTTGTAAATGTTATCAACCCCGTTCTGTCCTCTTCATATTGTATGATCTGCATTGTAATCTATTTAAACCAAACAAACTGTATTGAGTATTGTGACAAAAGTAACAGAAGCTCTCAGTGCAGGCAGTGGGAGTGTGAAGAGTGGGGTTCGGCCAAATCCCAAATGGAAACGCAAAGCTCAGAATAGACTGACGTGCTGCCATGGTACAGCGCCAAAACTCTCTGAATCCAATATATTTCACATCATTCATTTCTGATAATTTGCTATAATTTACATAACAAATGCATCACTTCCTCATACCAGTTGTAATGGAAAACAAGCTTCTTTTAAAATTGTATTTATTATTCACTTATTCATTGCATCCAATGTGCATCTAATGTTTTGTAAATTTGACCCGATTCCTGTGTGTCAAATATCAATGAGTAAGGGACAGAATGTAGTATTGATAGTTCTCAATTACATCTCTTTCATTTTGTTCATCATTTTACAAAAAAAATACAAAATGGATTTAAAGGTTTTATACTATGTGGAAATGACTCTTGTGAGCTTTAAACCATGTCAAAAACAAACCTGGTGTTGTGTTTTGTTTCATTCACACATGTTTGAGTAACACTTTATTATTAGTCTGTCTACGTCTCCAAAGCTCAGAATGTTCTGTTCAACCTTGTGATGTCATATAGTGTTACTTTTTGTTCAATAGAGATTTCAGAGTTGAAATTATCCAAATAATTCTTGTGAAAGTGTATGGAGTTTTAGGTGAAAAATTGTGTTTTCTCTCAGAGGGAAGAACTCACCCTTTATTTATGCAAGGTTTGTGTGTTAATTGTGAATAAAACAACTCCAGGAATGTTTGTGATGAGGAAACAACCTTATAACATAGATCATAAAATAGTATAATATGAAACATCTTCAGGTTTTCATATTTTTGCTGAGGAATCAACATTATAACATGGTAGAAAGCTGTAAAACACTGGTTTTGCATAATACCCCCTGTTTAATAATAGTGGAAATTAGTGAATGGAAAAAAATACGGTCAATCAATGTTGTATTTGGAACTCCATTGAGCGTTTGGGTTTCAGCTATATTTACGTCTCCGTTGGTGTATAATAGAACCCATAAACCAGGAAAAGTTTACAAAATATGGACCACGCATTTCTATTCAAAATATTATTCAAATCTGTAGCAGCCGTTGTGAGATTCAAATTGAGCTTTTGAAAATCCCAGTAAAACTCGGGCTTTATGCAGTATTTTGTGTTCAGAAATGGTATTTACTGCTCTGTGCTTCAGCAGTCAGTCAAGCGGCCGCCTCCTCATCACCAACAGAGAGATAAAACTAACCACCTGCTGATACAACTCAACCACCACCGTGCAGCGCTACAGGGGGGCGCTCCCACCCCCATTTACAAGGCTGAGAGAGACGTTATGGAGCTAGGCTGATAACGTCATGGCTCTTAACCCCAATATTCACAGAAATAGTTTTAATAAAAGATGCCATTTTAATTAATTAGGTTTTTAAATGTCAGCTCAAGGTTTTTTTTTTAGCAGCTTTTTGTCACACAAATGCGCCAATGTAACTCAATGTAACTGGTTATCTGGTATTGTTTATCATGACACTGCAGGGGATATTGATTTATTAAAAGTTTTACACTAGACTACACCATGTTCTGTCCTTGGGCAAGACACTTAACCTCATGCTGCCAGTGTCTGTGTACTCTGGTGTATGAGCATGTGTGTGAATGGGTGAGTAAAGCGCTTTAAGAGTCTTGAAGGTGGAAAAGAGACATAGAAAAATATAACATTTCTAGTTGAAAATACGACACTTGCTTGTCATGCCATTAAACATATTTATTTTCATGGAGACAAGCTGCTTGTTACAGGTCAGATCTGGGAAAAGGTGACCCCACTTACTGGAAGAATGCATGTTTGATAGTCTGGAGAGAGAGATGAGGTGTGAGAGGGCTTTGTTTTACTTTTTTGTTATGTAGACTTTCAAAATTGGTGGAAAAAAATAATAACATTAAAGCCGCTTGCAGTGATGATGGCCCTTGCCCTAATGTGCACCCCCTCTTGAGTCTTTGCCTCTGCTGGTCAACTGTTAAAACTGCCCATGCCCGTAATATATATTTTTGCTTGTAATCATGCATAGAAGTTTATCCCTGAATTTGGTTCAAATCCAATAATGTTGATGTTTCATGTCTATGGTAGGGGGCGTAGTGTTCACTTTTATATAATTTTATACTCACACAATTGTGATTTGCATTTGAGCTCTCTAGGCCAATGCCTGTAGCAGTGAGAGCTCATCAAAGAAACAGGAAATTAATGTGTTTTTCACCGTCATGCTACGGGCAAACCATAAGGAGTATTCCAAAAGCTGATAATTTTTGTGAACTTCTGTCTGTAGATGTGACATGACAAATCTGAGCTCATTTGGACCAAAAACCAGGGTCTTGAATCCTTTTGCAAACACGCAGTCAAAAAGGGGGCAAATTTTTGATCCACTATGGCCGACTTCCTGTTCGTCATAGAGGCATGCTCCAATTTATCTTTTGGCTTGTCTCATTGTTCTCTATCACTGTCCTGAATTTCATTTGCCTTTGACAAAATATGCTTTTCAACTGCCCATAAACTTTCAGTTTTTGCAAATTCCAGGGGGCATTGTTGAGTCGGGTCACTTTGGGCATTGTCGCGATGCCCATTTTATAAATTTTTTGCTGAACTGGTTGATCTGATACCAGGTTTGGAGACTTTTTGTTGATGTTTAGGCCCTGAAAATCGCGATCGTTTGCCAGGAAAAATAATAAGAGCAAAAGAAACCCATGAAGAACAATAGCCAAGGGCCAAAAAAAAGCATTTTTGAAAATATAAGATTTGTTCTCCTCTGCTTCTACTACTTAGTACCTTACTCGGGTCCAGCGTGTAACATCTATTCAAGGATTCAAGGATGTAAAATATGAGAAAATGAGCTCTCACTGACCACTCTAGTTTCTATAGTACTCCCCATCCTAGTCCTCAAATTTGCATGTAATACAATAATAGCAGTGATGTAGTACAGACTGACACCACAGCACAGTGAGAGAAGCCTGATTCTGATGGGTGCCCACTTACGCCATTCTGCTCTGTATGCTAATAGATTCAAAGGGCACAAAAACAGGTTGATTTACACGTTGACCCTTGCCATCCCAAACAGCATTACAAACAGCCCATTTCCTCTCACTACAGACAGGGGCCAAGTGTATTCATCTGGAGCTGCCCTCGCGCTCACTGCATCTCTCAGCTCCGCCAGTGAAACCGCAGGGGCTGTGCACAATGAACACCCAGCGAATAGTGAATAAATATGAGCAAAGTGGAGGGGGACTACTGTATTGTAATTCATGCATTCATTCACATTCACTTGACTCATTTTGGTTAATGCATACAGGGCATACTAGAAATACAAGTAATAGGTCTGTAATAGGATTTGATCATGCGTACTGGCATGTTTTTTCTGTTATTTGTGCACATACCAGTATAGTAAATGGGCAGGATAAGATGTCTTTCTCAAGGACACAATTTAAGGGGCCCATATTAGGCTATTTTCTGATTTATGTTATAATGTTGTTTCCCTGTTAAAAACATACCAGGAGTTGTGCTTTGTTTCATTTAAGCAAGCAATTCCTGCATAATTTAGGTTGAGGTTTTCTCTCAGATAGAAAATACTCTTTGTGATGTCATAGGGTAATACAGGAAGTGCCCCACTGTGTTTTTAAGATCCATACATCTTCACTAGAATCATCTGGATGATTCGGCCATGGAATTGCCAATCTCTACTGAACTAAAGGTAAAATGTAGTTGTTAACTTGAAAACTACCACTACATGTCATCACAAGGTGTAACAGAGCATTTGGAGCTTTGGAGATGTAGCTAGACTAATAATAAATAATACTCAAACATGTGTGAATGAAACAATGCACAACTCCAGGTATGTTTTGGATGAGGTAACAACACATCTTAAAGCTAGAGTCAACTGTACATAATCTACACTACCACTCAAAAGTTTTAGAACACCACACTTTTTCAAGTTTTTTACTGTTTACTGTTGACCAAAACATATTCTCACGCTCACACTCGTGGCATTCTTTTTACAACAGAAATCAAATATTCTTCAGAAAGTTCTTCCCAAGTCTGTTACAGAAGTTCCCATAAATGTGTGGGACTTGTAGGTTGCTTGGCTTTCACACTTCTGTTCAGTTAATCTAAACCAGCTCGATGGGGTTGAAGTCTGGAGACTATGCTGGCCACTCCATGTTTTCAAGCTTACTTTATTTATTTATTTATTTATTTATTTATTTATTTATTTATTTATTTATTTATTTATTTGAGACAGGGACAGCGCACAATTTTCGCATTAACCTTGACAGGAGAGATGCATTGTACATCAGGTTGTAGCATCAGTGCTAATTTCCACCTGTAGTCCCTGGACAGGTTCATTGATTGATTGTATTTAACTGACCTTGACTATCAACTGTTCTGGAGACCTGTAGCATGTTTTGGGTTGATGGGGGAAGCCGGAGCACCCAGAGGAAACCCATCCAGACACGGGGAGAAACATGCAAACTCCACACAGAAAGGCCCTGGACCTTCTTGCTGTGAGGCATGAGTGCTAGCCACTCAGCCACCGTGCCGTACCATCTTGTTCTTTTTTCCTGAGGTGGCTTTGGCAGAGCTTGAACTTGTGTTTTGTTTACTTTTGTTACTCTGTTCAGTACTTACCTTTGTACCATTTTAAGCAATTCACTGATGACTTGAATTGGAATAAATAACTGAAAAAATTTGGGTTTTCTAAAACTTTTGACCGGTACTGTATAGCCTTTAATAAAAATAATTTTTGTATAGCACATACTGTATATATCACAACAGAAGTCACCATGCAGGGCTTCACATAATTGTTGATTTAACCAACAAAAACAGTGTGAAAATGAAACAGTGAAACAGTCAGTGGTCAAAACAAATGGATGACTGTCCTTCCTTCTCAGCATGGAAATCAATCAAAACCCAGTGGGAAAAAAAGAAACCTGAAGGAGAACCACAGTGAAGAAGAGCTCCACTCCCATGAGCGAACAGGCTGGAGATGTGTCCAGGACTGACATCATCCATTTACATTGCATCCATTTCCAAGTTCAAGTGGGTTCACTCAAGCACAGACCCTGCAGCCTACCACTGGGAGCGCCTGCCTCTTCTGCTCATAGGATACTTCCTTAAACTAAGACCCTGGTTATAGATTGACTTCATGGTTCAGTAGATGAAAAATGTACTCGTTCGCTAGAAACCAAATCCCCTTTGATTAAATCTAAAACTAATCTTGTAGTTCCCAATAATAAAAGCACTAAAAAAGGCAATACATCAAACTACTAAAAGTAAATATCAACACTTCCTTTTGGCTTGTGAGTAAAAATGTCGGGTTTGTGTGCAAGTTAAATAAAATAAGTGAAAAAGGGGAAATAAGATGGTTGGAGAGGCAGTAGCATCAATTCTCTTCTCCATTCACATTTACCTGACAGGCCATCACTTATGTGCGCGTGATTTAAAAAACAGATTCCGCTCAGTTCAAGCCCCTATCAGCGAATTCCCTGCGTCGTGTATCAAAGTTTATGAAAGCTGGCGACGTCACATCCTGCCTGAGTCGCACTGATATCCACGATAGATTTGAGTTCTGTGCTGCTGGATGGTACCAAGAGAAGACGCCATACATCAGGGGGCGACGTAGAGCTGTCAGACCGTGAATGGGTTTTGTCATGAATGAATAACTACCAGAAATGTGCAGAGAGGGCAGAGAGGAGAGCTTTACTCGGCTAAGACGTTTCATCTGCTGTGATCCACACTTCAGGGTTCGAGACAAGAAAAAAAAAAAAGATTGAAGGAGTTGAAAAATGATATGAAACAGGATTCTTCCCATTCAAGAAAAATAAATAAATAAATAAACTAAGAAAAAAATAATAATATTGGATCGCATTTGTCTAGTCTTTTTTTCATTAGAGGTTTTTGTAATGAACTGGTCACAGTAACACTGCCCCTTTAAACTATAATTTATGTGGTTGTGACATATAGTGACAGGCAGGTGGTGAACCATCAACCCGAAAAGTTACATAGTTTATCTTTAGTACATACTTAAAGGGACAGTCTGGAATTTTGGACATAGGACTTCATTTCCTAGTGAGCCAGAGTGTTGGAGACGTGTGGAGACACTTTTTAAAATATTCCATCCAGTCCTTGTATTTGCAGAGGTTGCTGGTGCTAGGTTAGCGCATGTCAATGGCCATAGTTAGCCTGCCACTAAAAACAGTCTTACCCACTCCACAAAACACCTGAAGCAAATCTATTATTAAACCAGACTGTCGATGTAAATGTCTGTGTTGATAGAATAAAGTTTGAAATAAAACTAACCTTGCATCACATGAATCGTCGCATGTTGAGGGACTATTTTCTCAGCAGCAGAATTTTACTTTGCCGGTACAGTAGGTGCTAGGTGATATCAATCCGCCGCTGCCAAACTTTCTATCAGGAAGTACAAGTGCTGCTGCTCAGACATAAATCCTTCAAATGCAAGGTTGGTTTTATTTCTAAAATGATTCTTTTGACACAGAGATTTACATCGACAGTCTCGTGTAATAGATTTGCTTTAGGTGTTTTGTGGAGTGGGAAAGACTGTTTTTAGTGGCAGGCTAACTATGGCCATTATGGCGCTAGCCTAGCACCAGCGACCTCTGCAAATACAAGGACAGGATGGAATATTTAAAAAAGTGTCTCCACACATCTCCAACACTGTGACTAACAAGGAAATGAGGTCCTATGTCCAAAATTACGGACTGTCTCCTTAATTCAATGGGTTTTATCACAGTCGGTAGGCAAACCCACTGTTGGTAACTAACTACACCTGAAGTTGTAATCGCATCTTTCCAAATGTCTTCCTGGTCTGAGACGTAAGCGTGAATAGAACCTATAATATTCAAAGTAAAGAAATAAATGCAACAAGAAAGGTGGGTTTAATGATATACTGTGGGACTATCCAGACAAAGCAATATGATCGCCCATGTGGGCTAACTATAACCAGTGACATGCGCTAACCTAGCATCAGTAATAGTTTTGCTTCGGGTGTTTTGTGGAGTGGGAAAGACTGTTTTTAGTGGCAGGCTAACTATGGCCATTGACATACGCTAGCCTAGCACCAGTGACCTCTGCAAATACAAGGACTGGATGGAATATTTAAAAAAGTGTTTCCACACGTCTCCAACACTCTGGCTAACTAGGAAATGAAGTCCTATGTTAAAAATTACAGACTGTCCCTTTAAGCTAAATCTGTGGAGCAGAACAACTTAAGTATAGATTGAGTATTTGTGCCTTTGGGAGGAATTCAACCGAGGTCCAGTGGTGACGGGAAAGAAGAGCTTTTCTCACTGCAGGCTTTTTCATCTGCTTTCGATCTGCACCTCGGGGCAAAAGAGGTGGAGCTGAAATAAACTAAATCCTCATGGGTAGAAGAGATACAAGGAAATACTTTAACAAAGAAGGAGAATACATGTATTTAAACTAGTAGCACAATGGAAGTTGTAAGTATTCTGTGAACTGTACCCTGAGGCCTGCATTGACAGTGCACTTTTGTTTCTCACTAATTGTACTTCTTAGGAAAATGCATCACAAGATTATGCAAGGAGCTAAAAGCCTCTGCCGAGCTACACAACTCCCTGTCACCACAGTTTTCTCTGGTAGCATTCAACATGGCTGCCCCTTCTGAATACAAAACTCTCTGTTCAAGTACAAGGCTACAGTAAATAACAAAGTACATCTGGGATTTATAATTGTATGACTATTTAAAAGCATTTACCTCAAAATACTCCTTTGTTCAGAAGTAATTGCACCATTTAATCTCCATTTTAGAACCGTTTTAGAACACTATATTTTTTTAATTATTCCTTCCAATCCTTGTATTTGCAGAAGTCACTGGTGCTAGGCTAGGTCATGTAAATAGCTATACTTAGCCTGCCACTAAAAACAGTCTTACCCACTCAACGAAACACCTGAAGCAAATCTGTTATTAAGCCAAACTGTCGATGTGAATGTCTGTGTTGATAGAATAATGTTTGAAATAAAACTAACCTTGCATCACATGAATTGTCACATGTTGAGGGACTATTTTCTCAGCAGTCGGTAAGATAGGTGCTAGGTGATATCAGTCCGCCACTGCCAAACTTTCAGGAGGAGGAAATACAACTCGCTGCTGCTCAGACATAAATCCTTCAAATGCAGGGTTGGTTTTATTTCTAAAATGATTCTGTTGACACAGACATTTACATCAACAGTCTGGAGTGGGTAAGACTGTTTTTAGTGGCAGGCTAACTATGGCCATTGACATGCACCAGCCTAGCACCAGCGACCTCTGCAAATACCTCTGCAAATACAAGGACTGGATGGAATATTTTAAAAAGTGTCTCCACACATCTCCAACACTCTGGCTAACTAGGAAATGAGGTCCTATGTACAAAATTCCAGACTGCCTCTTTAAAACCAGTGCCCCAAAATAATACCTTGATTTTCTCTTTTGATTTTCCCCTCCATACACCTTCTCTAGAATCGTTTGGATCATTTTAGACCTAGAACTTTGCCATCTCTGTAGCTCTGTAGCTTAAAAACTACCGCTTCTTGACATCGCAAGGTGGAACAGAGATTTCGATATTTAAAAATGTAGACAGACTAATAATACAGGAAAAACACAAACTTGTGAATGAAACAAAACACAACTCCCTGGTATATTTTTGATGAGATATTACCATTCTAACATGGCTGAAAGCTCACATGAGTCAATTTTGCACAATATAGGACCTTTAAACCAATATTTTCAGTGACAACAACAGTATTGCTAACATAATATGCATTGCCTAAAATAGAAAATACATACAATGTGCGTATGGATGGTGCTACAGGCCTTGGTGAGTGAACAGACCATACTGTGAGGAGGTGGGTGCGACTCCAAAGGTGGGGCCCACTCCTCTGGTGGGCGGGGGAGGGGGTGAGGAGGGGTACAGCGCCACAATCCCACATGCTGCCTCTCCTTCTGCCCTGGCACATGCACACTGGCACTGCTCTGCTCCTTATTCCTGTTTTCCAAGAATGGCTCAGGATCTGCCAGATTCACAGATTAGAATTTACCTCTCCTCACCCAGACTTCCTGGTACTGCCACGACCTTATGACCTTTTCAACTCAGGAGAATATAGGGTAAACAACTCCATCTTGTGTGACAGACATATGGAATTCCAACTATTGTACATAACAGACTCGGAGCAGAAGTTTCAGCCTACTGTTGAAAACTGTATAAAGAAAAATATAGTCTATGTTTATTGGTAAAGATGCCCTGAGTAAGATTTCTAGTGGAGGGTCCGCCACCTTAGCCAGGCTGGTGTCACCTAGTGCTTCCACTCATTTTCATTTCACTCCAGCAACTGGGTCAGGAATCGGAATACACTAGACTGTTTGAAAATACCCCGGAATCACCAATCAGCGAAGCGCTGTGAAGCCAGGACGTCAAACTGAAGCACCTGTCTGGGTCCCTTTTGTGGTACAACAGTAAACAAAGCAGTCAAGATGGATGTAGACGAAGACAGACATTCAGTGTTGGCAACGATTTCCGAGATCGAGGATTTAAAGCCAGAACGAAGAGAATGTTTGGTAAATTTTATCAAGGGGAAAGACATTACTGCCCTTCTTCCTACTGTATTTCGGAAAAGCTTAATATACCAGTTAGCCCCGTTAGCGTCGCATTACATACCTCAAGACCAACTAGAGCCACTGGTTAAATTAAAAAACAGTATCCACCTACCGTCGAACGAACAAATCCTAATGGTCCAAAGGTCAGATGGTTTCCATGAAGTGACACTGGCTGATGAATCAGGCTACTGCCACCTGATGTCTCCATGGAAATGTTATGCTTTGCCTAGAATATTCCATAGTATAATGTAGTATAGCTATAGTATACCTTGGGAGGGGAAACAAGAAGGTTACAGCTTTATGCTACATTACAATTCAGATCTGTGGAGAGTAGCCACTATTCACAGAAGGAATTATTGTAGTTTTGAGCAATAGAAACACCCATAATGAATAAAGTCACACCTTGGTACATTCCAGGCAAACATCTCCATGGAGACAAGAAGGTGGCAGACCGTAGTACATAGTCATTTTTTTGACAGGACAAACCATTCGTTCACATATTTATTATGTTAGAATCATTTTGATTAATTTTGTCAAGTTGCCAAATTGTGAATCTTCTTATCTGTAAATTACTCTCATCTTTGCAAATAAGACAGTGTGGGGGTTCCTTCACATAAATCTTTCTTCATATCTGCCATTTGAACAGTATGTTTGTAGGTACATGGCAAAAGAATCCTAAATCCTCCTTGCTCTATGACAGGAATCTTTTTTTAACAGGCAATTTATTTCCTACTGAGTTGTCTCACTTTGTTTAATTTGTTCTGCTCCATGTTACAATTGTCACCCGATGGACCATAGCTGCATGTCTCATTCATACATAAAGTCTTTTATCAGATCCCTTTCACTCAGGAGCACACGGCTGCATCTACTGTAGCGTGTCCACTGTACCCTTGACTGTACAAGCTCTGGTGATTTATGTATTTACAGGGACAATGAACAATGAAAAACACTTATTAAATGTCGTGCTCTTCATTGTTGGTGATCAAGGTTAAAGCAGCCTTTTAAATGTACACTGCTGGTGAATATAGGGCTGTATGGGAGTGTGTGTGTGTGTGTGTGTGTGTGTGTGTGTGTGTGTGTGTGTGTGTGTGTGTGTGTGTGTGTGCGTTCCCCATAGGCCCAGTGGTTCCTCCTGACTAAATGTGTAATCGATCATAAAAAATGCTGAGTGGACCGGTCTGGACAGGAGTGGGAGACAGCAGTCTGTAAGGGACATTGACTGAGTTAATGGTGGTTTATGGGAGTCTCTGTGGTAAGTGCATGGACTGTCTCACAAAGGGGATGTTTTACAAGAGGGTGCTGTGATCCTGGCCAGCCAATGACGAGAAAAAGGATTTGTGTCTTTTGTAGAGTTCAGCCATAGAATATATATGCTCATTTTGGTTTCCTCCCTGCAAAACACTTGGAAAATAAGCATGGATGAAAGCTATTTCTGTATATTTTAAACAGTCCATTCAAAAGACCTGGAACTTCCTGCACACCAATTTCCAAAATTATAAAAGAAGGTTTAAAGGTCTTACATCCTTATATATTATAATACTGCTACCTCCTCAAAACCATACCTAGAGTTGAGTTTTGTTTTATTTACACAAGTTTGAGAGACCCGTTATCATTTGTCTGTTGACATCTCCAGTGCTCTGTTCCACCTTGTGATGTCATGCAGTGTAGTTTTCAAGTTAACTGCTACCTTTTACCTTTAGTTCAGTAGTGATTGGCAGTTCCAGAGCTGAAATTATTCAAATGATTCTAATGAAGGTGAATGAAGGTTAAAATCATAGAGTTTGAGAGAAGAACACAGGCTAAACGTGCAGGGTTTGTGGGTTAAACATGTGTGAATGAAACAAAACACAATTCCAGGTATATTTGTGATGATGAAACTTATAACAAAGATCAGGAAATAGCATTATAGGCTATTTAAGTTCACAATATTTGTGCGTTTGTTTAATAAGCTGGTTTCCTTTCTGCACTTGCATTGATAATTTGGTAGGAGTTTATACAAGATGCCCTCCCTGGCTGAGCAATAAATCTTTGTTGTTGTTGAGTGATGTTTTAAGATAAACCCAAAATTCCACAAATATGTTTCTGAGCAGATATTTTTGGGACCAATCTAATTATATGTTTGCGATGGTGGTTAATTCATCAGCTGGTTTCACTTCGTGGAAACTGTCTGACCTCATAAGAATTCGTTTGCTCAACAGTAGGTACATTTTAAATTTAACCAATAGCTGCTATTTGGTCGTGACGTGTGTAATGTGCCTCTAACAGTGTTAACTTGTATATCAAGCTTTTCCAAAATCCGGCAAGAAGAAGGGCAATATTGTCCTTCCCCGTGATAAAATTCACCAAACATTCTCTTGGGTCCAGCTTTAAATCCTCGATCTCAGGAATTGTTGGCAACACAGAATGTATGGCTCTTCGCTGATTGACTGGTGCCTGAACTCACACTTCCGAGGTTCTTGCAAACTGTCTAATGTATTCCGATTCCTGACCTAGTCGCTAGAGAGAAATGAAATTGAGCGGAGGCACTATGTGGTGCCAGCCAGGCTAGGTTAAGGCTGCTGAGTTTAATGAAAACCAAATTTGAGTGCTGTTTTGAATGTTTCTTTATTGAAAATGATTAAAACTAGGGGTGTCAAATTATCGCGTTAATTGCTATTAATTAATTACAGTCATATTTAGCACGTTATGTCTTTTAATCGCGTTAATCTCATTTTTAATCTCTAACTTTAGTGTTTCTGTATGCGAGTTGCTTTATTATAAAACCTGTTTTTATGTGTTGTTGGGACAACAACACACACACACAAAAAAAACTCATTTATAAATTTTTTTTATTTCGGTAATTCCACTCAATGCCGGAAACCCACACAAAATGCGCGCAGTAACAGCGATGTAAACATCATGTTAACGTTGGCGGCGTCAGGCACAATGGACGAGGTCGAAGAGACAGTAGAACAGTCAGCAGCGCACAGGTAAAAACACATTCGTGTCTTGGAAATTCTTCTCCCGACGTGAAATATAAAAGAAAATAACAAATATAATATCGCCTACAACTTAAATGTCACTGGTGAAAACAACCTGCACTACTGTCCTATACACAAACACACACAAACACAAACACACACCTTCATCATCGTCATTAACCTGAGAACGCGCGGACCACGTTTCCTTCCGTAGTTACTGCGCGGACACCGACGTGCTCCCGTGAGCCGCGTGTGGATCGTGTTTTCTCGCGTACGCTGCGTAAACCGCGCTTCCTCCTGTGCGCCTCTAAACCAGAACTAACACCAAGACTAAAACCAGGACTAATCCAGTCCAGGACTAAACCAGGACTAAACCAGGACTAAACCAGAACTAAAACCAGAACTAAAACCAGGTCTAAACCAGGTCTAAACCAGGACTAAACCAGAATTAACACCAGGACTAAAACCAGGATTAATCCATTCCAGGACTAAACTAGGACTAAAGTAGGACTAAAGCAGGTCTAAACCAGGATTAAAACAAGGACTAAAACCAGTGATCTCATATATAAAGCATTTCTCTATCAATAATATTTTTAATATGGTTAAGGAAAGACTGGACTTTTTATTGTCTTTAAGTAGACAAAAGTTATTATGTTCAGATTTCCTCGTCTTTGCTACTTTACAGCAAACAGTTTCTTATTCATGGAGACTTGGGCTGAACAGCCAATTTGGAGAGATTTGTTAAACAATAAATGACTTTATAAAGTCACTTTTTTTAATCTATATCAGTCTTTTGATCTGCCACAATAATGTAATAATGAATTTAAATGAAAATACCTCAAATTGAAGGCTTTTCTCAGCAATTTTTAGGTGAGATTAAAATGAGATTAATTAGATTAATTAATTACAGATCATAATTAATTAATCTCTCAATTTTTTTTTATCGCATGACAGCACTAATTAAAACCAAAACTAACTGAATGACTAAAACAAAGTGAGATGTGCAGCATTTGTGTTTCCTTATCTCTATAATTCAGTATCAGAATGTTTAATATGCTCTTAAACATGAACATAAACAGCCATGTAATCCATGCTATACAAGACTTAATATAAAGTTTATCCGTGGATGTGGAGTTTGTCTTTTATCTCCCAGGGACTGTTTACCCGCTGTAATTAGACCATTCATCAGCCTAATGGGAACACCCTCTCCACTAAAGAACTTGTAGTGCTGAAAGCTGCAATCCAGGCAAAGCATTTTGGGTAAAGCAGACGCTGGTACTGGTTTTAGGCACAGTGCCAAAGAGGAGCAATCTGTCAATATTTCATACACAATGTTATCTTATTGTTATGAATCCATTAGGTCCATTCAAAGATAATAGTAATTATTACAGAATATGTCTAATTGTGTTCCAGATGTGGGCTTATTTTCTCAAGTGCTATATTAACAGTGGGAGTAATTATAATGGAGAAAGTGCTATTTGTGAATCGCTTGTAAAATGTAACGCGACCTTATCTGAATTTATACAATGACAAATATGGTAAAGCAGATTCTGACATATGTGCCCAAACCGTTTTTTCTTACAATGTGTAAAAACTGTTGAGCAAATCCCAATGATGCCAGCTCTAACACCTACTACAAATACTATAATTAATGTGTGTCCAGTGAAGTTTTTGGCTGTAAAATGGTTTTCACATTTGCCAGGCTTGTGAGTCTTTTCATAGAAAAATGAAGCTGGGAGGCGGGCAGGAAATGGAACTTTGTAGTCTACTCCAAACTTTCAAAAATCTCTGGAAAGTAGCAGCAAAAATCTGCTCACACACCACTGTTAATAACTGGCATGCTAACAGAGTATTTCCTGGTTCTTGGAGTCTAAAAACACTGTATATTACATGGAGACAACTCTCAGTGGAGTAATTTTCATGCTAGAGGAGCTGTTTTACCATATTTGTACTGTGCAGATTTCGTTTGTTAGGCCTACATGAATAAAATGGGTGTAGCTCTTTAAAAGTTGACATTTAGTTTTTTTGTAATTAGCTAGTTTAATTTCAAATAGTGGTGGAACGTAACGAAGTAAAAGTAGTAAAGTACTGTTCTTAAGTATGCATTTTTTGGTGTGTGTACTTTACTTAAGCGCATTCTAAAGCGCATACTTTTCACTTTTACTTTTTTCACTTTTACTTTTTTCACTGTACTTTCTACTTCACTATATTTTTGAAAAGGACTAAAAAGTAAAAGTATTTTTTTATCATAGTTTGAGACCTGCTGAAAAGGCTGAGGATTTATTTTTAACATTTGTATTTTGAGCAAAAAGGTAGGAAAAATTATGTCCGTTGTTTCTGTGGAATAAAATTTAACAAAACATTTTATCAAAATCAGTTCATTTGGAGCTCTATAAGACCTAAAAATCTGTGTAAATACTTTTACTTTTTACTCATTACATACATTTTTAAATGAGTATTGATACTTTTACTTTTACTTGAGTTTCTTTTTTTTTTTTTTTGCTCCAGTATCTGTGCTTTTACTCAAGTAACACTTCTTCCACCACAAATTTCAAATACATTATACAATACATAAAATTATAAATGTCAAAACTAATATTTCATTTGATTATAATACTAGCATTTGAAAAGTACTAGAGGAAATGAGTAAGGATAAGCAAACCTTGTCATAATTATTTTAAGGGTTAACTCTATTTCAAGTTGAGGTCAATGAATCTCCAAATACTCAACTTCTTCTTTCTACACTCATTCTCACAAACTTGGAGCTATCCAGTGAACAAAGCCTATTGTAGTGTGGAGAGGCAGTTCAGACAAAGGCAATACAGTGGACAGGAGACTCCATTACGTCAACCCCAGACTGGAGCGGGCTGATCAGAGATGGGCTGTTGAAGACTTCGGGAGAGCTGTCTTGCCCATTAATTTCCCTGTATCTCGTTTCTCCTAGGGATGAGAGGAATACTACTCACCCCTCCCAAGTCGCCTTTGTGTCCAGTCTTTCTTCATTAAGATAGGCCTTAATAGACTTTTCTATGGTCCCTTCACTTACACAAGGAGACAAGGGGATAGGAGCTAGGCAAGATGTAAAGGGCATGTGTGGATTTGGATGAGTCCGATAGCATTTCTCTTGTCATCCACACAGCAGTAGTCTAGAGTGTCCCAAAGAAAGAGGCATTCAATAAGGAAAGTGGTCTCGCTTTCAGTGAAAAATGAAAAGATAGTAACAGTGTGGTACAATTTTCCTATTTTTTCAAGAGCTTTTATACAGGGACATTTGATTCAAAGAGCTCATTGAAGTTTTCTTATAGCACTCAATGAAACAATATTCCAGTTGATGCTTCACAGGTGCCGTCACATTACCTGGGGGGATGAAGCTAACTAGAGGCACTTCTATTATCCAAGTTAGACTTTAAAGTTCATATATTAAACCATGTTAAAATGTTGTTACGTTGGGAAAAACATGCCTGGAGTTGTGTTTTCTTTCATTCACACAAGTTAAAGTAACCGTGCATTATTAATGTGTCTACATCTACAAAGCTCAAAGTGCTCTGTTCCAACTTGTGATGTCATGAAGTGGTAGTTTTCATGTTAACAGCTACTTTTCTTTTAATTTATTCAGTAGAGATTGGCAATTCTAGAGTTTATAATATCCAAAAGATTCTACTGAAATTGTATGGAGTTTAAAAACACAGTGGAGCTCTTCCTGTTTTCTGTCTGAGAGAAGAACTCAGGGTTTGTGTGTTAAATGCGCAAATGAAACAAAACACAACTCCTGCTCATTTTGTACTGATAAACAAGTCCATCTAAAATAACACTAGAATTCGCCAACAGTTAGTCACTCACCCTTTTTTGTTGAGTCTGTTGAGAAAGTTTGCAAAGTGTCACCATGGTAACTGCTGAACATTTCTCCGTAGACATGCATGCAACGGCCCTCAATATCACTGCAAAATATCAACACATTTCATATATCAAAATTGACATCACCACTCTCATTATGTGAAATATGTCTAAAATGTGTTTCTTTTTAGTCTCTGCCCCCTCACACTCTCTTTTCAGTTCATCTCTAAGCAGCAGCTGCAGACAGAGGAGCTTGTCGAGGTCTTAATGGCTTTTGGCAGAATCCGGAACCCGCTTGTTACCTTTCCTGCACTGATCAGCTCTATTCCCCTCTCACCACTTTACACTCTTCACAAACTCTCCCAGGCTGCACATGGAGACACATCTGAAGGGAAAGGCTCAGCTCTGCTATGTTACTCATGCTGAATGACGTCAGTTGCATTGACTGCTTAAGTAAGCTATTTTGTCCTGTTGTTTGATAAGTCAATAAAGCTGCGGCATTAGTAAATATTATAATGAAATTCCAAATAAAACCTTTAGGTGATTATGCTTACAGAGCTTATGTTCAGATCAGTGAGGTAAATGTAGTAATTTCACAACACTACACCATCACGTACCTCACTGATTAAACCATTAATCTTACATAATGAAATGGAACAGAACGTGACAAGTGAGTGATCACGGGGGGTGACAGTAGTTCTGTTGGTAAAGTGTTGGCAGTTCGAATCCCGCTCTCGACATAAACATCATTGCTAGAGTGGACAGAGCCATTGAAACTAGAGGCTGGCAGTCAGATTTCAGTTTCCAGATGAATACTGCCTTTGTGTCCTTTAGTAAGACACTTAACCCACCTTAACTACACTCTGCATACACTGGTGTGTGAGTGGCTCCTTATGGTAAAACACTTTCACTGCCTTGGTAAATGGTCACATTCTTATATAGTGCTTTTCCACCTTCAAGGCACTCAAAGCTAGCCTGATTCATCAGCTGGTTTCACTTTGTGGAAACCGCTTGACCTCACAGTATTAGGATTCATTTGCTCGACGGTAGGCAGGTACTTTTTTTATTTAACCAATCACTGCTATTTGGTCGTGACGTATATAATGCAACGCTAACAGGGCTAACTGGTATATTAAACTTTTCCCAAATCCCGTAGGAAAAAGGACAATAACATCTTTCTTCTTGATAAAATTCAACAAACATTCTCTTTGTTCTGGCTTTAAATCCTCGATCTCGGGAATCGCTGCCAACACAGAATATATGACTATGTCTACATCCATCTCGGCCACTTTGTTTCCTGTTGTGCTGTCAGCTCTTGAGAACACAACAGGGGGTGCAGTCTACAACTTCTGGGGTTCTTGCAAACTGTCACCCATTCACCCATTTACACACCAGTGTACGCAGACACTAGGGGCAAGGTGGGTTAAGTGTCTTGCCTAAGGACTAGGCAAGGACACAAGGACAGCTGGGGCACCGCCATCCTTTGGGCCAGTGGATCAACCAATGATGTTTATGTCAAGAGTGAGATTCAAACCACCAATCAACTGATCAGTGGACAAATGCTCTTACAAACTGAGCTACTGTCGCCTTGAAGATGGAAAATCGCTATGTAAAAATGTGACCACAGAAGGGCATCTGGCATAGGGTATGGCATTTGACTGTAATATCCCCATCTTCTCATATGCCATCAAGCACAGTTAGCTCTAAGTAATCATAAGAAAAAAAAAAATTTTCACTGGACTTTTGCATATTGTTTTTGGATTCAAGTTGTACTCCAAGATATTTTTGTATTTCAATCACATGGCGTATTTCAGTTATAAACACCATTTGGGTGCATGCGACCATTTAAGAGAACACTTGTTTTTAATTACTATGACAACAATCCTAATATCCTAATTTTCCTTCACCCTGAATCCCACAGATAACATAAATTGATTGACTTTATGCATTGCTAAACAACACCACTCATTTTGCACAAACAGAAAAAAAGTCTTGCCTCTCACCCAGCGCCATCGTTATCTGATGAGGGTTTTGTGTTCAGCAAGGGTCATTCTCATTAGTCAATCCCTTATATGGCAACGTAATGAATTAAATTACGGATCTTATTAACCAAGCAACTGTGTGATGGGTGATCTCATTTGAAGTGCACGTGCTCCTGTGTCTTCTCCTCTATTGGCAATGAAAGGTGTGTATTTAGTGTGTAGAGGTGGAGGCTGCTTCTGCCACCTTTGAAGGTTTAACACAAGGCAGGGGAATTAAAGCAATTTTCACTTGCCTAATTTGGGTTGCCAGAGAAAAGAAAACTAATCGCAATATGTCATTTTGATAATAAGGCGAAATGAATGAGACTTAACTACGGAGAATTATGTCGCTTCGTTTTGGCGCAGTAATTATTATCAAGATTTTAATGGAGAGATGTTTTGTTGTTGAAATGCTAAAAAGAAGGCCAGGCAGGTCCTTTCTGCCTTTTCCAATGTTTTTTTTTCAAATGATGAGTGTTGAAATTATCTAGTGTAATGAAGCAAAAGTAAGTGATTTGATTGTGTAACAGAAGAATTTTAATACATCATTACAAAAGATATTATGGTAATTATTTGGATTTAAAAGTTACTCTTAATGTTGACTTTATTGTTAAGCACACAGACTCATACTTGAACTTCAGTCTCCTAGACAGTGCCTCCAATTGGACCCTCTGAAAAAGAACGTGGGCCAACACTTGAAAGTTACACTTGTCTCAAGCTTCAAGTGTTGACAACCAGGTGAGATTTGGACTTAAACCTGGAAACAAACCAGAAAACAAAAGGTGCTGTTTTTTCTTCTGACATTAGAGCAGTATATGAGGGATGTGAGTGTATTGAAATGGTACCGATTTGTTGTATGTTGCTAACAGGTAGTTTTGTAGGGCTACTCAAGAAACATGAGATGTTTTTGATGGCGTTGTGTATCAATACCAAAATATCAATATACTCACTCAGTACTGGCTGAAATATTAAAAAGTACAATTTCTCATGCAAAAAGGTATACTGCATAATATTTCTAGAGGAGGGTTCGCCACTAGCCAGACTCACGCCACCTAGTCCCTCCACTCAATTTCATTTCTCTCCAGTGACTAGGTCAGGAATCGGAAAACACTAGATGGTTTGCAAGAACCCTGGAAGTTGTAGACTGTTTACCGGCCAATCAGCGAAGAGCTGTGAAGCCATGATGTCAAACTCAAGCGCCTGTCTGGGTCCCTTTTGTGGAACAGCACAACAGTAAACAAAGCGGTCGAAATGGATGTAGACGGAGCCATACATTCTGTGTTGGCAACGATTCTCGAGATCAAGGATTTTCACTCTCTGCTTTGTTTGCTGTTGTGCCGGCAATTACTTGGACACCGCTGAGTGTTCATTACATACATTACATACATCACGACCAAATAGAGATTGATTAAATTTTAAAAAGTACCCGCCGTCAAGCGAATGAATCCTAATGCTGCAAGGTCAGACGGTTTCCACGAAGTGAAATGACTGATGAATCAGGCTATCCGCCCCCTGCTTATCTCCACGGAAATGTTGTTACTTTGTCTAGAATGTTCCACAGCATAAATTAAACCTATCTATCACGAGGGAGACAAGCAGGTCACAGCACTAAGCAACAAAACAATTCAGATCTGTGGAGAGTCGCCCCATTCACAGAAGGAATCATTGCATTTTCGAGCAATAGAAACACCTGTAATGAATAAATGTTAGCTGAATATGTTTAATGCCATACATGCATGTTTCAGGGAAAGCAATAACATCTCCATGGAAATAAGTAGCAGAGCCTACAGCAGGACAGTTGCACAGTGCACCTTTATATTAAACACTTTCAATCTAGATGGAGAAAGTTTCACCAAAAATGATTATTAAAAACAGCTCAGGGTGTTTGTGATGAGAAACAAAAAATAATTCGACAGCACAGAGTTGTTGCAAACTGATTTGAACTGGTGATGAAACTACCCTCCTAGACATATGCAAGTATTCATATGTTACCTGATTCAGTTAAAGGTGCACTGTGTAACTTTTCTGGCGGATGGTCTGTCAACCTTCATGGCAATGGTATTGTATTAAACCTCATCTTCAAAGGCTACCCACCTCAGAGAGAGTTTTGAGGTAAAAGCACTTGTAATTGAATAAATGTAAGGTAGAACTGTTTAATGTCATACTGTGGAACATTCCAGACAGAGCAGTAACATATTCATAGAAACAAGCAGGTGAAGGACCCTCAACCAAAAAGTTACACAATGCAATGTATATTTGCAAAGACTCGCTATTATTGCGAAGTTATTTCTCCACTTTATTTTGTGCCGCAGAGGACACAGACAAATTCAACAGAAAAGAAGAAGTGCACCTAGGACACAGCTGAGCCCCTGTTTACCGCATAATGACTTTACCAGAGAAGACGCATTTCTTTAATATTTGTTTATTATTTTCTGTGTTTCCTCTCTCCCATCTGCCTTTCCCACACACAGCAAAAACACGCTCACCACAAGGACAAACTGCAGTAATCAGGGCCATGAGTATCCATTATTTTAGAAAAGTGGAGGATGATTGATGCCGATATGAATTAAAGTTCAATTGAAGGACGGAGCTCACAGTTATGGCTGCTATTCATCAATTAGATCCTGAAACACCCCCTTCCCTTCAGAAAAATGGAGAGCCACGGTGGAGTTTCCTGCCTCGGTTTAAACCCAGCCTCCAGACAGATACAACCGACTAGATCCATTGGGCTTTTAATTTGGTGAGACAAGGGCGATAATATTTCCATAGATTAGAGTTTGATATGGAGATGGTTTTGACCTGCAAGAATAATATTTAACAGGAGAGGTTTTAGACATAAATCTGCTCTACGGATTTCATGGACATGTTTTACGGGGGTGAAATCTACATAGAAATATTTATACTTCTATCCATGCATATCAGACAGATTAAAAAAAAACCTGTAGGACCATTGACACTGCCATGGCGATTAGCAATTGAAAACAAAATATTACATCTTTTGAATGGAAAAAGTCCTCCAAATGTTATTGCATAGGTATACGAATTGGTACCAACAACAGCAAGTACAGGATCTAAAACTACAGGAGAGTCGACAGGGAGGGGGAGCAAAGGGGTCAGTCCCCAGGGTCTTAGGCTATGTTCAGACTGCAATTTGGATCTTTTTTGTGAAATCCGATTTTTTTGCGAAGTCGTTCACATTTCCAATTAAATGTGACTTGTAATCTCCAGTGTGAACTTTAAACGTCCAAAAGTGTCCCGCATGCACATAGGAGGACACAACGTTGTCACACTCAGCGAGCATGCTCAGTGTTTACGGAAGTCGCCTAAACATGGACATGAACATTGAGCACCTGATGATTTTAAAGTTGTTGTTGTATCGGAGCCAGAATATGTACAGCTTATTTGTTTTAAAGAGGAGATTGAGAAGGAGACAGATGAGGTTTTTGGCCACGGCGTTTTGTGGGCCGTAGAAAAGAACTTGTGGGTGTGGAGTCGCAGCCAAGAGTGGTGGGATTGATATGTGCTTCACTGCTTCATTGACATGGAGTTCATACACAATTTTTGTATGATGAGAAGAACGTTTGTGTACATGGCTATGGCTTTCTTCCAGTTTCTACCTACTTCAGCTCAAAATAGTGACGTTTGTCGCTTACTGATGACGTGTAGGTGGGATGAATGCGACCTGGCCGTTCAGACTGAAGTCACATGTCAAAAGATTGGATATGTATCGCTGTTAGCACATATCCAAATGACCTGGGTCACATTTGAAAAAATCGGATCTGTGTTGTTCAGTCATTCTTCTTGCCCCGTGCCCCAAAATTTAAGTCGATGGGCCATAGTGTATTGTTATTTTTGTATGTTTGTGATCCGAAGTTCTTGAAAGAGTCATCTCTTTTGAATGGTTCCTTAATGTACACCAAGGGTGTCCAAACTTTTTTCATCAAGGGCCACATATCTAAACACAGACGAAGCAGAGGGCCGATTGAAGGCTGTGGACTGATGCTCAAAACAGAGAATAATTGAAATGTGTGCATGTTTATCACGTTAGAATGAACCATCAGTCTTTATTCATGCTAAGATCCTTAAAACTACACACTAAATATGAAATATTAGCTTTATCAAGGTAGATTTTCAAAAAACTTGCAGTAAAAAATATGTTTTTAATTGATGCAAGGTAATTTGGGCCAATTCACCTGGAAGTCTGAGGGCCAAGAAAAACTTGTCTGAGGGCCGCATTTGGCCCCCGGGCCATAGTTTGGACATGCCTGATGTACACGTCTGAACTGGATCTAATTTTCTAAGATCTAAGAATCAAATTCTTTTCTTTCTAAATTGTATGCATTTTTATTGTGATTAATGCTGAACTAACACATGAATAAGCGCAGAAGCAAAGTGGGCAGCACCAGCAAGAGCTTTGTGCACAGAAGCATATTTGGCATTGTAATAACAGTTTTTCAATTATTTTAATTATTATTACTGTAATGCAATGTTTAATTGGTTTCTGTCATATGAATAAATTTACAAGTGCCAGTCTTTTGAATGGCTCTTTGACATGAACGGATCCAAAAGATTTGGATCTCATGAATGAGTTGAAAGTCCCGTCTCTAATGTATGTGGCCTTTTAGAGTTACAGTACGCTTTGATGTGGTTGAATAAGAAGCCAACAATGCGAAATGTCATGTTAGTAAGTAGTAGCAAGCCCACCTATGTTTCTTTTTCTTTCCACACCACGTCCCTCACACTTTTGTCCAACAGCTGAACTGAAAACCAATAAAGAAGCAAGCTTCCTTGACATTTCACAGCTTTACCTGTGTCAATGCCGGCGTACATTGTTTCTGAAGGAGCTAATCCGTGACACGGCGCTCTGATCAGGTACTTGTTTATGGTGCAGCAATCTAAGGCCCTAATCTGGCAGGGAGATCTCACGGTGTCATCCCCGGGCCTGTGGAGTGGAGGCAGGAGTGTCTGGTCGTGACTCTGTGTGCATAGCAGGGGATTATCCGAGAACAAAACAGTCGCGAAGAAAAGTCGAAAGAGGGAAAGTATATAGAGGAGGGATAAGGACTTTGCCTTCTGTTTCAAGTAAAAAAAATAAAAAAAATAGAAAGAAAAAAACATAGATGATATAGAACAAGCAGGGATGGAATTATACAGTGCTTTTAAGTACATCAAAAGAGCGACTCTTAGGGTTCATTATTAAAATAATGTGAATGAAAACTTAAGAGAACAATGTGTGACTTTGTACTGCAATTAGATGCCATTTTGTGCTTGCTTTTAGCTGCTATTTAACACCACCAGGCAAATGTGTTAATGTGCTTCAGTGTGAGCGGGGGAGCTTAATAGTGCTTTGAGAAATAGTGCAATCGAAGAAAGGTTTTACTTGACTGGTGTTCTCTCAAAACACATATTTCCACAAACTTCCGGCTTTAGCCCTATCTGACAATTGTAATTATATGTGTTCTGTAATCTGACCAAATGGTTTAGAAATGAAAAGCTCTGTACCTGATTTTTATTGTCGTAAAACACGAAAAAATAGAACAACTTCATTTTAAACAGTGTGAGGTATTCCCATAGACTTTATATGTAAATGGATATAGCTAACTCACTAGTTGCTGCATTCCAAAGAGGAAGTGAGCATGGGCACACTTCCAGCTCCATTGACTCTGGCTCCAGTTCAATCTGTAATGTAAAAATGTCTCCCCTCTCTCTGTAACTGACTCCTTTTTCATCTTAAACTGTTTGTATTAACCCACCCTATATGATTCTGCTGTTTTTATTTTGCCATTTTGTCCTTAAATCAATTCCTATTTGTAATATGGAACCTGGCTCGAAATTTGTCCCTCTAACTGCAAGCTTCAGTGAGCTTCATTTGACTGGAGCCGAACGCTATGGGTGACGCATACTCCCTTAGTCCACTGCTTTATTCTGCTTTAATCTATGAGTATTCCTCACTTGGCATTCCTAGCATCCTGATTTTTCATCGCAATGCATTTAGAGGTGCTCTTTACAACTTTTTGTCGGCAGAGTCTAACAACTCCCCGACCACCACAGCAGCAGAACTATTAGCCACTTCATCCTCCCTATGTATCTTCTCCTTCACTACTTCAAGGCAACACAGCTTTTATCACCTCAACCTCTTTACCTGCAAGAGAATACAAAATAAAAGTTTATTATTTCAATAAAAGATCACCTCAAATTGATGTCTGTTTTTGTTTTTCTTGTTTGAAATAGAAACATCACAATCCAAGAATTTATAATTTTTCAGATATTCAAAATCACATTAGAAGTAGCACAGTCTCACACATTACATTGCTTGATTGTGTTTCTATCAAAATACTTTAGAAGTAATCCCAAAACCTATTTCTTGTGCTTTATAGTTTATAATCATCTCCATTCTCATTTTTGTATTGTTTAAAGGCCCCATATTACGCTATTTTCTGATCTGTGTTATAATGTTGTAGCCAGGCTGACACCACCTAGTGCCTCTGCTCAATTTCATTTCTCTCCAGCGACAAGTTCAGGAAATGGAATACACTAGACGGTTTGCAAGAACCCCAGAAGTGTGAGTTTGAGCACCAGCCAATCAGCGAAGAGCCATACATTCTGTGTTGGCAACGATTCCATGGTCGAGGATTTAAAGCCAAAACAAAGAGAATGTTTGGTGAATTTTATCAAGGGGAAAGACGTTATAACCTTAATACACCAGTTAGGTTAGGTATGTTTTTGATGCTGCATAATATAGAACTATTATATATATATATATATATATATATATATATATATATATATATATATATAATATATATGTTTTTGATGCTGATAATATATATATATATATATATATATATATATATATATATATATATATATATATATATAAAGACCTATCTGAATGAATTATCAACAGTCGATTTGGATTAGGGATGGGCAGGATTAGTCGATTAATCTATAATTGATCATTAAGAATTTCATCGATTATGTTTATTTTAATCGACAAACCAAATGTAAGTTGCTGTGCAAAGAGTGACTAAACAGGGGTCTGTACATGTAGCTCTCTGCACTCAGAAGGAGCAAGCAAACACAAACAGTCAGTCCGCATGCAATGTGCTGAAGCGCAAATGCATATTTAATGATGACTTGTACAAGAAATTCCACAATTTCCGTTCTGGTCGGGACAAGTGTGAGTCCACGTGCACAGTGTACAAAGCAGTACATATGTTTCGGTGTCCAGTGGGAAAAAGTTTTGCCAGGTGAGAGTCGCGCAATGTCGATGACGAAGCCCCACCTCCCACCCCCCGTACGGTGTCCTGGTTTTGATAAACGCAACTATGGTCACACTAACCTGTATTCCACTGAGTCATGTCCTTTAATCCAACAGAAGCTGACATCAGTGCACAAGAGCTGTTTTTTTTTCTTCACTTAGTTTATGCAAATTAGCGATGCGTTTTAAAGTTTTGTTTTTGTGAGAGTTGCGCACATCTGCATTAAACACATTATATTGTCAAACGGGCTGATGTGGCTCTAGAGTGGTTACGGTTTATATGTCGTAAAGTTGAATTTATTTATGCAGATTAGTAGTGCAGATAGTAATAATAATGATGTTCATTTTAAAATAAAAATGTTAATGATTAATTGATCATCGATTGTTAATTCTTCTGATTATCGATTAAGAAAATTTCATTGAATGCCTATCCCTAATTTGGATACAATGACTCTGTACCATTTTGCTTTAGTGCATAAGTCAGCCATTGTAAAGAAGTGGTGTTGTGTCTCATTATGCACCCCCATGCCAAGTGGATGAGAGATTATTGTGTAGATTAGCTGTACTCCATCTCTGTGTCCCAAACGCCTTAGAATCAATGGTTTATTGGTGGAGCGTGAATTACATACAAATAATTTCTGCACAACATGTTTTTAGCGTCAAAGTCATCACTCAATAGAATCAATACAAAGAGCAAGCGTATATGTTTTGTTGTATTAATAGGTCAGTGCTCCATTGGAATACACAACATTCTATTTAATCAAAATTGCTTTTAGAGTTGCTTTGGAGGTGTCTAGTAAAGCAAAATTACAGTGGGGGTTTAAACTGTGTTCACAGCAAAAACAGTTCAGTCATTTTGAGTTGTAGAAATTAAAAAATAACAGTTTTCTATGTCTACATTATATTACAGTAACACAGAAGATACACATACATCATACAGCATCTAGCTACACTGTACTGGCCCCTAACCCAGGTAAATAAAGATGGTTGTGTCAGGAGTGGCTCAAATTGACTATGAACTGTCCTTTCATTTAAAAACAGAAATTAAGTTTATAAAATTGTCGAATAATTCAGTAACAGTTAAATTTTTCCCCTGGTCTTTGTTGCTATTAAAGGGATAGTATGAAATTTTGGACATAGGACCTCATTTCCTAGTTAGCAAGAGTGTTGGAGACGTGTGGAGACAATTTTTCAAAAATTCCATCCACTCCTTGTATTTGCAGAGGTCGCTGGTCCTAGGCTAGTGCATGTCAATGGCTATAGTTATAAAAAAAAAAAAAAGCACTCCACAAAGCTCCAGAAGCAAATCTATTATTACGCCAGAATGTTGATGTAAATGTCTGTTTTGATAGAATAATGTTTGAAATAAAACTAACCTTGCATCGCATGAATCATCGCGTGTTGAGGGACTATTTTCACATATATCAGTCCGCTGCTGCCAAGCTTTCTATCAGGAAGTACAACTTGTTGCTGCTGCTCAGACATAATGAAATGAAATGCAAGGTTGGTTTTACTTCTAAAATTATTATATCAACACAGACATTCACATCGACAGTCTGGCATTATAATTGTTTTGCTTCGGGTGCTTTATGGAGTGGGTAAGACTGTTTTTAGTGGCAGAGTAACTATGGCCATTGATATGCACTAGCCTAGCACCAGCAACCTCTGCAAATACAAGGACTGGATGGAATTATTTTTAAAAGTGTCCCCACACGTCTCCAACACTCTGGCTAACTTGGAAATGAGGTCCTATGTACAAAATTCCGAACTGTCCCTGTAAGTCTATCAAGACCATAAAGGTTTCATCTGCCTTTTTAACATGTTACTTTAAGAACGTAAGGTAAAATAGTGAACAGAAAGTACACAAAAGTCTTATAATTAATGCCTTCCTTTGGACAAAACTAGGAGCAGGGGTCCAAACTGAGAGGAATCAAGAAAATATAACAATAAAAAATGCTAATGTACAGCAGAATTAATGAAATCATAACAGGAGTGATTCCATCAGACAGGCAGGTAATTTGTCTGTCTTTAAGAGCCTCAGGACTGCAGGCATGTGTGTGTGTGTGTGTGTGTGTGTGTGTGTGGGGGGGGGTCTGTGTGTGTGTGTGAGGTCTGTGTGTGTGTGTGTGTGTGAGAGAGAGCCTCTGTAATTGCTTTGTGCCAGCGGGGCGCCCTCCTGTTTTCGGTGAGCCTATGTTTATCCACATTTAGTGAATGTAAAGTGGAAATGGTCAATAGAGTTTTCATATTTTGCATAATACCTTTTAAAAATGCTTTGACTATTCATATTCTAGTCTGTAATTACTAGCACAAAAGCCTGGGCAAGTAAACAAGTAAACAAAACATGTCCCCAATGAAATAAACTTAGAAGTAGTATTTTTATAGTAATGTTTTTCAGTGCTATTGTTGTATTGTTGTCAGTGTTGGGAGTAACGCGTTATAAAAGTAACGAATTACAGTAATGCATTACTTTTTGCTGTAACGCAGTAATGTAAGGCATTACAGGGGGAAAAATAGTAATATTTTACTCAGTACAAATGTGAGTAACGCGCGTTACAAGTGTTTTTTTAACCTGGATTGAAGTGGTGGGTTTTTCTTCATACAAATTCGCTAAAATCACCTCGATATCAGCAGCGGTGAAACACCGGAGACGCGCCCTCGTAGACCTTCAGGTAACCGCGGGCGAAAGGACTGACAAAGAACTCCACGCTGTTTAGACCTGGTTTAGACCTGGGTCAGTTCTGGTTTAGACCTGGTTTACACTCGTCCCTCCCTCTATCGCAGTTCACTTTTCGCGGTCTCGCTGTTTCGCAGATTTTTATTTATTTATTTTTTTGTGTGCAATTTTGCATGCCCTTTTTTTTTTTTTTTACATTGTATGAATGCGTATTGCGTTCCTCCCGCTGCGTCCTGACTGGCCAAGCGACTCCTGTCTCCTGTACAGTACAGAATGTGTTCAGCTGCCAAATTTAAATACATGTTCAATCTGTAGCAGTGTGATTCTGAAGTGCTGTACGGTTGCAAGTTTTCTCCCCGACGAAACCCACAACGTCGACGAAACGTTCTGCACCGACAAAGGCTCCTGCGCTCACACCCAAAAGGCAGAGGAAGATGCAAACCATCACACAAAAAGTTGGACTTCTGGACACGCTGAAGGAAGGTAGAAGTTACGCGCTGTAACAGACTCTTGCACCGGCTCGGGTACCTGCAAATAGTTGCTGAAATCAGGGCCACGAGCCCGAGCAGCAGGGTCCATAAAGAGCGATCGGGTGACAGCCGCTCTTACCTCCGTGAGGTGCGGAGCAGAGCCGCTCCTTTCTCCTGCGGTCACCTTCGAGCCCGTCCCTACAGTGAGTCCTGTTTTAGTCCTAGTTCAGTTCTAGTTTAGTCCTGGTTCAGCTCTGGTTTAGTCCTAGTTCAGTTCTGGTTTAGTCCTAGTTCACTTCTGGTTTAGTCCTGGTTCAGCTCTGGTTTAGTCCTGGTTTAGACCTGGTTCAGCTCTGGTTCAGTCCATATACAGCGCAAAAGTTATTTTGGTGAGAGTAACTTAAAGTAATGCAATAGTAATGTAATGCCTTACATTTTAAATGCAGTAATATTGTAATGTAACGAATTACTTTGAAATGACAGTAATAGGTAATAAATAACGCATTACAGTTTCAAAGTAACTTGCCCAACAGTGATTGTTGTTACCATATTTTACTTCTGAAGTGATTCTGCTTTTTGTAAATAGTTGAAAGGGCAACTAAATTAATACATTAAAGGAATACATTACCAGTCAAAAGTTTGCACATGTCATCTACAAAGCAAAGCAATAACATCTCTATAGAGACAAGCAAGTTCAAAAAATAAAATCTGCATATGGAAGATCAAATATAAATCAAATATATTAAGCAAGATCTATGGAACGATGTAGTAAAGGGGGGAAATAGTATATCACTCTATGGCTACGTTTATTTGATGACGGTCTGAACAGAAGACGTAAAAGTGCCATTGTGTCTTCACTTTGTATTCCGCGTTTAGACGAGCGTTTTCGGGAAGAAATCTGTGAGCATACGGTGACACAAAAGTGTGTGGAATTTGATTGAGTATGCATGCCAGTTGGCTAGGTGGTGACGCTAAGTGTTGATGTATGTGACGTAAACGTGTACGCAACGTGAGCAGATTTGAGTAGAGTTTTGCGTCTTGGCCAGTGTAGATAGAAACACTATGGCGGAGCGTATTCAACTTTTCCACTCTGGAGGGTGGTTTCAGAATTTTGCATTTTTAAGCCCCAAAAACACGCATTCTTGTGTAAACAGCCCCTACAACTTAAATATTTTTTTGACAAAGCAAATGGTGGCTTCTTTGAGGATTTGATTCTAAAACATATTATAAAATAAATGTTTAGAGTAGAATTTTTTATTATACAATTCTAGTACAAATCTTACTTCATACACTTGATGACTACACTTGGTATGTATGTAAAATGTTGAAAGCAGTAAAAAATAAAGAAAACGAATGAATGAGAGAAACTTTTGACAAGATAGTGTGTATGCTATGAATACATATTTTGTTTTACACATATTTACATAATTACAATTACACAATATTTCTTGAGTCAAAGCAATAATGAACTTCTCTATAATGTCAAAATGATTGGCAGTATAGTGACTTGAACAGCACGTCTGTTCTATGTCTGTCCTCCTGCCATTGAAAAGCATCATTAGCCACACTGCTCTCTGTTGAGAGAGGCCTTATAGAGCTTTTACACTGTGATAAAACTCTATGTGAGCCCCCCAGGTGTACTTCTCACTGCCCATAGTACAGGAAATTCTGCTGTACAAGTTGTTACATCACTGTCAGCATTTTACTTGAAGTCAACTGAGTATCTTAGAGGGCAACTATTTACTATTCTTGTCAATTTTTTTGTTTTTATATGGAACATGCTTGATTGATTTGATTCATTTTTTTTCTTTTGCATTATATTAGAAATCAAGAAATAACAATGTACAATGTATGTTCTTGTTAACCTTGGTTTTATTTATAGACACTATTGAATGTTCTGTTGAATATGGATCCTTTGAATGCAGCATAAGTGTCATTACAACACAAGCACCACACACATTTTTAGAAAAGAATATAAGCTAAGTAGTTGTAGTAATAATAGAAAAATGGTGTGTTTTTCGAGCCAAAATGGAGACTTGAAAGTTAAACATTGCAAATCCAACTTGGCAATTCAAAATGCAATCAATAAAATGCCATCCAAAACTGTGCCCTTTATAATGCAGATCAATCTAGTACAAATAATGCTCTTTAAAACGAATAAAACAGCTCATACTATTGTGGTCTGACCCTGGAGGCATCATATGTAGAAGTCTTGTGCAATGTCATGTAGTACTTGAACACATTATTTTTTTCTGTTTTTGACCATAAATATATAAAGAGGAAAAATATACTAGGAGCAGTACACAATGCTACTCAAATACAGACAGCAAAGGTGATTTAGAATTTAGTTTCACTAACTAGTCCACTTAAAAATTACCAAGAGTTTTTGTCAACTTTTAGTTCAGGTGTATTTGTCATTTGCACAAATTCTGAGGTACTGTGAGCAACGCAAAAGGATTTGCTGACAAAAATGTATTAAAAACTAAAAAGTATTCAGTTATTTTATTTTGTGTGATAATTTAAACAACTCAGACAAGCAGAGACTAAAACAACTGTTTTAAACATCAATGTTACACAAACTTTTCTAATTTAAATTTGTAGAATTACACTACTTTGATAACAAAAACAAAAAAAAGAAAAACTTGCCAAGAAAAACTGTTGTAAACTTGGAGCCCTTACCAAAACTGATGTCCACTCGAGCTCATTATGAAGAGACAACTCAGGCTGTACTGAGAGTGTCTTGAAAACAGCAAAAAAGAAAATTGAGACGTGCCATTTTAGTGCGTGAAAGGATACAATTATACTCCACTGTACGCCACAAAGAGCCATCATCACAGCATTATGTTCCACATGAATAGAGCTGCGTAATTGCAAAGGAGAGTTGACTTTACAATGACGCCTCCATGCTTAAGACTGCAGCTTCATTAAAAATGCTACATTGGCCACAATTACTCTCATTTATCACTGGCTCACATGTTATTAGTGTAGGACTTTCTATGAGTTAAAAGTGTAAAAATTAGCCATCAAGTCTGAAGGGAAATGCTTGTTTTCCAGCTGCATGCGACATTATCCTGAAACATGAGTTAAAGGAGGATTAGACATAATTCAATTAGTAAGTCTCACCATTGCAGTCTGTTGTATGTAACTGGAAATCCATCTGAATGTGAAGTAAACCATGCATTTGTTATCTGTCTAGATATAAGTAAAAATTACGTATTCAAGCACATACATATGTAAAAGTGAGAAGCTTATTGGAGATTTGGAAATAATGAATTCATTGAGCATTAATTAATGCTTAAGGTGCAACAAGTCACTTTTCTGATATAGCGAGTCCATCACCCACCTGTCTCCATGGAGATGTTATTACTTTGCCTGGGACTGCCTTTTCACAGATCTGACCTGTAACTTAACCTAGTGATATCTCTTGCTTGCCTCTGTGACATTACTGTATATGGTACATTCCAGGCAAAGCAATAACATCTCCATGGAGACAAGCAAATGCAAAAAATAAAAATAATCATTAAAAAAAGGAAAAATTGAAGCTTTTAACACAAGCTTAACTTTTAAGTCCCAAACTCTGCAGGAGAGAGCTGTTTATAGAGAGAGAAGTTCAGGGCTTATTTAAAGGACCTAAAGCTCCGTGCATTTGGGTGGAACGAAGGCGTCAGGCGCTCGCTGTGAGACACCTGGAACTCAGATGGAAAGATTTGGTGTGAGAGGCTACATAACATGTACAGTACTCATGAAAACTCACGAAGAGGTTAGAGGATAAAAGGAAAGACAAGAGATTTATCATATATGAAGCATATGATAATGTTGTTGCCACGTTGCCAAGTTTGTTGGCGTCTTTATTTGTAAATTAAAATAGAAATAATCACCTAAAATCTGCCCACAAATCCATTTCAAATAGAGCTGGTAAACTGGGCAGTGTCTAGAAGACTAAAGGAGTCAGCTGGCTTTAATAAGTCAGTACAGTGTGATGTAAAATATGAGGTCACATAGCAACTGCAGTGGTTTATGGGCTTAAAAACAGTGCAGGAGAAGTGTGAAGTTTTATCTATGATACAACTAAACAGACAAAATGCAAACAGAGCATTTTTAAGTGAGTGACAATGACTTTTTATAATGGATTAAGAAAGCAAACGTGAATGAAATACAATACAATTCCAGGTATGTTTTGATGAGGCAACAACAGTATATACAACAAAAAGTACATTTCACATAACATAACGGGTTTTCCACCTTGAAAGCATTCAAACCTCTTTACCTTACATGGAACCCATTCACACACACATTTTACACCAGTGTATGCTGACACTGGGGGCAAGGAGAGTTAAGTGCAAGACACTTAACTCACCAAGGACACAATGACAGCATTCATCTGTGGAAGCTGGAATCATGCTGCCAATCTGTGTGTCAGTGGATATGACCCCTCAACCAATGATGTTTTATATCAAGAGCGGGATTTGAACCATCAACCTTCAGATCAGTGGCCAAACACTCCACCAACCGAGCTACTGTCACCCCTTATGTGTTCTTTAAGAAAATGTATTTTGGTTTACGCCAGGGTGCACTTTTGGAATGGGTCTTAAAATTGTGTTGTGCAGGTTAAAAAAAAACAGAAAATCGTCTTCAAGCCAAGATTAGAGCATTATAGTTTTTGCACTATGAGATAGACCCATGGATTGTAACACAACTTTCTCCACTATGTTACTGCTTTGCCTATCTAAGCAAGTGATGCGCTCTCACTGCTGAGTAGCTCATGTTTAGCCATAATCAAGTGAGCTGTAATTCACAGGCAACATGCAAACGACCACACAGATTGCCTTATTAATCTTAATGTGTGCGTTGTCAACTGGAGATTAATAAATTGCCTGACTCTTTCTAAACCTGCGAAGCATGAAATGACACTGTTTTCCATGTTGCTGAAAAGAAGTCACTTGTATAAACTGAGCATACTATCTTTCATAAACGCTCAATAATTCATGCTATATGTCAGTGCAGTTAGGATTATGGCTAATTTGATTTATGGGAACACAATTTTGGGAATGGAGAACTTTTCATGTTTACTTGGTTGAAATATTTTGGTTGTGACCCTGGTGGGCAACAGAAAAAGAACATTTTATATTCAGGCTCGGAGCTCTGATTCAAGGTAATGTCCAGATGCAGCAGGCTCAAATCTGTACTTCCACTTTTTTATGCGTAAGAGGTGACCTTGACCTGGGCATGTCTTTTATATTTTAGGAGATTTGCCACTTTCAAGGCCAGATGTGGTTGTTTTTGTGAAGTAGAATGCAAAGTAGGGACATTATTATTTTTTGGTTGTGTTGCTGTTTAGCCTAGAGCAGTTTATGAACAAGTTTTAAACGATGGTGGGCAAAGTGAAACTAGAGGGACAGAAGACGTGGTTCTTTTGCCACCACAGACAGCCATGCTCTGACATTGGAATATTGTTAAATTACACCCAAGGAGGACACACCCTGAGGTCAGACTCCTTATCACTGCGAGGTTTAAAGGGGAAGAACCATTGTTGGAGCTAAATAATGAATGCACCAACTGATTCATTTTAATAAACTAAACATTTTAATAATCAAAAACATCCCTCGAGTTGTGTTTTGTTTTATTCATACGTGTTTGTGCAACCCTTTATTATTAGTCTACATCTCTAAAGCTCAAAAAGCTCTGTTCCACCTTGTGATGTCATGAAATGGTAGTTTTCATGTTAAGAGCTACCTTTTACCTTTTGTTCAGCAGAGACTGGAAATTCCAGTGTCCAACTGATTGAAGTTGGATGGAGTTTAAACATACAGTAGAGCACTTCCTGTATGCAGGTTTTGTGTGTTTTAGTGTGAATTAAAGAAAACATTAAGGAACCATTATAACAGACCAGATAATAGAATAATATGGGCCCTTTAAAGTATTTTTTTTTTTTTTTGCTTTTTTGAGGCTACTGGTTCTTAGTACTTACAGTAGTTACAGTCTAACCCCTAGTCTCAACAGGACATTATGTCCAGCTGATCTGTACTGTGTAGGTTATAGATCAATGTATGTATGACCATGTAGGCGGCCCTCCCACTGCAGAGGCCATGTTCCCCTGTCACTAACACTATCAGGCTGCATTAACTGTTTGTGCCCCACCACACTGAGAGAGATTCAGGTGGGATTTCCGTATGGGCATCCTGCACTGAGCCCTGTACATTGCCTTTGTGTGTGTGTGCCTGTAGTGGTGGTGACAGACAGCCTGTGAACACAATCCAATATGCTGCTCCATAATGAAAGCTTTCAAGAGGGATCGCTGCACTGCTTAGCGGCTTTGTACAGTCCATTCAGTCAGCGGCTGTACCCCATAAGCTCATGGGCTTATGGGGTAAAGCCATATATACAGGGCAGTGTACTAGTATAAGTCTGTGGATACTGTTTCATAATCATTGTAATTTGTAATGCAGGATGATGTCACTTTTCTGGTGGAGGATACACCACCTGCTGATCTTGTTCTGTCTTGAGACTTCTTTGCCTGTAATGTCCCATATTCATTCAATGTTAAAAAAAAAAAAAAAATAAGAAATGTTACGTAGTGCACTTTTACACAACAATATCCCTGTAACGGTCACAAAATATTCTTACATTGTGGTCCAATGCTTTTCTGAGCTTAAAAACAGACACACGCTGGGCACTTTTCTCCACTCTTTTCTCCAATTGGTCAGCTGCACTCAGCCTCTCAGGGAGTGACAAGTAGAGTTGATTCATCATTTTCAGTTACACACATAGTAATAAAATCAAAATGGCAGTACTACTATGCATATTACTTAATTAGTTTCTGTTTCAAACTGAAGCAGTTGATATTCATGATACTACAAATCCCAGCTACTTTACATAACTCTATGTATCTCCTCTGTTAGTAAGTACTTCTTTCTATTTTTTTCCTAACAAAACATATATTATTTTTACACAAAGCTAACCCAAACCTGTTTTCTTACTGCAGCATGAAGGTGTAGTGCTAGAGATTGATGTGCTGTCAAATAAAGGGCTCAGTTTATTTGCAGAGAGGTGCCATTCAATAGATCCCCCCAAAGACATCTCACATCATTTACATTCAAACACTGATCATCGCTCATATCACATAAAAATCCATACACCTCCTCAATCAGAGGCCGGGGAAGAGGGGCTGAGGGGGAGAGGATGGAGTGAGGGGGCGGTGACAGATTGATCCGATCAGACTTCATTACCATCTTAAGGCAAGTGCTTTTGACTTTGTATGGGGCAAAGGCTGAGGCGATGCTGATCTCTTTATTGAATTTCCTATGATAATGGCGCCAAATGTCATCAGCAGAAAAAGAGACGCATCTATCACGCACCTCCGAGTGTCACGAGTAATGACAGTTTATTATCGGGGCTGAGGTGGCGTTCTCCTCAAAGTGGACAAGTTTTGCGAGCGTGAGTGGCTTTTAATATCACTCAACCCAGAGAGAGAAGGAGGAGAGGGAGTGGTACTGAGCTCAGGTAAAAGGGTGGATTTTGGGAGAAAGAGGAACACCCATTTCAACCTGGAGAGATTCAGACACAAAGAAAGTATAAGTAAGTTTTATTGAAGAAGACATTGTGATGAAGGGGTTGGGCAGTTAGATGGCGTTCAGGGAGATATCCTTCCCCACAGGGCCTGGACACTAGAGGTGGTAGAGGTGAGAAGATGAGGTGGTTCTGGGGTGGTGATGGATCGCAGGACAAACCAAAGCAACCATGGTGTTTAAATTGAGCAGACTGGGCATTTATTGGAAAAGGAGGAGGTCCGGCGAGTGGCGGGGAGGAGGAATTGGAATGAGGTGATGAATGCTAGCCGGGCTGGCACCACCTAGTGCCTCCGCTCAGTTTCATTTCTCTCCGGTGACTAGGTCAGGAATGGGAATACACTAGATGGTTTGCAAGAACCTCAGAAGTTGTAGACCATGTACCGGCCAATCAGCGAAGAGTTGTGAAGCCATGATGTCAAACTCAAGTGCCTGTCTGGGTCCCTTTTGTGGTACAACACAACAGTAAACAAAGCAGTTGAGATGGATGTAGACGAAGACAGACAATCTGTGTGTCTGTCTTCGTCAGACACACAGTGAATTTTATCAAGGGGAAACACATTATTGCCCTTCTTCCTGTAGGATTTGGGAAAAGCTTAATATACCAGTTAGCTCAATAAGCGGTGCATTACATACGTCATGACTAAATAGCAGTGATTGGTTAAAATAAAAAAAAAAGTACCCACCTACCGTTCAGCAAACAAATCCTAATGCTGTGAGGTCAGACAGTTTCCACAAAGTGAAACTGGCTCATGAATCAGGCTAGATGAACGCTGAGGAGCAGGTAAACTCTGGAGAGGCAATGAGGTATGGAAGCGTAATTAGGTCTTCCAGGCTGAATTTACACTAGCTCCACTTTACTATATTTGACTACCCTGTCTTCCCTGAACTAACCTCCTTTACAAAAGTGCCCTTTGGACATGGTTTGGTACATTGGATTTTAGTTCATTTTAAATCTATGAAGAAAAAAATCACTTTTAAATTGGAAAAAAGTGATGGGATGGGTTCTCAATCTTTTTGATCTGGGGGCTTTTCCTGTACAAAGTAACCTAGGGCCCACTCATTTGTGAAATGTATTACATTATACTGATTGTGCGGCACTCAAGAGGGTGCTCGCAGCCCTATTTGGGCCCAGGCCCTAAGGTCCTGGATAGTGGTAGAGATATGGTGAGGTGATATGTAATACTGATGTGGTAAACATTACATTAACCACATTAAAAAAACCTTCATGACATGGCTTTACACTGAAACAACACGAACCACATACCACATTCATTCATAGAAAAAGTGGGTGTAGAGCCCAAGGACACACCAACAGAATGTACCAATCAGAGCAGGGATTGAACTGCCAAATTTTAGTGAGGAAAACACTCCCACCACACCCCCCGTCAGTCTTCTTTTATTTTCTTTGTCTCTCTCAGCTTCATACTGTCTACATTCTGTTGAACAAGGTTTAGGACAGACGTAGATCACTCTCTGAGCCGTGGGTATTTCTGAGCTCCGTGTACAAACAGTGGCCTGGAGGTGCCACGCTGAGAATACAGGCACCACGCTTTCCCATGAGCCCCACAAAGCTGCTTGATAACAGACTGACATTTGAAGTGAGGACCCTGGCTGCTACGAGGGCTCCGACTCAAGTTCTGGTACAACTGGATCCCAGTTAGAGGCAGATGAAGGCAGATGGCCACAGTCAGGCTGATCTTAATCAAAAAGGCACACTGAATGATTTAGCAGGGAGCAGCGCCGCACATATTTACACTTTGAAGTTGCTTGAGAACAAAGACAGTCCACGGCATCCGCAACTCCGACTAAACCTCCAATGAAACTCAAGAGGCGTGTTAAATATTGACTGATCTTTATTCATATCGAGTTAAAAATATATTTTGACAGATTTATGTAACAAAACAGAGGGGATACGTATTTCAGTAGTAGCTCAGGGAGGGAAAGTAGTGGAGTCCAGTGAAATCGGGTTTACACTCTAGAAAATGCAATGTCTGTGAGTCCATACAGAATCATTGTTTTATATTATCTCAATTCAAGACATACATTTCAATGGATGCAATGACTTCTGACATACAGAGGCCAAAAACATGGGTGTAAATAACCAATGTGTTCCAATGCAAAATATGTAGCAGAAATAGACTGGCAAATGAATCTGAGAACTAGTTCAATTTAGCTTCTTCTTAGCAGCGTTTGTGAAATCAAGTGCAAAGAAATTCAGTCATGAAATTTACAGTGCGTGAACCATGACAGCATACCACACTGGTGAATTTGGTACCTTTTCTCATGCCAAATATTCAACACAATTACGCAAATGGTAAAAGATTGAATGAAATGGCAGCTTTCTAAACATTTGATAAGATAATAGTAAAAGTAAGGGTTAATTAAAGGTCCCATATTACGCTATATTCAGATCTGTTATAATTAGGGATGTAACAATAACTGAAATATCGTGATATCGTATCGTCAGAAGTCTCAAAATAATATCGAGAGCTGTCGCAATACATCGANGCCAGCAAGGCCTTCTCTGCTGGCCTAAACATGCTCAAGAAAAGTAAATTTATGTTATTTTATTTTCATAAATATGTAAACAAAATGATTCTCTATTCTCTGTATTCTTTACGTCATATTATTTCCACTTAGTCGAGTGGCTTCCAATAGTGTTTTTTATGGTAGAGTTTTTAACCAATTATATTTCAGCTAGCTTGTGTTGTCAAGTAAATTAAATTTGCTTGAGACCTTCAGAATAAACAGAGCAGGCCCCTGTGCACTGTAAGTGAACGGGCACAGTCAGGTTGCAATAGCCAATCAGATCTCGATTCTGCGTACCAAGGCTAGCTAGAAGGTCTTACGCTGAACTCGACCCGTGCGCGTTCGGTGATTGGATTAGCACTTGCTAGGGCCTGACAAGCGGCAATCTGGAGAATTGAAATAAACACGGAAATTCAAGAGCCAGCTGTATTTTTAACCCATAATGGCCGAAGGAGAAGACATTGATCTGGTTGCAGATCTACTTTCCACGCCATTTTCAAGACGGCCCTTTCAGGAAAAGTTGGATATCGTAAGAAGAGGTCGCTTAACCCCTGCGCTAGCTAGCCTATCCCAGCAAGGAAAAGGGTTTGTCCGACATTTTCAGACAACCAATTATGAACGGTACCCGTGGCTTACAGCCTCTGAGAAACGCTGCAAATTGTACTGCTGGGAATGCCTATTGCTTGCAACTGATCGATTTGGTGTTTGGAGCCACACTGGGTTTGCCAACTTAAGTTGTTTTACCAAGGCAGCAACGAAGCATCAGAGCACGGCTGGGCACTTACAAGCTACGGTGCGTTTAAAAACGTTTGGGGACATTCGAGTAGATCTGCAGCTCAGCGAACAAGTACGCCGGGAGACGGAGCTCCACAACGAAAAAGTGAAAAAAAATAGGGAGATATTAAAAAGACTGATGGATTGTGTCATGTTTTTTGGGTAAACAGGAACTTTCATTCAGGGGAAACGATGAAGGCGCCCAGTCCTTAAATAGAGGTAACTACGTGGAACTTCTTTCTTTTCTCGCAGAACATGACGCAGACTTGCATTACCACCTGACAACTAACAGGGTGTTTACTGGGACATCAGGAAAAATACAGAATGACCTAATTTATGCTATTGCTGAAGTGATGGGAGACGAGATCAAACTGGAGATCAAAAAAGCCCCCTTTGTCGCAGTGATGGTTGATGAAACCACTGACGTGGGTAACATGGCACAGCTATCACTCGTCCTGCGCTATATGACGGACACAGGTGTCAAGGAGCGTTTCATAAAATTTGAGGATGTAACCAGTGGCAAACGAGCTGATGACATTGCCGTTCTTATTTTCCATTTATTTGAGGAATATGAATGTTCTCTGGACAAAGTTGTGGCACAGTGTTATGACGGTGCAGTGGTAATGGCATCCGGGTTGAATGGGGTGCAGGCTAAAGTTAAAGAAAAGGCACCTATGGCCTTATTCATTCATTGTTATGCGCATCGTCTAAATTTAGTACTGATGCAAGGGGCCTCAAAGCTTAAAGAGTGTAAGGTCTTTTTAGCCAATGTGAATGGCCTCGCTGCATTCTTCTCCAGATCCCCGAAGCGCACTAAACTACTAGACAACATATGCAAGCGGCGTTTTCCTCAAGTTGTGCCGACGCGGTGGCAATATACATCAAGATTGGTGAATGCAGTTTATGAGAAGAGACTTGCGTTGAAGGAACTGTTTGATCACATATTGGAGCACCATGATGAGTATGATCAGGACACTGTGCTTTCTGCCGATGGATTTACTGCACGTCTGGGTGATTTTGAGTTTTGTTTTTTGCTCAACATATTCAATGGGATTTTTGAGTATGCTGATGTGCTTTTTGGAATACTTCAGACAAAATCACTGGATGTGCAATTTTGCATGGCAAGGGTGAACGAATTTTGTGACACAGTTGAGCGAGCAAGGGACAAATTCAGTGAAATATACGAAGAAACAGTGCGCATCTCAGGTGGTCCAAGCGCGCGCAGAGGCCAGGGCGCGACACAAGACGACCTGCGCGCACACTACCAACGTCTCCACACCAGCATTCTGGACAACATTCTTTCCCAGACACGGACTCGATTTCAGGACCACGAAAGGCTGATGTTTCTCTCCCTTCTCGACCCTCAGCACTTTCAGATATACAGGAAAAAATTTCCACAAACAGCCTTCTCCAGCTTAACACAGAGCCACGGATCATTATTTGATCTTCCCCGACTTAAAACAGAACTGACTGTAATGTATGCCATGGTTGATTTTGAAGGGAGAAGTCCAGCTGATCTTCATGATTTTCTTCGGAGCAAAAATCTGAGTGAGAGTTTGGGACAACTTTACGCACTGGCCTGTTTGGCTGTTACTATCCCTGTATCCACTGCATCTGTCGAGCGGTCATTTTCAACGTTAAAGCGTATTAAAACTTATGCCAGAAACACGACCGGACAGAAACGGCTTTCAGCATTAGCCTCCATGTCCATAGAAAAGGACTTACTGATGGACCTAAAACGCGCCGATAAACTGTACAACAGAGCCACTGAAGTGTTCTTGAGAAAAGAAAGGAGGCTCGACTTTATTTTCAAATAAGCAGACGCTGTTGAGAACTATGTTGGTGAGTAAATGCATTTTATTTTCAATTTCTTCTTGTCATTGCAATATTTTCAGTTATTTGCTGTTGTATAGCCTATTCTCAAAAATGCAAACGATCTCTTAACTTTATTTTCAAAGAATAGTTTGTTTTGTTATTGTCTGGTTGGTGTCTTATATGAAACGGCGACATTGCGCAATTTATTAGACAGACTTGTTTAAGATCACACAGCGTAATTTTGGTGGCATTTTGTTTAGTATTTTTTAAATCACCTTTTTATTTTTGACAATATCTGTGAACTTAGTTTCCTAATCTTAATTGTGAATGCATACTTGATGGTTTTAAATGCTCCTGAAATAAAGTGCTGCTTGACTAGCCTATATTGAGGTGAAGTTAATGTATGGGGCGTCACTGAAGGCCTAAGGTTGAAATGCACGGGGCCAACCAGGTCTAAACCAAAACTGACCCAGGTCTAAACCAGGTCTAAACAGCGTGGAGTTCTTTGTCAGTCCTTACCGCGGTTACCTGAAGGTCTATGAGGGCGCATCTCCGGCGTTTCACCGCTGCTGATATCGAGGTGATTTTAGCGAATTTGTATGAAGAAAAACCCACCACTTCAATCCAGGTTAAAAAAAACACTGTAACGCGCGTTACTCACATTTGTACCGAGTAAAAATATTACTATTTTTTCCCCTGTAATGCCTTACATTACTGCGTTACAGCAAAAAGTAATGCATTACTGTAATTCGTTACTTTTATAACGCGTTACTCCCAACACTGTAAATAACGCATTACAGTTTCAAAGTAACTTGCCCAACAGTGATTGTTGTTACCATATTTTACTTCTGAAGTGATTCTGCTTTTTGTAAATAGTTGAAAGGGCAACTAAATTAATACATTAAAGGAATACATTACCAGTCAAAAGTTTGCACATGTCATCTACAAAGCAAAGCAATAACATCTCTATAGAGACAAGCAAGTTCAAAAAATAAAATCTGCATATGGAAGATCAAATATAAATCAAATATATTAAGCAAGATCTATGGAACGATGTAGTAAAGGGGGGAAATAGTATATCACTCTATGGCTACTGACGGTCTGAACAGAAGACGTAAAAGTGCCATTGTGTCTTCACTTTGTATTCCGCGTTTAGACGAGCGTTTTCGGGAAGAAATCTGTGAGCATACGGTGACGCAAAAGTGTGTGGAATTTGATTGAGTATGCATGCCAGTTGGCTAGGTGGTGACGCTAAGTGTTGATGTATGTGACGTAAACGTGTACGCAACGTGAGCAGATTTGAGTAGAGTTTTGCGTCTTGGCCAGTGTAGATAGAAACACTATGGCGGAGCGTATTCAACTTTTCCACTCTGGAGGGTGGTTTCAGAATTTTGCATTTTTAAGCCCCAAAAACACGCATTCTTCGTGTAAACAGCCCCTACAACTTAAATATTTTTTTGACAAAGCAAATGGTGGCTTCTTTGAGGATTTGATTCTAAAACATATTATAAAATAAATGTTTAGAGTAGAATTTTTTATTATACAATTCTAGTACAAATCTTACTTCATACACTTGATGACTACACTTGGTATGTATGTAAAAATGTTGAAAGCAGTAAAAAAATAAAGAAAACGAATGAATGAGAGAGAAACTTTTGACAAGATAGTGTGTATGCTATGAATACATATTTTGTTTTACACATATTTACATAATTACAATTACACAATATTTCTTGAGTCAAAGCAATAATGAACTTCTCTATAATGTCAAAATGATTGGCAGTATAGTGACTTGAACAGCACGTCTGTTCTATGTCTGTCCTCCTGCCATTGAAAAGCATCATTAGCCACACTGCTCTCTGTTGAGAGAGGCCTTATAGAGCTTTTACACTGTGATAAAACTCTATGTGAGCCCCCCAGGTGTACTTCTCACTGCCCATAGTACAGGAAATTCTGCTGTACAAGTTGTTACATCACTGTCAGCATTTTACTTGAAGTCAACTGAGTATCTTAGAGGGCAACTATTTACTATTCTTGTCAATTTTTTTGTTTTTATATGGAACATGCTTGATTGATTTGATTCATTTTTTTTCTTTTGCATTATATTAGAAATCAAGAAATAACAATGTACAATGTATGTTCTTGTTAACCTTGGTTTTATTTATAGACACTATTGAATGTTCTGTTGAATATGGATCCTTTGAATACAGCATAAGTGTCATTACAACACAAGCACCACACACATTTTTAGAAAAGAATATAAGCTAAGTAGTTGTAGTAATAATAGACAAATTGTGTGTTTTTCGAGCCAAAATGGAGACTTGAAAGTTAAACATTGCAAATCCAACTTGGCAATTCAAAATGCAATCAATAAAATGCCATCCAAAACTGTGCCCTTTATAATGCAGATCAATCTAGTACAAATAATGCTCTTTAAAACGAATAAAACAGCTCATACTATTGTGGTCTGACCCTGGAGGCATCATATGTAGAAGTCTTGTGCAATGTCATGTAGTACTTGAACACATTATTTTTTTTCTGTTTTTGACCATAAATATATAAAGAGGAAACATATACTAGGAGCAGTACACAATGCTACTCAAATACAGACAGCAAAGGTGATTTAGAATTTAGTTTCACTAACTAGTCCACTTAAAAATTACCAAGAGTTTTTGTCAACTTTTAGTTCAGGTGTATTTGTCATTTGCACAAATTCTGAGGTACTGTGAGCAACGCAAAAGGATTTGCTGACAAAAATGTATTAAAAACTAAAAAGTATTCAGTTATTTTATTTTGTGTGATAATTTAAACAACTCAGACAAGCAGAGACTAAAACAACTGTTTTAAACATCAATGTTACACAAACTTTTCTAATTTAAATTTGTAGAATTACATTACTTTGATAACAAAAACAAAAAAAAGAAAAACTTGCCAAGAAAAACTGTTGTTGTAAACTTGGAGCCCTTACCAAAACTGATGTCCACTCGAGCTCATTATGAAGAGACAACTCAGGCTGTACTGAGAGTGTCTTGAAAACAGCAAAAAAAGAAAATTGAGACGTGCCATTTTAGTGCGTGAAAGGATACAATTATACTCCACTGTACGCCACAAAGAGCCATCATCACAGCATTATGTTCCACATGAATAGAGCTGCGTAATTGCAAAGGAGAGTTGACTTTACAATGACGCCTCCATGCTTAAGACTGCAGCTTCATTAAAAATGCTACATTGGCCACAATTACTCTCATTTATCACTGGCTCACATGTTATTAGTGTAGGACTTTCTATGAGTTAAAAGTGTAAAAATTAGCCATCAAGTCTGAAGGGAAATGCTTGTTTTCCAGCTGCATGCGACATTATCCTGAAACATGAGTTAAAGGAGGATTAGACATAATTCAATTAGTAAGTCTCACCATTGCAGTCTGTTGTATGTAACTGGAAATCCATCTGAATGTGAAGTAAACCATGCATTTGTTATCTGTCTAGATATAAGTAAAAATTACGTATTCAAGCACATACATATGTAAAAGTGAGAAGCTTATTGGAGATTTGGAAATAATGAATTCATTGAGCATTAATTAATGCTTAAGGTGCAACAAGTCACTTTTCTGATATAGCGAGTCCATCACCCACCTGTCTCCATGGAGATGTTATTACTTTGCCTGGGACTGCCTTTTCACAGATCTGACCTGTAACTTAACCTAGTGATATCTCTTGCTTGCCTCTGTGACATTACTGTATATGGTACATTCCAGGCAAAGCAATAACATCTCCATGGAGACAAGCAAATGCAAAAAATAAAAATAATCATTAAAAAAGGAAAAATTGAAGCTTTTAACACAAGCTTAACTTTTAAGTCCCAAACTCTGCAGGAGAGAGCTGTTTATAGAGAGAGAAGTTCAGGGCTTATTTAAAGGACCTAAAGCTCCGTGCATTTGGGTGGAACGAAGGCGTCAGGCGCTCGCTGTGAGACACCTGGAACTCAGATGGAAAGATTTGGTGTGAGAGGCTACATAACATGTACAGTACTCATGAAAACTCACGAAGAGGTTAGAGGATAAAAGGAAAGACAAGAGATTTATCATATATGAAGCATATGATAATGTTGTTGCCACGTTGCCAAGTTTGTTGGCGTCTTTATTTGTAAATTAAAATAGAAATAATCACCTAAAATCTGCCCACAAATCCATTTCAAATAGAGCTGGTAAACTGGGCAGTGTCTAGAAGACTAAAGGAGTCAGCTGGCTTTAATAAGTCAGTACAGTGTGATGTAAAATATGAGGTCACATAGCAACTGCAGTGGTTTATGGGCTTAAAAACAGTGCAGGAGAAGTGTGAAGTTTTATCTATGATACAACTAAACAGACAAAATGCAAACAGAGCATTTTTAAGTGAGTGACAATGACTTTTTTAATAATGGATTAAGAAAGCAAACGTGAATGAAATACAATACAATTCCAGGTATGTTTTGATGAGGCAACAACAGTATATACAACGTCAAAAAAGTACATTTCACATAACATAACGGGTTTTCCACCTTGAAAGCATTCAAACCTCTTTACCTTACATGGAACCCATTCACACACACATTTTACACCAGTGTATGCTGACACTGGGGGCAAGGAGAGTTAAGTGCAAGACACTTAACTCACCAAGGACACAATGACAGCATTCATCTGTGGAAGCTGGAATCATGCTGCCAATCTGTGTGTCAGTGGATATGACCCCTCAACCAATGATGTTTTATATCAAGAGCGGGATTTGAACCATCAACCTTCAGATCAGTGGCCAAACACTCCACCAACCGAGCTACTGTCACCCCTTATGTGTTCTTTAAGAAAATGTATTTTGGTTTACGCCAGGGTGCACTTTTGGAATGGGTCTTAAAATTGTGTTGTGCAGGTTAAAAAAAAACAGAAAATCGTCTTCAAGCCAAGATTAGAGCATTATAGTTTTTGCACTATGAGATAGACCCATGGATTGTAACACAACTTTCTCCACTATGTTACTGCTTTGCCTATCTAAGCAAGTGATGCGCTCTCACTGCTGAGTAGCTCATGTTTAGCCATAATCAAGTGAGCTGTAATTCACAGGCAACATGCAAACGACCACACAGATTGCCTTATTAATCTTAATGTGTGCGTTGTCAACTGGAGATTAATAAATTGCCTGACTCTTTCTAAACCTGCGAAGCATGAAATGACACTGTTTTCCATGTTGCTGAAAAGAAGTCACTTGTATAAACTGAGCATACTATCTTTCATAAACGCTCAATAATTCATGCTATATGTCAGTGCAGTTAGGATTATGGCTAATTTGATTTATGGGAACACAATTTTGGGAATGGAGAACTTTTCATGTTTTACTTGGTTGAAATATTTTGGTTGTGACCCTGGTGGGCAACAGAAAAAGAACATTTTATATTCAGGCTCGGAGCTCTGATTCAAGGTAATGTCCAGATGCAGCAGGCTCAAATCTGTACTTCCACTTTTTTATGCGTAAGAGGTGACCTTGACCTGGGCATGTCTTTTATATTTTAGGAGATTTGCCACTTTCAAGGCCAGATGTGGTTGTTTTTGTGAAGTAGAATGCAAAGTAGGGACATTATTATTTTTTGGTTGTGTTGCTGTTTAGCCTAGAGCAGTTTATGAACAAGTTTTTAAACGATGGTGGGCAAAGTGAAACTAGAGGGACAGAAGACGTGGTTCTTTTGCCACCACAGACAGCCATGCTCTGACATTGGAATATTGTTAAATTACACCCAAGGAGGACACACCCTGAGGTCAGACTCCTTATCACTGCGAGGTTTAAAGGGGAAGAACCATTGTTGGAGCTAAATAATGAATGCACCAACTGATTCATTTTAATAAACTAAACATTTTAATAATCAAAAACATCCCTCGAGTTGTGTTTTGTTTTATTCATACGTGTTTGTGCAACCCTTTATTATTAGTCTACATCTCTAAAGCTCAAAAAGCTCTGTTCCACCTTGTGATGTCATGAAATGGTAGTTTTCATGTTAAGAGCTACCTTTTACCTTTTGTTCAGCAGAGACTGGAAATTCCAGTGTCCAACTGATTGAAGTTGGATGGAGTTTAAACATACAGTAGAGCACTTCCTGTATGCAGGTTTTGTGTGTTTTAGTGTGAATTAAAGAAAACATTAAGGAACCATTATAACAGACCAGATAATAGAATAATATGGGCCCTTTAAAGTATTTTTTTTTTTTGCTTTTTTGAGGCTACTGGTTCTTAGTACTTACAGTAGTTACAGTCTAACCCCTAGTCTCAACAGGACATTATGTCCAGCTGATCAATGTATGTATGACCATGTAGGCGGCCCTCCCACTGCAGAGGCCATGTTCCCCTGTCACTAACACTATCAGGCTGCATTAACTGTTTGTGCCCCACCACACTGAGAGAGATTCAGGTGGGATTTCCGTATGGGCATCCTGCACTGAGCCCTGTACATTGCCTTTGTGTGTGTGCCTGTAGTGGTGGTGACAGACAGCCTGTGAACACAATCCAATATGCTGCTCCATAATGAAAGCTTTCAAGAGGGATCGCTGCACTGCTTAGCGGCTTTGTACAGTCCATTCAGTCAGCGGCTGTACCCCATAAGCTCATGGGCTTATGGGGTAAAGCCATATATACAGGGCAGTGTACTAGTATAAGTCTGTGGATACTGTTTCATAATCATTGTAATTTGTAATGCAGGATGATGTCACTTTTCTGGTGGAGGATACACCACCTGCTGATCTTGTACTGTCTTGAGACTTCTTTGCCTGTAATGTCCCATATTCATTCAATGTTAAAAAAAAATAAAAAATAAGAAATGTTACGTAGTGCACTTTTACACAACAATATCCCTGTAACAGTCACAAAATATTCTTACATTGTGGTCCAATGCTTTTCTGAGCTTAAAAACAGACACACGCTGGGCACTTTTCTCCACTCTTTTCTCCAATTGGTCAGCTGCACTCAGCCTCTCAGGGAGTGACAAGTAGAGTTGATTCATCATTTTCAGTTACACACATAGTAATAAAATCAAAATGGCAGTACTACTATGCATATTACTTAATTAGTTTCTGTTTTCAAACTGAAGCAGTTGATATTCATGATACTACAAATCCCAGCTACTTTACATAACTCTATGTATCTCCTCTGTTAGTAAGTACTTCTTTCTATTTTTTTCCTAACAAAACATATATTATTTTTACACAAAGCTAACCCAAACCTGTTTTCTTACTGCAGCATGAAGGTGTAGTGCTAGAGATTGATGTGCTGTCAAATAAAGGGCTCAGTTTATTTGCAGAGAGGTGCCATTCAATAGATCCCCCCAAAGACATCTCACATCATTTACATTCAAACACTGATCATCGCTCATATCACATAAAAATCCATACACCTCCTCAATCAGAGGCCGGGGAAGAGGGGCTGAGGGGGAGAGGGTGGAGTGAGGGGGCGGTGACAGATTGATCCGATCAGACTTCATTACCATCTTAAGGCAAGTGCTTTTGACTTTGTATGGGGCAAAGGCTGAGGCGATGCTGATCTCTTTATTGAATTTCCTATGATAATGGCGCCAAATGTCATCAGCAGAAAAAGAGACGCATCTATCACGCACCTCCTGAGTGTCACGAGTAATGACAGTTTATTATCGGGGCTGAGGTGGCGTTCTCCTCAAAGTGGACAAGTTTTGCGAGCGTGAGTGGCTTTTAATATCACTCAACCCAGAGAGAGAAGGAGGAGAGGGAGTGGTACTGAGCTCAGGTAAAAGGGTGGATTTTGGGAGAAAGAGGAACACCCATTTCAACCTGGAGAGATTCAGACACAAAGAAAGTATAAGTAAGTTTTATTGAAGAAGACATTGTGATGAAGGGGTTGGGCAGTTAGATGGCGTTCAGGGAGATATCCTTCCCCACAGGGCCTGGACACTAGAGGTGGTAGAGGTGAGAAGCTGAGGTGGTTCTGGGGTGGTGATGGATCGCAGGACAAACCAAAGCAACCATGGTGTTTAAATTGAGCAGACTGGGCATTTATTGGAAAAGGAGGAGGTCCGGCGAGTGGCGGGGAGGAGGAATTGGAATTAAGTGATGAATGCTAGCCGGGCTGGCACCACCTAGTGCCTCCGCTCAGTTTCATTTCTCTCCGGTGACTAGGTCAGGAATGGGAATACACTAGATGGTTTGCAAGAACCTCAGAAGTTGTAGACCATGTACCGGCCAATCAGCGAAGAGTTGTGAAGCCATGATGTCAAACTCAAGTGCCTGTCTGGGTCCCTTTTGTGGTACAACACAACAGTAAACAAAGCAGTTGAGATGGATGTAGACGAAGACAGACAATCTGTGTGTCTGTCTTCGTCAGACACACAGTGAATTTTATCAAGGGGAAACACATTATTGCCCTTCTTCCTGTAGGATTTGGGAAAAGCTTAATATACCAGTTAGCTCAATAAGCGGTGCATTACATACGTCATGACTAAATAGCAGTGATTGGTTAAATAAAAAAAAAAGTACCCACCTACCGTTCAGCAAACAAATCCTAATGCTGTGAGGTCAGACAGTTTCCACAAAGTGAAACTGGCTCATGAATCAGGCTAGATGAACGCTGAGGAGCAGGTAAACTCTGGAGAGGCAATGAGGTATGGAAGCGTAATTAGGTCTTCCAGGCTGAATTTACACTAGCTCCACTTTACTATATTTGACTACCCTGTCTTCCCTGAACTAACCTCCTTTACAAAAGTGCCCTTTGGACATGGTTTGGTACATTGGATTTTAGTTCATTTTAAATCTATGAAGAAAAAAATCACTTTTAAATTGGAAAAAAGTGATGGGATGGGTTCTCAATCTTTTTGATCTGGGGGCTTTTCCTGTACAAAGTAACCTAGGGCCCACTCATTTGTGAAATGTATTACATTATACTGATTGTGCGGCACTCAAGAGGGTGCTCGCAGCCCTATTTGGGCCCAGGCCCTAAGGTCCTGGATAGTGGTAGAGATATGGTGAGGTGATATGTAATACTGATGTGGTAAACATTACATTAACCACATTAAAAAAAACCTTCATGACATGGCTTTACACTGAAACAACACGAACCACATACCACATTCATTCATAGAAAAAGTGGGGTGTAGAGCCCAAGGACACACCAACAGAATGTACCAATCAGAGCAGGGATTGAACTGCCAAATTTTAGTGAGGAAAACACTCCCACCACACCCCCCGTCAGTCTTCTTTTATTTTCTTTGTCTCTCTCAGCTTCATACTGTCTACATTCTGTTGAACAAGGTTTAGGACAGACGTAGATCACTCTCTGAGCCGTGGGTATTTCTGAGCTCCGTGTACAAACAGTGGCCTGGAGGTGCCACGCTGAGAATACAGGCACCACGCTTTCCCATGAGCCCCACAAAGCTGCTTGATAACAGACTGACATTTGAAGTGAGGACCCTGGCTGCTACGAGGGCTCCGACTCAAGTTCTGGTACAACTGGATCCCAGTTAGAGGCAGATGAAGGCAGATGGCCACAGTCAGGCTGATCTTAATCAAAAAGGCACACTGAATGATTTAGCAGCAGGGAGCAGCGCCGCACATATTTACACTTTGAAGTTGCTTGAGAACAAAGACAGTCCACGGTCCACGGCATCCGCAACTCCGACTAAACCTCCAATGAAACTCAAGAGGCGTGTTAAATATTGACTGATCTTTATTCATATCGATCGAGTTAAAAATATATTTTGACAGATTTATGTAACAAAACAGAGGGGATACGTATTTCAGTAGTAGCTCAGGGAGGGAAAGTAGTGGAGTCCAGTGAAATCGGGTTTACACTCTAGAAAATGCAATGTCTGTGAGTCCATACAGAATCATTGTTTTATATTATCTCAATTCAAGACATACATTTCAATGGATGCAATGACTTCTGACATACAGAGGCCAAAAACATGGGTGTAAATAACCAATGTGTTCCAATGCAAAATATGTAGCAGAAATAGACTGGCAAATGAATCTGAGAACTAGTTCAATTTAGCTTCTTCTTAGCAGCGTTTGTGAAATCAAGTGCAAAGAAATTCAGTCATGAAATTTACAGTGCGTGAACCATGACAGCATACCACACTGGTGAATTTGGTACCTTTTCTCATGCCAAATATTCAACACAATTACGCAAATGGTAAAAGATTGAATGAAATGGCAGCTTTCTAAACATTTGATAAGATAATAGTAAAAGTAAGGGTTAATTAAAGGTCCCATATTACGCTATATTCAGATCTGTTATAATTAGGGATGTAACAATAACTGAAATATCGTGATATCGTATCGTCAGAAGTCTCAAAATAATATCGAGAGCTGTCGCAATACATCGAATTATAAGTTCCTTTGCTTAAATGCATTGCTCTTTAGTAGGAACAGCTAATAAACATAGAGACTACATATCCCATGATTCATTTCAGCACATACAAGATGAAAAAATATGTTTTTTACTTGATTCTTGAGATTCTGACAGTAATAAATCGCACCAAAATCTTGTCAAGGCATTTTAAAAGCAAAAAAGTGCACTATCTAGAATTATATTTGGCACTCCAAAATATCGCAATAAATATCGTACCGTGAGATGCATATCGTTACATCCCTAGTTATAATGCTGTTTCCTTATCACAAACAGACCTGGAGTTGTGTTTTAATTCATTCACACATGTTTAACACACAAACCCTGCATATTTAGTTCTTTGCTCAAACGGAAAACACTTTGTTCCACTTTGTGATGTCATGTGGCAATACAGGAACCGATCCACTGTGTTTTTAAACTTCATACACTTTCACTAATGTAAAGTAATTTGGATGATTTAAAATCTGGAATTCCCAATTTCTACTGAGTAAAAGTAAAAGGTAGCTGTTAAATTGAAAACTACCGCTTCATGACAGAGGTGAGATCAAGTCATTGTTTTGCAAGTCTCAAGTAAATCTCAAGTCTTTGACCTCAAGTTCGAGTCAAGTCCCAAGTCAAATACAGGCAAGTTCAAGTCGAGTCTCAAGTCAGTAGTTCATAAGTCCAAGTCAAGTCCAAGTCGTCTGCTTTGAGCTTCAAGTCATTTCAGGTCTTTAGATTTTAGCAATTTATATGACTTTTAAAGTAAATTGTACTTAAAATAGTAATAGTACATTTATATATGAGTATTTATATAAGAGTTGTAGAAATGCCTTTTTTTCTCCTTTTTAAATAACAAGATCTTAGTGTGAATTGTTACAGTCAGAATAGAATTAATAATAATAATAATAATAGATTTAAAAGTACTTAATAACTGTTATTTTGTTGAGTAGTCTGCACCGAAATGGAAGGATCGTGTTTTATTCCCTCTGTTTTTCTGTACTGTACTGTATATCACTGTTTAATACTATATATTACTGTAGTACATTTGAGGATACCATCTCACAGTACTTCAGTTACATACAAAGTAACAAGCAGAAGTGGGAGCGACATGTTCCAGTTTGTTCCTGTAAAATTCAGCACCACATTTATCAACTGTAAAAAGAAAAGTATTATCTAAAAACATATATCAAGTCCAAGTCGAGTCCCAATCATAGTCCATTTTATCAAGTCAAGTCTCAAGTCCTAAAAATAGTGACTCAAGTCTGACTCGAGTCCAAGTCCTAACCTCTGTTTCATGACATAACAAGTTGGAACAGGTCATTTTGATGTGTGAATCAAACAAAATACAATTCCAGGTATATTTTTGAGGAGGTAACATTCTAACATGGCTAAAAGTTCACAAGAGTCAATTCTGCATAATATAGGACCTTTAAATCCATACTTTCACTTAATAGTCACTGCAAAAGTCTCCCAACATTACTGAATCCATTATTGTATTGCTACACTAGTTCATCCGTATGGCCCCCAACAAGACAAGCTTAAATGTGCTGCAAGTAATTCTACAAAGGTCAGTGCAAATAAAATGCAAAAGCAGACGCGTAGGTCCTATGGAAAAAAAAAAAAAGTTACACTGTTGGGTTGATAGTGCTATGATAACAAAAGTAATATACAATGTTAGTATTGCAATAGCTGTTTAAGAGTGTACAAAATCTTTAAAAAAATCTCATAGGTCGGGTCATACAGGTGAAAGTGAAGATAAGAAGAGAAATCATCCGTGGGCAAAGAAAAGCTCAGGTTGAAACAAAATGCACAACGTAGCTAGAAAAACACAATTGCACATTCACAAAAGAGGAAGTAATGAGTTGGGTGTGTGCTAGGAGACCCTGCCAAGTGTCAAAAGGTCAAAGTTCACTTCTCAAATAACATTTACAGAATATATATAATATTTACTGTATATATTTATATACATACAGAAAAGGTCTTCCTCAAAGCATGAAATTAGGAACAATATAACACTAAATTTGCAATGATTTAAAAGAAAAAAACAATCAAAAAGAGCTAAGAAGTAACAGAATTGTCCTATTTACAGATGAACCTGCCACCATTTGCCACCTTTATAAAAATACTATCCCATTTTAGGCATTTTAATTGTATTATGAAACAACACAGAGCTGTTATTGAAACACTTGTCACTTCCAGTGTTAGCTCAGAAATCTTTTTCATTGTAAACTGTGCTTACTCAACCGCTATTGTCAGTTACATGGCACCGTAGAGATTACACATGAGACTGAATGGAAAATATAGTTTACAATGGCCGAATGTGAATGATAGCTGCGTTATAAGCTTGCGCGCTCGTATTAATTATCATGTAGAATAGCTAAAGCCAGTTCTGAATAGCAATCAGTTCATCAGAACATTTGAACTGTATGAAACAAAGATGCTTTATAAATTATTTTCAGCAGGATCCCTGGTGGTCCCTGTTCACGGACACAAAATGGATCTAAAAAGAAGAGCGCCATTTTAAAAGTCCCCCAAGAGCGCAGTGTTTGTCGACATTCATTATATCTTTAGTAACACACATATTTTGTCAGTCTACTTGCCTACTAAAATAGGAAAACATCACATGAAAAAGTCCTTCTTGATAAGTTGTGATAATATATATTGCAACAGTGTTCTGACCTTTAAATGGCAAACCTGCTATGCGCTGAATACAAAAGCTAAGACCAAAACGTACTCAAAGTCGAATTTCATGAATATGCTAATCTTGGATAAACCCAAAAGTTATTATGTTTGCCTATCTTCCTACACACACTGTATATAAGTGTAACATTGAGATTTAAAAAGCAGGTAGAATGAGGCAGATTCAATACACGCAAAGACAACAAGTATCCATGGTTACTCCGGAAACGTGATGAGAAATATGCATAAGAAATACTGTGACCAACTACAAAGAAGTAATCTGCAACTCATTTTTGCCACCGAAATGTATTTTTATATTCTTGGAGTACTGATCATAATTCTTCCCAGCCAGATTGCTTGGTTATTTTTTGCAATTTTGACTTTGTGAGCTGCCAAAATCCCGGTTTGCTACATAGACTATTCTACCATCACATCTGAAGAGAAAAATGGCAATCAAGTTGGAGTTGCTTTTCCCTGTTACAGTGCATTTGCTCCCGCTCCCCTCGTGAGCTGTTGTAACATTGATGCATGGCTCTGCTAACATGTGTGGAATGCTAATATGTTAACGTTAAGCACTGAGCAGGATTAAAACGCACTGTGCAGTCGCTGGGGGTTCCTCTGGCGTGTGCGCAGGGGAGAGATGGTGGCTAACGTGATTTCCCCATAGAACTACAAAGGGAAAGTGGGTGAATTAGCATTGAAAAAGCTAAAAGCCCCTTGTGATGTTGGCTGGATACGGGTCGCTCCTCACTAAAATGGGGTTTATTTTTTCATACAAAAATGCATTATGGGTAATTTGTGGAGCTATTGTGGCTTTACGTATACAACGTGACTACGCCATCGTAAATGCTGTTGAATTTCTCACTTTGAAATGTTTAATTCTGAAAAAAACATGTTTGAATTATTTTTATTCAGAATTTTAGTAGAAAGTTTATAAAATTCAATATTTAAAAAAAATCATCTTTTAAATATTCGGCACAAATATTTTCAAGCCCTCAAATTCAATAGTGAAAATTCAGAGTGTAAAATTCGCAGTGAAAAAAAATCACAGGAAAGATCCAAGATGCCAAGGCCTAAGCAATCGAGCCAAAGTGATCCGATCTAACGTAGTAGCAAGCAGGAAATGGTGCAGGAAATTGATCTGATTGGTCAGAATTAGCCTCATCAAAACCTTCTCTCTTTGATTTCTTAAGTGTAAGCCCCACCCACAGATGAGAAGAGCCAATAGGAAAAAGCCTCTGTCCTCCTTACTTACATGATCGATTGCTTCTGCCTTGGCATCTTGGATCTTTGCTGTGAAAATGTTCACAGCAAATTTTACACTCTGAATTTTGACTATTGAATTTGAGGGCTTGAAAAAAAAATTTAGAATTTAAAACATAGTACACAAGTAAACTTAAAATTTCTGCAACTACACTTCAAAATAAAAGTAATTCAAACATCAAAAAAATTCAAAGTGAGAAATTCAGTGGTATTTAAAATTCAAAATCTGATGGAACAAATTATCTTCCATAAATATACAGTACAACTTGCTTATTGTAAAACGTGATTCTTCATTTTGTCAGGTCATTAATATACGCTGCAGCAGTGGATAGAGTAGCCAAAAATGATAATATTACACAGCCCACCTAAAGTAATAACTATATATTTAAAGTACTTGAAGTTGACCTTCATTGTGGATAGTGAAATACTCTATCCCCCAAATAGTTACGTGGACACCTGGTCACAGTTTAGTTAGCAAGAATGTTTAGTGATTTTAATAGCAAGCGGAATATCTAACACATGATAGATCACGATAAATACTTTATCAAAATATTCAGTACATGATAGTTGAAACAATCCTTTTTGGGGGTCAACATATTGATATATTGTGATACTAAATTTAGGGATACAGTATCATTATAGTGAGCTGCTATATCAATAAATTGTTAAGAGTATGTTTTTGGTATCTTTTAGCATTTTTTTTTTGTAACTGCACTACAACTTTGCTGCTTATTTAGTGTAAGGGAACTTGTTTATTCACTGTTTTGATGATTAAAATCGATGTATTTCATATTAACCTCACACAAGTAGTGGTTTAACAAAGAAATATTATTGTTAAAATGTATTTGGTTCTTAAAAAACAGGAATAGCCTATATCACAGAGTATCATGCAATCGATTATCACATGTATCGCCATATCGTAACTATATCGCACCATGAGCTATGTATTGTGTATTGTATCGAATCCTGAGGGACCCCATGATTCCCAGTTCTGCTCAGTATTTTTCACACTCATTTTTCTTTGTACTAGTGGGGGCCTTTTTGTTATTCTTCCTGTTCTACAAGTAGTTTTGAGCTGTGAGGTTTGAATAAATAACTTCTGTGACTCATTATAGATACAAGCTAAGTGCCAGAGGGTTTCATTCTGCTATTTATTCATTGCAGTGTTTTGTTTTTTAATCATATCATGCATTTAGTATATTGGGGATAATTCGACTTAATGGTTATCGTGTCAGTGACATAAATTTGTTTCAATATTATAATTTATTATCTATATTTTCTTCACTAATATATCACACTTCAAGATTTATTATCGTGACAGGCTTATTAATTCAGTACTACTAGTACATACTTAACAGAATCGTTCCCAATCTACATTATCTTTACTATTGCAGAGTTAAGCCATTCAAGTCTTTAAGTGTTTCTAGCCTCGTATTTCATTGTCTCCTAAATTTCCAAGTGCTTATCTGGCGTATCTTATTCATAGTGTATGTTTTACTGCACAAGCTGTAGCCAGTCAGGTCTCAGCTGGAGCTCAAGTGGGTGATAATTATTTCCCATAAAAGCAAGAGGAGAAAGCACTGCACCAGGGAACATCTGCGCTCTGGACCCAATCACCAACTCTGCTATTCTCAATACAGTTCAACAACAGGCATGTACGGACCTAGACTGGCAACTGCAAGCCCACCTGAGGCACAGCACGATCCCGCCCTACGGAGACCACCTCAAAAAGCAGAAAAATTAGACATGTTGTTGAATTTGATGGGACATGAAGGGACGGATTTGAGAAATTTGAATTCATTGATGATAACTGTAATCACACTAAATTATGATTTGATTTTATATCTTGACACATACAAACAGATTGCAATAGTGTAAGGTGTCAACATATTACAGCCCTGAATGCCAGTAAAACCAAAAACTTGATTTCTTTGTGAAAACAAAAACAAACAAACAAAGAATCATCTTTTTTTTTTTTTTTTTTATAATTATGTAGCATCAATGAAAAAAACAGGACATTGTGTAAATAAGTGGGACAAGGGACATCTGGCTGCGCAATACAACCAAAAGTGTCCACTATTTGAATAAACTACTGTATAAACTACAATATTTGGCTTATTATTTGTTCTTGCAAGTATCAAAACCATTTCCATTTTTCAAGGCTTGGGACAGTCACAGACTAAACTGCTGTCTAACTACTGAAAAATCAGTGTGTATTATGAAATCAAATCCCAAGTCTCAAGAATTTCATTGAAAACAAATTTTTACCCTAGGCGCTAACAATCTTTTTGAGGCTTTTTTAAGGCTTCCAAAACCCACAAGAATGTGTTGAAATACTTGTTAATTTGACAGATGAAAAAAATATGGAGGGGGGCTTAACTGACAGCTTTTGGAGTAAACAGTATTAATAAATGAACAAAAGAGCCAACTTTTGTATCTTGGTCTTTATATGTACTTTTTGAAAGCAGCTTCAGACCATGCGCGATAATGGCATGTAATGAGCCTATTTACAACACTTACTGACAGCAGTGCCCCTTTCTCATCTTGGCGTGTGCTCTTAATTATTCAAGTCCAGTGTTAGACAAGGTGACATGGTGAACGCTTTGATCCCTGATGCCTAAAAATAACAAACAGTCTGTTCCAATGGAGAATCCCTTTAGTCCTAGTATGTGGTCTGCTTGTGGGGTTGTGAATGGCTGGATCCTGTGCTCAGACAAAGATGGCAGACTTAAAGGCATAAGGTCTGTGTTATTTGAAGCCCAAACTGGAGGAGACTTTGCACCAGGAGCAGAGCAGCAGAGAGCTTTCAGTAAACCTGTTGTGACATTTACTTTCCTGCTGACCCCCTCACAACCATGGACTGAAGGGCCATCATCCACACACTGTCTCCAACACAAGGTCAGAGCAACCCCCCCTCCACAAGAGATTTCATAGAGCAGCAGCAGCAGCAGCAGCCTTGTCTGGCAGTGTGTATGTATGTGCAAAATGAATGTAAGGTTACTGTTAGAGCTGGCGGTGTGTTAACATGTGTGATGTGCTGAGCCTGAAAAATGCATTACTGAAGCAGTAACGTGGTAAAGTCAAAGGGGAAGGCATGCAGAACATATACGCTTCATAAGCAGGTTTGCTGGTGAGACACAAAGCGATGTGCAAATGAACCACGCACAAGCACATATTGCTATATGGGCAGATCATGTCAGGTGAGTTGAATGCGCTAAAGAAGAAACAAAATGATTATAATAAAATGTCATTCACAGTCTGTGTACAGTAACCAATCAAGGTCATGCACTGACCTCCCACTGCACATCTTCCTAGAAACCCTTATTGGTGTGTTCATGTGACACATACAGCAGAGGAGTCGAGCAGACTTCTTAGAGAAGTCTCCCATGAGCTATTTTATGAAATGGTTAAATGGAGTCTGTGTCAAAAGACTGTTAGAAATCGTTATTCAAATTCTGGTGAAAAAGCCAGAACTTCAAATGGAAATCAAAGAGTTGTGATCAGACATGACACAAGTGTTCAGCGGGTGAGCTCTCCCACGTTGAGAAAGTCTGTGGAAATGAGTGGACAGTCTGAGCCAATCACCTCCAGCCTGTGTGTGCTACAGTGGGACTACACCACAGTGTTCCTCTGTCTGTAAGGGGGTGGGGGCAGCACATTGCCCGCCTTCATGGCTGCCTCCGAGAGGTACTCCTGGTTCTCTGCCACAGCGGGGCGAATGCGTCCATTCTGCCGGTAAAAGAAGCGTGTACTGCAGTCCTGCAGGTACTCGGGGTTGTGCACTGAGGATTTGGGGGGGAGACTGTGCTGCCAGTATTCAGGATTGTCAAAAGTGGCCTTCTTGGCTTTTTTATCAAACATGATGGTGCTGGTGGTGCCTGAGTGCAGAGTGTGTCCTGAATGGGAGGGGTGCAGCGTGTGGGAAGGGTAGGAGGAGTGGGGCAGGTGACCGGGGGGCAGTACATATCCACTGGATGACACTGTGTGGCTGGATGTGGATGGGACCACTGTTTGAGAAACTGTTTTTGGAGCAGAGGCTCCTGCCACAGAGATGCCCCCTGCCAGGCCGTTCTTGTCCCCAGGGTTCAGAAAGGTGTTCAGATACAGGGGTTCGTTCACATACTCCTCTTCTGTGGAGGGGGGCTGGCTCTTTGGGACAGTTCCTCCAACCACACCCACCATGTGCAGCGCGTGGCAGCCCGCGCCATCCATCACAGCATGGGCCTCTCCATTCCTCCGGCGAGTCACAAAGGGGTTTTCCTCCACAGGATTCACGTAGTCTGAATGACAGAAAAAAAGACCGATCTAACAGCACTACTTACTATAAATGTTTTTCAGTGGATATACTTGTATCTGCTACTGCATACCTGTGCTGTTCTTGTCTCTGGCTGCGGCATGCTCCTTCTCTGCTTTGGCCACTCGTTCTGCTAACAGAACCGTGGGGTCTGCACTGTAGCGCTGTGCACTGCCATCATCTCCTTCACATAAAATCAAAACAAATGAATATTTTCATTTCCAAATTTAAATAACATCCCATGCACATACCTGGAGCTGCAGAGCTAACAGTCAGCATGCTGGCCCTGGGAGAGGCCTGTTTCCTCAGTGTACCGTTACAGCGGGGATCCTCCTGGCTCCGGCTGAAGCCCCCCTGCACCACTGAGCCAAGCTCCTGCCCCGGCACACATCCCCCTGCAGAGGGCGCTCCAGGCACCACTCTGGGCAGAGAGGTCAGCATGCCCTCCATACTGAAGCTGGGGTCCTGGTATGTAAACTGGCCCTAAAGGCACACAGTCAAGACAAAGTCATGATCAGACCATAACCATTAAAGGAGCCATTGTGTGGTCACAGCAGTGACCCAGCCATGAGGGATTTCCTCTCAGTCACTCAAGATATCTCTCCATGGCTGTCACATTTCTGACAAGGTTCCATTGTATTACTCTGTTCACATTTTATCACACTTAACTTCATTTATTCGTCACCCTGGTTTATGTCAAAATTTTGAGTTTTTGTCATTGATGGGATTGACAGACATTTTGAAACTAGGAACTAGTTTGACTATTCCAATTTTCCAGAGGAGAATCAGCTGGTTAGTGGTGTTATTTATCAGCTCCTTTCAAATACAGCAGGCTGGGGAGACACATAGCAGTAGCAAACAATGTTGTGACAGCATGACTGCCAAGGACGATTTAATTAAAAGAGTTTTAATTAAAAGGCTTGGCGTGGCAGTGGTCTTTGAGCAGCAGTATCAGCGCGGGCCTGCTGTGTGCATTTGTGCTTTTGCTTCTAACTCCAAAGTGTTTGAAGAAGCAGGCTGGGCGCTTTATTCTGCTGTCTCTCTTTTATTTATCCACAGAGGTGTGTTTTCACTTGTACACTGGCCCATGCAGCGCCGGCCGTCCTGTGGTCATACTAATCAGAACACACAGTCATTGTTATTTCAGGAAGAGGCTCCTGTCAGGACGGCACAGTGGTCCATATGCAGACTACCAGGTACCAGACCCTCCTGTGTCCACAGATATTTTTACTTTCAAAAAAACACATTCACAAATCCTAATATATTTAGTTTTCTCTACTGGGACTCATACTGGGCTTTGCTTCCAGAAAATCAAATCTTTTACTTATTAGCTATTTGCCACCTGGTATTGAGTAATTTGAGTTAATGAGTTAAACTCCACATGCAAGTGTAGTTTTAACACACCATCATTATAACTAGGAAATCAACTACATTTTTTTCCCCCTTCGATTGCAGTTTCTATTTTTTTCCTTTCTTACTCAAAGATTAAGTTTATGGGCATAAACAAGACATACTTTAAAGCAGTGCCATTTAAAAACTCAAGTCTTGACTATATATTTACTCCAGGTCCAAACCATATTACAGATAGAAGAACAGCTGTAGAGCTCTTGATTAAAATAACCAAAATGATTCACAATGTGAAAACTTTGAAACTTGATTTGATTAAAATTAGATGACATGCTATAATAAGAAGCAACATGTTATCCTATAATCTTTAAGATTTCTTTCATAAAACTGAAAAACAAAACAAAACAAAAAAAACATATTTTGACCTTACTTTATTCTTGTGTGTGGTTGGTTTGATTACAGCTACTTGTGCCATTGTTTCTACTCCTCTATCACAAATCTCAGCTGATATTAGTCCTCACCCATCCCTGTCCGATTACACGGATCCATTTAACACTGAAAGAAAAACTATTATGAGTAAAATGTTAAAACAAAACGTGTTGAGAGAGAAAACACAGGTGGATATTGGATGAGAAAATGTTGGAGCTGCTTGGGTTTGTATGAGATTTGGATCCAAAGAAAAACATTTGAAGTATCCTGGCCGGAAAATCTCACAGTTGTAAAAAGGCAATTACCAGGGTTTTACACAGAGAAAGAGCCTGAAAACAGTGTGTGCATGGACAGGATAAGAATTGAAGTTGTGAGCATTCTTAGATCTCAATCTTTTTTTCCGTGAAGACTAGAGCTGTGGCACATGCAGCGCAAACTCATTGGTACATCACTTAAGAGGCTATCTCTGTGATGACTGTGACTGCACAGACTTAGATCATCCTGCTCCCATCATGTCTCAGTGCGCCCTACCCGCTGAGCCTCTCTCATACAATCTCTAATAAAAAAAAAAGTGATCGAAAGTTGGAACTACATGGGTTCGAAAAATATATATCCAAAAATGCTACACCAAATAATGACTCTTTGAGAAGTCGGTTTATGTAAAAAAAAATTTTTTAGCAAGTCTCTTAGGTCAGCAGAAGTACCGATGAAGAAATGTATTGGCTAAAAAAGTTGTTTCTAACGAGTTAGTGCAACTTTATTAGAACAAAGCTAAAATTAACTTCTTATTTGGGGGTTATGTGATGGTTAAACCCTGATTATTTTTCATGGAAAGGTCAGTAAGACGCCATAGAAGTTTTTTTAATTTATTTTTTTTATGGTGTGAACAAAACTCTTGAAATATCTATGTAATAAATTGCCATTACCCTGAGATAGTTCAATAGTTTGTTCATAGTGTCAAGCTGTTTAGATGCAGAGTAGCTGTGAAATTTGTTTATTATTTTTTTCATTTGTTAAAAAATGACAAAAATATACAGTAAAAAAAAATAGCATAATTTTGCAAATACTTTTTGTAAATGGGACCCAAAGCAATTAAATACAAAAATACATAATACAAATTACCTATATACTGTACTATATATAATTAATTATTAAAACACCTTATGTATTACTACAAGAGACCCAGAGACAAAATATTTACATTCAACTCTCTTAGGGGTTTACAGGCAGGTCAACAAGTTATTAAACAATTGTTTAAAAGCCATCAGTTGAACAGGGTTTTAGTTCAGTGCATTTTTCTAGAAGCTCTAGTTTTAGTGTGCCTCTTGCCTTTTTTCAAACTGTTCAAAATACAGTCATAAAAGATGTGATGGGTTTTCATTGTACTCTTGGTACATGAATCCACTGGTGACATTATCGCAGACTGCTGCTGTGTTCTTAGACCAATCCTTCATAAATTTGTATGTGCACCAATTGGATGTGCCTGAAAGAATTAATTAATGTAAGAAACGTCTAAAAAAAGCTAATCAGTTTTGGCAGTCGATAAATGTAAAAAATGTAACTATGGTTCTATGAATCCTGGATGAAACAGAACTAAGATCTCCATCTTTATACAAAGGGGGAAAAAAGAACTACAGAGATCTACTCCTGAAGCCTATATATGGACAACTAAGACCCTTGGGTGGGATGGAGAAAACAGCACAACGTCAACCACTATCAATTATTTAATGGATTAATTGACAATGGATAGGCATGTTAGGTTATAGATGACTAGGCCTGTCACAATAATGCATTTTAAAGTGTGATATACTATTATTGCAGAAGAAAATATAGATGATGCACGATAATTTTGAAACCAAACCATAAAGCGGAACTATCCCCAAAAAAGTATTCTAAAAGTACAAAATTGTCAAAAAAAAGAACTGCAAAAAAGAGATAACACAATGCAGAACTTATATAGATAGTTTGTATGTCTAATGAGTCATAAAAGTTCATAATTCAAACCTTGACAGCTTAAATCTCATTGTAGTACCTAAAAGTAACCAAAAATGCCCCACTAATATAAATAAAATGTACCCAGGATAAATATGTTATATATTGAATGAAGAGTTAATATAGTATTTATCATGACAGTCCTAGAGATGACTGCGGTAAAACATACCTTGTTGGGCTCCATGCGGGGGCGGGGCGGGTAGGCCAGAGGCGGGTATCCATGTGGGAGCAGATACTCTTCAGCGTCCATCAGCTCCTCCAGCTCTTCCTCCTCCAACAGATTCTGGAACAACTTACTGTCTGTGGGGCCAGGCAGCTTCATCCGGTCATCGCCCTGGAGACAGTGGGCCAGGGGTGGTTCAGTAAGTATTAATATAAGAATTATCTTTGAACAGAAATTGGGTGTTAAAGGACAGATTAGCAATGTTAAATATGGGTGGAAAATAATAAAAATATGTTATTGAGGTTTGGTTTTGGTTAGTAAGGGTAAAATTCAGCTGATTGGTTGTCATACTGAAAGGTTAAGTGTTAAAAAAGTAGTGTAGTTATCAATGAATAATATAGTAAATGGTGTGTCAACTTACTATCAGCACAAAAAATATGTATTTTATTTAAAAGGATTATATTTGAATAAAACTTACCTGAATGACCAGGTATCTCTGAGGGTCCCGGGCCATTCGTGTGAACTCTGCTGCCAACTCTTTGAACTTCGGCCGACTGTCTGCGTCAATCATCCAACCTGAATACACACAGAGAAAAATGTGAAATGATCAATAATGATTGTAAATGTAAAATCTGTTCCTTAAAAGTGCACTGTGTAACTTTCAGAGTGGAAGGTCCATCACCATGGAGATGATAGAATGATATCTTTTTCCATGGAAATAAGCATCAAGCCAATTTATGAGTCTGACTTGTGGAGAGGTAGGCCTGCTTACTGTAGAATGCATTTTTCTAGGTATTGTTTTGTAGCAAAAAAAATAAAATAAAAAATCTCCCAAGCATATCACCACGGGCACAAGCAGGTGCCAGGACTCTTAACAGAAAAGTTCCATAGTGGAGCTTTAAGTAACTCTACGGAGTTTCTTCTGGTAATGGGCCCACCACCTGCTTGTGCTTTTGAGTAATCCTGCATATCTTTCATTCGGGGCTTGAATGCTGCACATTTGTGTTTTTACCATCCCCTATACCCATTGCTGTTTCTTTTATTCAGCTGTTTTAGATCAAGATTGTAATTTCCAGTGAACAAAATATACAATAATAATCTACATATGCTACAATAAAACCACAACAACTTCTTTAATAGATGGACCACCCTGAGCCAGTTCATTATTAGAATCACTAAATAACAGTTTCAGGATTGTGTTTGCCAATTTTCTGCAGTTAAGTAATACAAACAACGACCTGATGTCTGTAATTCTCAGATCTGCGGGCCTTGGGGTGTTGTAATGACTCCCATTTCCAGTTTGAAGATAAATACTGTTTTTATCAGTGGAGTGGCCATATGGAGAGAAGGGCCTTTCTGCCAGTTTTTCTGAGAACAACACGGACCAGCGCCAAAGCCATCACATGACGAGCAGCAAGAGCCTTTCGACATGTCCTCGGAATGATATAATAATGTAGAGAGATGGCAGAGAAGTGGCTTTACACAGACCTATAGGATCCATATATAACTACCACCTCTGATCTGAGCACTTGTCCAATCATGACTTATCAAATAAAAAGAACACTATTGATTTTCCTAGTATTTATTACATTTTAAAATGTAATAAATACTAGGTAGGCACCGTAGACTGTATATATAAATAAACATAACTAAGCACCCTTCTGTCTGTAACTGCTGCAGTGAGCCTCATCATTTTAATCTTAAAATGTCTGTTAAATGATCCTAATGTTTTTATATCGCTATTTTGTCCGTAAATAAATTCCTGTTCCTAAAATGGAACTCTGCTCCAAATTCACTCCTATAACCGCTAGCCTTAGTCCACTTCTTTATACAATCTATGGTAGGTACTTTCAGTGCCATACTATGGAATATTTCTGATAAAGCAACAACATCTCCATGGAGACAAATAGGATAAAAACTTGCTTAAAAAAAGCCAAAATTCAGCTTTGTAGTTAAGTTGAAAGTCAAGTCAGTTAAATTTATTATACTTTTGGTTGTTTCTCTGCCTGAATATTGTCATTGGTTGATACTCACATTTGACCATGACCATGTATACGTCTATGGTGCAGATTGGTGGCTGTGGGAGACGCTCTCCCTTCTCTAACAAGTCGGGGATGTCTCTGGTGGAAATACCATCGTAAGGCTTTCCTCCAAAGGTCATCAGCTCCCAGATGGTCACGCCTAAAGACAGACACAAAAGTCATTGTACAACAAGAGAGGTAGAAGGGTACAGGTCTGTGATAAGAGTCAAATGAAACACAGTGAAGTGAAATGAATACATTAAGTTCACTAGAAAGACTTTAGGAGATCAGAAAAGATCAGACAATTTATGGAGGAAATAATACAGTGAAATATATAACAGGAGACAAGAGTCAAGGAGGCACAGGAGTACAGACCAAGTGAAGTTTTCAAATTTGCAAGTCATCTCTCCTGACGCACATCTTAATTGTTTTAATTATAATGAGTTAATAATTGACATGTAATGTAGAGAGTCTCTGCATCAGGACTACTGGGACCACAACTGAGAAATGCATGCAGTGAACTATGGGCAAGGTCAGTACACTTAATTCAAGGCTTTTGTTTATTTTAAACTTTATTAATCCAGGTAGATTGATTGAAAACAAAGCTTATTTACAACAACGACCTGGTCAAAAACATTAAGCTATCATTGATCATTTTAGCTCGTCATATCAATATTCAGACAAAGCTCTATTTTCTCTGACATTTTCTCAATGTCTGAAAAAATGAAAATAATTTTAACCCAAGATGAATAGCACAATTCAAGAAAAACAGGGGAAAAAGTAAAGAGGCACTGTGAGATTAATTTGGAATAAAAATATGTATAAATAAATATATAATATATTAGACTGTTGTTGTAGTTGTTTTTTTAATAATAAAAATGTACTCACCATAACTCCAAACATCACTCTGATGTGTGAACTTTCGATAATGAATACATTCAAGAGCCATCCATTTGATTGGCATCTGAGAAAGAAAAAACAGTAAGTACCATTAAATACATTGTGTAGACCATACAATAGACAGATAAAGACTATAATCAAAAGATATTGAGGTGAAAGACAGTCATTTCATCACAAAGCACCAGATTAGATCATTCCAGTGGTGACACATTGCACACTAGGAGTTTTTATTGTGTTGAACAGTTTCCTGCTGTGGAATTGGCTTAAATCTGTGATTAGATTTGAAGGCCTGTCTTATTGATTACAGCGCTGTAGGAGGAGGGAGGGGCCAGGTGGAGGTTAGCGCCTGTTTGTGTCTGAAAGAACAGCGGATAATAGCACACTGCTTATAGTGCGGACATGATGGACAGATGAGAGGAAGACAGACAGGAAGAGAGAAAAAAAGACTTGAAAACCAATACAAAGGATGGATAAAGATTAAGAGAGGCCAGAGACTCCCAAGGACAGATTTGTTTACTTCATTTATATTGTTCTGAGAGCTTCGTCCCCCAAAGTAAATATAACGGTCCAATAGAGCAGAAGAGGAGCCCAGAGAACGCGTTTAGTCGGGTTTACTGATGGACCCAGTCCCTCCCACAGGGTCAAAATGATGAGGCTTAGTCTCTGCTTTCATATCATGCAAATAACACTCATGTTTGGGTATCATTAGTGAGATGCAAACAAAAAAGGACGTACTAATTTAGTTAGTTTAAACAAATACTCAAAACTGAAAAATGTGGTTTGCATCTACATATGTGATTAGTAGTAGATGGTTAGAGACATTTTAAAGTTTTAACCATGTTAAAGTTTTTTCCTCTCACCATTTACTCACCCACAGTTGTCTTTGGAGTGAGTCGTGCATGTCTGAACAATCTTTAATTACTTACATTCAAGATGGAATTTTTCTGACCAAATCTTGTTTTCTGGGAGCAGGATTCAGCAGTTTTGCACAGTAATTTTGGTACAAATGAAAAAACATCTGCAACTCTTCTCTTTAATGATAAACAATGTGGGGGAGTTTCTTGGCCTTTGCGGTTTTCAATAGTCCTAAATAGACAATGTACCATGCATTTTTAACTAAACTACCCTAAAAATTTTAATTGGTTACAGCAAGTTTACGGCAACATCAGCTCCTACTGGGCACTGCAGTTTCCTAACACAGACTTGTTTTCCTTTAGTAAGTCATTTTAGATGAACATTGGACTTTAAAACACCCAAATTATGATCCACGGGTGTCATGGATTACTAACAAAGATTGCACAAAGAAGTGGATTAAGCGAGTGTGACATCACCCATAGCGTTCCGTTCCAGTGAAATGAAGCTACAGGGACGATTTTAGAGCCAATGTCCATATCAGGACTAAATAAGAAAATTAAAACCCCAGAATCACGTAGAGCGGATTAATACGAACATTTTAAGAGCAAAATGACGAGGCTCACTCCAGCAGTTACAGAGAGTGGAGACAGTATTCCAATGTAAGTCAACTGGAGATAGGGTTAGAAGGAGCTGGCAGTGCCCCTTTGCTATGTTATGTCCATTTATATATACAGTTTATGATTATAACACTATAGCAGACACAAGCACAATAGGTCTTCTTTAATGTTTTAGTAAGTTGTGATACATTTTTCTTGAATAAAAGTTTTTATATGAGTGTAACGGAGGGTTTGCCTAGAGGCTGTTGATGAAAATAACATGAAACATTGTCTTAATAATAACAAGATTTAAATATTTCACTATAATTGGTTTGAAAGAACAGAGATTTGGTATTTAGATTAGAGGTTATTTCTGATGTGAGCAAAGTCCAAGGGGAGATGGGTTTTAATATAGTCTGAAGTGCATCTGTATTGGCCTCATGAACGGTGCAGGGTTAGCAGTTGGCAGTGTTTACCTTGCCCCCATCCGCGTTGTACTCCTTCTCATTGACATCGAGCAGGCGCGCCAGGCCAAAGTCTGTGATCTTGATGTGGTTCGGGGTCTTCACCAACACGTTCCTGGCAGCGAGATCTCTGTGGACCAACCTGCGCTCCTCCAGGTACATCATCCCCTATAACACACAGTACAACACCTTATATTGGCAATAACACAAAGCAACATGACAGTGTCATTAATTCCCTAAAGAGCATGTGACTACTTTCTATTTATTATTAAATTTACCACTGACAATCATATACAGAACAGAAATAAATAATTAAAACTCACACAGGTCTGATATTAAGCCATGTTATAATGTTGTTACCAAAACATACCTGGAGTTGTGTTTTGTTTCAAGTGAATGAAACAAAACAAAACTCCAGGTATTTTTGTGATGAGGAAACAACATTACATATCATATTGGCCCTTTAAATTATGTTGCTGATCTAATAAAAAAAAAATTTGATCATGCGGACCTGATTTTTGTCCCATGAGAGTGTATGCAGATTTTAGACCCCACAATATGATACGTATAAACTGATAATACGGAAATCCTATCCAAAAAACAATCCAGATCTGATTATTTTTAAGTAATACTAATAAATTTCATCTCATGCTTGGAAAAGACATTGCTAAAATAACCTAGATACATATGTTACCACTTATATAATCTCCATTGTGAAGGATACGGGTAAGCTCATGTTTCTGCATGACAGTCTTCACAAGCACTACTGCCAACTGCTCTAATCACCCCATTAGATCATTATAATTATTTGTCTCATCATCATTATCACTACAGTGTTATTTTTATAGTGCAGTATGCCATCAATCACCTATTTGAGCGTGGAAAATCCTGGTTTATTACGAAATGCTCAGTGAAGTAAAAATAGAGAAGTTCATTAGGGTTAACCCACAGGCACAGTTCTATTGAAAACAGAATAAGAAAAATATAATCTGCTCCGATCTCACCCGATTCTTACAATTTTCTGAAACACAAGTCTGTTTGTACAAAGAACATGATAACTGTCTTGAGAACCTAAGCTTTAATTAAAGGTGCACTGTGTAACTTTTGTGGTGGAGGGTGCACCAACTGCTTGTTTTCATGTAGATGTCTTTGTTTTGCCTGGAATTTTCAACAGTATGGCTTCAAATGTATCTATTGGCAAGAAACAAAAGTGACGCTTCAAAGCCAAGTTATGGGTCAGATCTGTGAAGAGGCACCTGCACTGACAATGAGAATGCAAGGTATTTTTGAGCACTAAAAATACCTGTAATTTACTTGCTCTATGGAGATAATTAGGTGGCTTTTATTTTTCAGACATTTCCTTAGATTGCACAATGAGACATGTAGCAATTTGTGATGGAAAATTCTTGCATTCAAAAGCAAACCTTCAAAACAGTAAAAATGCTTTGTATCCGTGATTTAGAACCTCGTTTACAGCAAAATGATCCAATTTCTCCTACCATCAGAATCGTGGGGTGATGCACAAAGCAAACTAAGCAAATGTGTTACATAAGTTGAGCTTATAATGACAGATAATACAAAACAGTTTCAAATAAAAATCACTTTAATTTAACTGAATGCATACTGAAATGAAAAACAAAACCACTGGTTGGCAAGTGAACTGACTGGCTGCCTCTTGAGTTACGCACATGTCTGGTGTCCTCATTGCGCATGGACCTATTCACGGTGAACCCAATGAAAAACCGAGACAGCTAAAAAGAGATGAGCAATAACAGGAGGCACTGAGTTTGAAGTAGCAACAGAACATGAAAACAAGGTCTTCTGTGAAGCCAGAGCAAATTGGATTTATCTGGAATGGGCTGAAATGAACGGAGGAGTGCGCAGAGGAGAAGGGGGGAGGCGATATGGGAGGAGGAGGTGGAGGGGGTGTAGCGGGGGCTGCCTAAGAGGTGAGATTACATCGCTAAGGCTATAATCACACTGCCTCATTTGGCTGGTTCCCAAAGGAGAACATGTGGAATCTGAACACACCTGCGTACCCCCCTTTTACCCTCTCTCTGTCTCTCTTCCTCTCTCTCTTGCCTCATCTCCACTAAACTCTCAACATAAACCAGCAGATATAACCAGATATAAAAGGGAAACATGTAATCAGTGCTGGAAGAAGTATTCAATTTTGATAGTAGAAATACAGATACTGGAGTAAAGAAAGTAAAAGTATCACATAAACAAATCTACTTAAGTACTAAGTATTAATGTACCTGTTTAAAAATGTACTTAAATAGTAAAAAGTAAAAGTTTTGCGCACAGATTTTAAGGTCTAATAATGCTTCAAATTTGTGCTGAATATTGCTCAAAATTGTTTGTTTGTTTTTTGGTAGCTTTTGTTTGTTCAAACTATGAACATATTAAGCAGCAGGTCTCAAACCCAAACAAAAAACAAACAAACAACCCCCCCCCCAAAAAAAAAACAGTCTACTTGAAAAATTAAGTGCAGTAGGAAGCACAAATACCTGCTCTCAAATGAAGAAGTAAAAGTATCCACTTTAAATGTAAAGTGCTCTTCTTTTCTTTGTACCTCAGTGTAGTACTTTACAATTTTTACAATGCTACATTTCACCACTGAATATATATAAATTTTTGTATATGTAATTCTTAGAAATGGGAGATACAAGATCTCGCTACAAGATGAGGAAATATATTTTGAGTTACATGTCATGATAAGACAGTTAGTTTTGAGAAGCAGTGCTATAATGACACCAAAATATTAAATAAAATAAATAAAAAAATCTGTAAAAATCTTGTGTCTTTTCTTGTGAGAATTGTCTCATTCTAACCTAGTAATTCTCAAGTGAAAATAACTGCACTTGTGTGGAACAACCTCCAAAAGCAGGCAGAGATGTTCGTCTTTCCTCATTTAGCCTCCCCTCATTCACAGTCACACGGCCTTGCTCAGGTCTGCACATTCATTCACTCTGAGGTCGAGAGGAGGCTACACAGGGTTTTTAGTTTCTCTGTTCAAAAGGCTGTTATGTGTGAGGGTCCCGTTCTATCATTAAAACATATCTGTCTGTGGTGAATAAGCAGGAGATTTGTCAATACTTCACAGTACTAATAGTAAAACTAGTCTCAAAATTAAAAAGAAATTTGAGCAGATATCAGTACAGGAAGAAATACAGAACATTGGAAGTGCAGTTGTGCAAGGAGTACCCATAATGTGTCAATATTCACCGGGTCAAGCTATAAAATTTGCCCTAGCATGGACATTCTTATATGACCATGGGTTTTAGAGTGACGGGAAATTAGCACAGTTGCCACAGCAATTAAAAGACCTACATTACAATATTTCCTAATCTATGTTATAATGTTGTTTCCTCATCACAAACACAGAGTTGTGTTTTGTTTCATTCACACATGTTTAACACACAAACCCTGCATATTTAGACTAAGGCTATGTTCAGACTGCAGCCTGAAGTGACCCAAATCAAATTTTTTCACCCCATATGACCTGTATCTGATCTTTTAATGACAGTCCGAGCGACACAGATCTGATTTTTCCAAATGCGACCCAGGCCACTTGGATATGTGCTCCGATACATATCCGAGCTTTTGACATGCGACTTCAGTCTGAATGGCCAGGTCGCATTCATCAAGTAGGCACTCCACCACCGCCCCACAAAACGCCATGGCCAAAAACCTCATCCTTCTCCTTCTGCTTGTCCTCCTTAAAACAAATAAGGTCTACATGTTCTGACTCCGGTATGACAGCAACTTTAAAATCTCCAGGTGCTCAACGCCAGTGTCCATTTTTAGGCGAGTTCCGTAAACACTGAGCATGCTCTTTGTGTGTGTGACGTCGTCATGTCCACCAATGCGCATGCAGGACACTGTTGTGGCGTTTAAAGTTCACACTGGAGATCACATACAACTCGCATTTCATTGGAAATGTGAACAACATTGCAAAAAAATTGGATTTCATTAAAAAAAAAATCTGAATGAAGTGTTAAGCCCAGCAGTCTGAACACAGCCTAAATTCTTCTCTCAAACTGAAAACACTCTGTTCCACATTGTGATGTCATGTGGTAATATAGGAAGTACTCCACTGTGTTTTTAAACTCCATAAACCTTCACTAGGATCATTTAGATAATTTCAGTCCTGGAATGACCAATCTCTCTTGAACAAAAGCTGTTGTAGCTGTTGACATGAAAACGATTAGATCATGACATAAAATGATTACCGCTGCCATACCAATTCACAATTCAAAACATATGGTCAAGACATCTTATTTAAACAGGAAGCTGTCCAAACCATCAAACCAATGCAAACCAACAAGTGGCACTGGTATCAGATTTGGTTTTATAGGCTTCATTGACATGCAAAAAGCAGCACTAAAAGCATAATGGAACAATATGAATGCTACTTGCCAACAGTGCTCATGTGTGATTTGCTAATGTGCTAATGGCCACGCACTAAATGACTGTGGGGCTCTGTTAAATCCAAATCTCTGTGCGCTTGATGCATGGACTCTGCCAGTTTAGTGACAGATTCTTATTTGTACATATATCGAGGCTGGTAATCTCCTCAATTTTCAAGACAATTAAGCAGTGGAAGGAAAATGGATGACTTGGCAACTGCTGAACGTTAATATGCCAGCATGAGATTGAGATGGGGAGGAGATGGAATTGTGAGTCGCAAATAAACTTTTTTTTTCTACTTGTTTGAGCTAATTTACAGACCTCCCGAGTGGACCCGATGAGAACAGCTCCTGTAATTGCAGTAAACGTGGTTGTGGTGGTCAGAGGGGAGCTGCCGGAGATGGAAGCGGTGTGGGGTGAAGCTGGGAAAATGCACAGATTTATGACGGTATTGTCAACAGGTTTAATCCAGGACTCAATCAGGACCAAAGCAGGACCAAAGCAGGATTTAAGCAGCTAAACTAGGACAGAACGCTACTCCACTTACACATGCAGTCTAAAGTAGGAAACTATTCCATTTCCAATACCTTGATTAAAGTAACAATATACATAAACTAGAGGCCCATTGCTAACATTATTGCCATCAATACTTTGTGCACCACTCTCTTCCATTTTATAAAGAAGTTTAAATGTTTAACTCTGGGCAGATACATGAATTATGACACTTAGACTACGTTTACACTGAAACAAATCACTGTATCACCATATCACTGTATCACCGTATCGGACAAGATCTGCGACCAGACATGTCGTTTCCTATCCACACAGCTCTGAGCATATTTGTTTATGTTTTACAGAAATGAAACTTAAAAAACGCATGGTTAATTTGCATAAACTAAGCACTCAAAAAACAGCTCGCTACTGTGCGTTGATGAGGTTCAGCTTCTGTCAGACTAAAGGACAGCACTCAGTGGAATGTGTGTGTTCTTTCTGTGACAGAGGGGTGCCTGCCAGTAGTGAGTCTGTTCTGTGCTTCTATCGCGTTGGAGATGATTCATGTTAAACTTTTCAGAGATTAGACATCTACAGGTCATACACACAGACCGTATATATGAATGGACATATATTCTAGCTTCTTGGCGTTTTGGCAGTGAATTAATTTGCGGCGCATAGACCTACATCAGCGTATCAGCGCTGTCAGGCGGATCAGATCCGTACTTAAATGAATTCGTGGGAGCTGGCGGCACCAGATCGTTTTGTCTCTGGAGCAGTTTTCCATTGGATTATTGTGGACGAACACTGCATCCACAACAAAAATGACTCGAATACGTACTTGTGTGGACAGGGCCTTAGTTTGTGCTTTAGTACTTTATTGTACTGTTACTGTTTGTTTCCTCTTGCTGTATTTAAGAATATGAATTGGTGTCAAGATGATGCTCTGATAAACAAAAAAAGTGTAGGCATAATAAGCTCCAGCTTCAGCCTACATCTTTTCAATCTGTGTATGTTAAACATGACTGTGGAATAATGTCAGAAAATACAGTACCTGTGACCGAAATAAATTAATCAGTAATCACATAATCAAATGCATGATGCTGTTCAGAAATTTTCACTTGGTCTGCTACAATAAAAAAAATATATACTGTATGATACCATATTTTGAGCGGCCCTATGCCATTTCAGTACACTGCTTATCTATACTTCAACATTAGAGGTGCACTATGCAATTTTTCTTTTAGGGGGTCCGCCACTTGTCTCTATGTAGATGTTATTTCTCTGCCTGGAAGATTTTAATAAGTAGTAAATCTGTCTATCTTGCATTAATTGTTCTTGATTTTATCAGCCAGCTAATGGGACCTCCATTGAGAAAGTTACATAGTCTAACTTTAAGATTTGAATAGACAAATTTAGTCACAGGTAGACATCTATAAGGATTTTCATATTTAATTTTTCATTAGGGAAGTAAGCAGTGAGGTGTAATGTGTATCCAATAGAAAGCAAGGCCGAGTGTAATTACAGTCAATGGGAGTTATTCTGTTCTGAACACTGACTCCTCCTTCGTTACTCTGGACTTTTCCCTTTCATTTTATTTTACACCAGAATCGGTTTCTCAAAGCGAGCTGCCAGGGTTTGAGTGGGGCACAGGTTGTTTATGCAGACTATTTTCTGTTATCTATGGTGAATAATGGCGCTCTCATTGGTGGGCTTTCGTGACACTAGCGCGGCATCTGCTTGACATAGCGCATGTTTAATGTATGTAGTGGATATAAAAAAAGGAGCCGGTGGGAACGCCAAGGTGATTCACTGTTTTAGGAATGAGCTGAAACCAAGCGAAGCGTTGTGGGAGAGAGGAGGAGGGGAAGCCATAATACAATAATGATGAAAGTGGTGGGCTTTCATTTCATTGTACGCTCTTGTGTCAGACTGAATTTAGGAAATGACATCAGGGGCAGGGTGAATGGGAGCGATTTGTCTTTGCGAGGAGTGGGTTAGCGCTCCGTGAGGGAAAGCCCTGTCCGGGTACATTTATTCTCTGTGATCAATGTTAAACGCCAGACAGCACAAACCTAGCGCTGAATACACAGAGACACGAAGGGAGAGGTGCAGTAATACACACGGTAAAGCAGATGTTAACTAAAATGACCAAGTATAAGTGCCGTACTCTAGAATATTATAACGAAAGAAATAACATCACCATGGCGACAAGCAGACACTCTACCAGAAGTTACATAGTAGATCTTTAAAGGTCTTATACACTATGTCACCATGGAAGAATGCCGTTACCTCTTCAAAAACATACCTGGAGTTGTGTTTTGTTACACTCCCACATGTTTGAGTAATTCTTTATTATTAGTCTGTCTACATCAGGGGTCTCCAACCTGCAGCTCGGGAGCTACCAGTAGCTCTCCACCCCCTTGAAAGTAGCTCGCCAAAGGATTTCTGAATTATACATATTGCACTGAATAACTCAAATTTGATTGATTAAATGCCTATTTCCATTGTAAATGTATAATTTTGATGTCTGATTTTGTACACTGGTAACTGAATAATGGATTATGTTTCAAAGATATCTAACTGTACCTCATCTTCACCTTACCATGGCTCTTGTATTCACAAAATTTCTGGCAACCACTAAATTAGTAGCTCTAGCATTTTTGTTTAAAAAAAAGTAACTCACAGGAGGAAAAAGGTGGGGGACCCCGGGTCTACATCTACAAAGAACAAAATGCTTGTGATGTTACAAAGTAGTAGTTTTCAAGTTAGGAGTTAGTAGAGATTGGCAATTCACAGGTTGAAAATATCAAAATGTTTCTAGTGAAGGTGTATGGAGTTAAAAAAAAAAAACAGTGGAGCAATTCCTGTATTAAAATATGATATCACAAGGTGGAACAGAGTGTTTTCTGTTTGTGTGTTAAACATGTGTGACTGAAACAAAATAATGTAATTTGGGCCCTTGTGTAAAATTGCTTAAAATGAACTTTTATGAGCTTTAATATTCTAACATTCATGCTTACCCAGAGACTGATTTTGATTGATACATGCATGGTTGAGTAATCCTGCATTGTCCCAAGTTTGAGGCTCAAAAAAAAAATCACTTTTCACCTACCCCCTATTTATTAAAACAAAATCAGACTCCAGGTCATAAGTGTAGGATCAAAATTGTCATGTAGACATTTTTCAACAATATTAACAAGTAAATGCAAATCCACTGCTTGAAACAGTGAAATGACACTCTAAAAATGTGGGGTTTAGCATTTGTGCAATTTCGAACAGCAAGTCAGTTTGTATTGTCAAGCCATTTTAGATAAATAAGGCAATTTACAATGAACAAATACAAAGTACAGAGGAAAATGCATTATGTCTTCTTTAAGGTTAAAATCTCATGTAGAAATTTTATTATTTTGACTTTAACAGGTGAAGTACTTTTTATAACACTTTCTTTGTACTTTGTCTACCGAGTTCATCTTCCTGACCATTTACTGAATGGCTTGAGGAGTCTTTATTATGGATTTGAGTCAGCAGGTCATAAGAATGATATAATGAATCACTTGGCAACAAACTCGTATTTTCAGCTGACACATTCAATACCTCTATCCACTTTTAATAAGGAGAAGCCGCAATAATAGCAGCATTTGCCAAAGAACACGGAGTTGATAAAGGGACTTTCAGGCAAATGGGAGTACTTACAACTAAATACTGTCCATAAATTACACCTCTGAATGCACTGGAAATGTTGTTGACATGTTTTTATTGACTTACTATGCACTTTTCAACTTATTTACTCCATTAATTCTTACTTTACAAAATACTTTTTAAAGGCTGCAAGCACATGTGGCTTTTTTTTGTTTGTTTGTTTGTTTGTTGAACTTCAAAGTGTAGTCTAAGATTTATTGCCCTCTGAAGAAATGCTTTTTTATTTATTTATTTATGGTCATGTCTGCCTTCAGTTTGGACATCACATCCATCAACTATGCTGCCAAAACACACTTAGCACAATCTTGTTTCTGAACACTTGAAAATAATTGCCCTCTCATCTCGTACAACATTTTATTTTTATTTTCTCCTTAAAAGTTGTGACCATTTAAAGCAACATGTCCAAACTTGGGGAAATTTTCTTGCCCTGACCAGTGGAACTCTGAACATCATTTGAGCACTTCATCTTTTTATGATCATATAATTTGTAACATTTTGTATTGGGTGTATGACATATGAAGGGAATACCATGTCTGATCCACTGCAAAGCAAATCTACTTTTGGATACAAGTAAAGTAAACCTTGAACCTTGTGGCGAGGAGTTTCTATTATTTGTGAGACAGAGATTTGTTACTTTTTGAAATTTATTTTTAAAGGAGACATACTGTGCTTGAACATGCTATATAGGTGTAATCTACAACACTCGTGGATCATTATGTTAGAATTTGGACATTTTAAATATTGATCTAAAATAATTTAATAAAAGAAACAAGTCTGCAGACTTCTGCACTAGAAAGCTGCAGTGCTCAAAGGAAGCTGATATCAAAGAGTCGCAAAGTTGTCAGCACTCCCAATGGCTACCTGTACATCGCATAGCAGATTTATTTCATTTGTACAAAGTAAATATGGAGCAATGGGGGTATACCAGTGATGGAGAACATGAGCTTTGAGCACAGCAATGACGTCTTGAATACAGGAGTAGAAGATTATTCAAACATGCATAAATTACACTAAATATAACTTCAAGAAGGTAAATGAGAAGGGAAAACATAGTTAACAAAGTTAAATGCTCTAAAATGTTGATTTTGCATAATAGGTTCTCTTTAAGCTCAGTACATGATGTTTGTGTTTCCATTAGTCGTTCAGGTAATGATCCATAGCAAAAATTTTATTCTGGACAAAGTTTTTAGAGTCACTCTAAAAACTTTTGTCCAGCTGACAAAATTGGATTTTCTTTTTCTAAACTCAATACAGATTTACATAAGCACTTGGTTAATGAATGCACAGTGGAAGTAGTGACCATAAATGGAAACGTGAACATCTGGAGCTGGGTGGGGAAAGCTGGCAGTGGAGCTAATATTTTTGCAGCCCTTCGTTCACTTGGCTCTTATGAATTAATGCATGAAGTGGTCCATTTGACCTCCCCACCTACAGAAGAGGGAGGGAAAACTCTCCAAGGCAAAGTTAGAATAGCTTACAGAACAATGAGGCTGCAAGGAGATATGCAAGGGGAGAGACACACACGGCAAGTGAAGAAGTCTAGATATTTTAGCTGCTTTAGAGGAAGACAGATACAAGTTACCTCCTTTCACATTTAAAAATGGAATTTACTGGGTTGTAACAAAAATATCAGTTAATAGGATTTACACACAGTAGTAATATAATGATATATTTGGATGTGGCCTGTCTAGTAGAAAGGAAGATCCAGTGTACTGTTGCCATGATGTTTCAGATTTCTGGCCTGAGGTATAAGGATAGTAAGGCTGTGTTTTGCTGACATAACATACGTATAAATATGCAGAGGAACAGAATTCAGCTGAAAGACATGTTGTTTACATGTCCAGATAGTACCACTCAAACTACATTGTCCATGGCCAAATACTGATCTTGGACTATAGACCAAAAACAAAAGAAGCTAAATAAAAAATGCTCTAACATCTGGATTGGAATTTGCCTTATTCTTAGCAATGTTGCTGCCCACGCAGGAAACAAAATTAGTGTAGCATGTAATATATTTCCTCTCATTGTGGTAATCCAGTTCTTGTCATTAAAGGTGCTACATTGTGCAAAATTAACTGTTTAAGCTTTAACCCGTGTTAGCATGTTGTTACCTCCTTAAAAACACACCCGAGTTGTGTTTTGTCTCATTTATGCATGTTGAGTAACCCTTTATTATCAGTCTATATCTAAGTTCAAAATGCTCTGTTCCACCTTGTGATGTCATGATGCAGTAGTTTTCATGTTCAAAACTATAGTTTACATTTTGGTCAGTAGAGATTGGCAATTCCAGGGCTAAAATTATCCAAATGATTCTAGTGAAGGTGTATGGAACTTAAAAACACAGCAGAGCACTTCCTGTATTACCAGATGACATCACAAGATAGAACAGAGTTTTCCATTTGAGAAAAGAACTTTTGTGTGTTAAACATTTGAAAATGAAACAAAACATAACTCCAAGTATATGTTTCTGATGGGGAAAAATATAATAACAGATCAGAAAATATATGGGCCATTTAAGACCTGTTTCACACAAAGTAAATGTGACAGTTTAATTATAAAAAAGTGCATTTAAAAGGTGTATTTAGGCTGGTAGTAGTGCATCCTTCACTGAATATGGGTCACTGTGAAGAGGAGATTTGGAGCACACTGCTCTATTTTAGCTCCATTCACAATCGAATAAAAGTCACACTATTCTTACTCAGGAAATCCCTGGGTAACCTTACTCACTTTCTCCTAGCATTTACACAAGAGCAAATGCCATAACTCACTTGCTGCACTGTGAATTAAGATATTACGTTTTAAATGTTAATGCTGTAATGTTGCTCTCTTCTGTCTTAGATTATTAATATTCTTTTGGAGATTCAATAATATGTCCTGTGTACTAGTGTTGTCACAATACTAAAATTTCAAACTTGACTTCAGTACTAAGGAATAGACTCAATACTCAATACAGATTCTGCTGATAGCAAAAATTAGGTTTTCTTTAGACAAAAGAAAGTGATTTTCAACATTAAAACATAGGACTTTCTTTTATATTTCCATGTGGCCTGATATTTGTGTAATCTTTTAGTCGTTCAGGTATGTTTCACAGTGGTCCATTGGCGTATACTAGGCTATGTGGTCTTATACTGGTTTCGATACAGCTCAAGATCATTCTAAAGATATTTAGGAAAGATTCATTTCTGTTCTGTGAAGGGGGCTTTAGTATCAATGCGTATCCAGTTTCAATACTAGTTTTCAATCTGATTTTCAACACTGTTTCAATCTCATTTTCAATACTTTTGACAACCCCATTGTGTACTTATCAATCAGGAAACAGGAAAACTACATCAACACAAGTAATAACTCATAAATCAAAATAACGGCAACATAGTGTAGCAAGCTTTAACCTAAAACACACAGCAACAATGGCAAGCAGATATATATGCAGATATTTTCAAATTTTTAGCTTTCTTGAAATGCAGAAATTGTGAAATTTTAGCTTCACACAGCAAAATGAATGAAAGGGTAATAGTCTTTTTGTACCCAGTCAAAAGGCCATTTATGCACCATAACAGAAAAGCGCTGATGAAGACAAAATAGTCTTCATTCAAAGTTCATTCCATGCAAATGCAATAATGTATTTATGCAAGCAGTTCTTTTGATGCTATCTTTTGGGTGATATTATGTCTTATGCAACTCTGTCTCAAACAAATCATAGTCATAAACTGATTCAGATCACTGGAGGCGACAGATGTACTTGATTTTACAGATCTAAAAGTGTGACCCAGATTGTGGCACCCATCCTGGTTTCCATTATGTCACCCTGCCAGCACCCGGCCTGCAGGCACCTTTGGGATCAGGTGGCAGATCTACAACATACGCCAACAACATGACCTTGTCCCGGGCCAGTCCCTGACAGGAGCAGAGAGGCCAGAGGGGTGAGAGGTGGAGGAGTGAGACACCAGATGGATATGTTAATGCATTTGGCAAAGCATTCAAAGTACAATTTATCTCTATTGTTCGGTCGTTTAGAAGTGGTCACAAAATACAATGGCACCAGAAATCTAATGAATTTATTGGATGTATCACTTTTTATAGCAACACTTTAGGTAGTGTCAAAGAAGGATTTATGTATTTTGAAACCGAAAGACTGGAGACATAAATTTCAAATGACCTTTAGTCATCATTATACCTTACTAAAATGCAGCTTTATACATATTGTATGACATGGACACTGTTTGTAAAAAAATCCCTAGAAGCCACTAACACTGTGAAGCTTTACACAGAAAATGCTTTACATAAAACCTTATGATCACTGACAATTATTTGCAGCCTTAAAACAAACAAAAGTGACTGAGCACATTTTCAGAAAGGTGGCTAAAAAGGGTATGATTATACAAATGTATTCTGAAATTAAATTAATTTGCCAATTATAACTAGAAATGGCATGTAAACATTTAGGTGAGTCACACTGAATGTTGTCTGTGTTTGTTTTAATGAGGCAGAGACAGAGTGAGTAATGTCTGCTCATAAAGATATACAGTTGCAGATGTGAACACTCCTATAGGAAAACACGGGAACAGAGAGAATATAGAACCAGCGTGAAGAGGGAAACTGGTCTCACTGACGCTATTCAAGTGATTATCCAAATGCAGAGCATCAAACCTCTGTGACCTTCGTCATACTGCATATTTATAGTATTGATTTAAAATGGCAATACAGCATTCAGTGGTTTTAGTTTGACTTCATTGTAAGTTTCATAATTTGTGCATTTTCTTTTTGGATATTTGTAATGAAAGAAAGAAGAAAAAGTAGGACAGTTGCTATAGCAATTAATCAAAATATAAAAAACATCAACGAACAAAAAAAAAACTAAATACAATTTCTAATCATGGCCCATTGTAAAAACTATCCCTTTTGCGCCCCTTTGAAAAGCCAAATCATTCTTCAGATTGCATGCTTATCACAGACTCTGTCTGAGATGTCTTGTGAAAACTTGTCATTTCTGTGGAGAATTGATGTTGAGCCAGAAGCTGGTACGACAAACCTAAGAGTATTTTTAATCGTATTGGAGCAGCCCCTCGCCTGGCACACTGCTAACATTTGGAGTTATGAGTCAGCAGCTGAGTAAGGCTGGTAAGGTTTAATATCTCTATCTGTAGACAGGGGACCGTGGTGTAGGCAGAGCCGTCTGTGTGAACGCCTGGATGAGGGAGCGAGAGAGGATAGCCCCAGGATGTTTGTTAAGGGGGAGCTCCAATACACACAAATGAGAAAGCTCTAAATGTTGTTCGATCTAACATCTAATGTTATTCACACTATGGGGCAAATAAGTGCAGAAATTTGGCAATTTTAAATTGAGAAAACAACTTTTGGTACTCTACAGGTGGCATATTGCATATTATTTTTGCAATATATTTCTAGTATTTCTGTTTTAAAAATGACAACACAACATACAACACAATGTTTTTGTGTATGTGTTTACTGATGAGATAGATAAAGGGACTCCATTTTGCATCTCAGCACTACTTCCTGTATTTTTTACTTTTCTATTTTTTCACGCGACTGTCTCTTGGATGTAAAACCAAAATATCTCTGTATATAATCACATATCCATGAGTTTCAGAAAGTAGAAAAATCAGAGTTGTTGCTGTAACAATTAACAATTTGAAACAAATTATTAATATTCTATAGAATTTGAATGTGGAAAAGGAAGCTGAAGCCCTTGAAAAGATCCCATTGATTTTGGACTTGGATATGTGGATATAATAGGCCTTTTCAGTGCTCATTGTATGTGATTCAGAGGAGAGATTTAAACGCAACAAAGCTGGACAGTCCACCAATCAATGGACAGAAAAACTGCCACTTACACCATTATGGCTCCTCTTTCAGGCTTCGAGTAATGAACTGTAATAGAGAAATGATAATAATGATGATGGTTGTAATTAGAGGGATAGCAGGGCAATCACGGGCTGCCATATTGGAGGCATCAGCGCCATCTATGATTGATCTAGTGATAAGATCATGTATAAGACAATGCTGAAACTGATTTCTGTCCATTTCAGCAATCTTTAATATTTGTTAAAGAATGGAATTTATTTAAGAAATAATTGTATTCGGAAACATCATAGTTAGAACGTGCAATGATGATTATCTTTGGAGACGAGAAGGCAAAATGTCTGGAGCACTGTAAGTGGAATTGCAGGGTTCTAAAGGATGGATTTGGTTTTAAGGGAAGGCCAACAGTAGGCAAAACTAAACAGTTTCACTGAGAGTTTCACTGTTTCACTGTGTGCAAGTTTCACTGGACCATGTTCCGCCAAAGTAATGTGTTATGATTATCTCCCAGCCTTGAAGAATGCGTCAAATGCAGTGGACAAATTTCCATACATAGACAGTGTAAATTGCCATAATACCTGTGTAAAACTAAATGAACAATTTCAGCAAAATGTCTAATAGAAAATTTACTCAAAAATAAAAGTGCTAATAAAAGAATCATATGTACTTCAGAACATGTTGTAAAAGATGATAAATACTAAATATGAGAGTGTTTCAACATCGTATACAAAATAAAACAAGATATTTTGTTGCTTGCAAAGTAAGTTACTTAAATAATTTCATGAGATTTGACAAGATTCAGCTGTGATATACTAGTTTCGTGCTACCTTAATACAATGTGCAATGCTTGAAAAGAACTTTCCATAGCATCCCTAGATCATCTCCTTTGTTACCATAGACTGTATAAAGAAGTGGACTAAGGGAGAGTAATGTTACCCATAGTGTTTGGCTCCAGTCAAATGAAGCTCACCAAGGTTAGTTGTTATAGAGAAAAATTTGGAGCAGAGTTCTACATTAGGAACAGGAACTGATTTACGGACATATAGTGCAATAAAAACACCAGGATCATATAGAGCAGGCCAATACGAACATTTTAAGACCAAACTGATGAGCCTGACAGCAGCACTTATGGAGAGAGGGATGACGTTTTTTCAATACAAAGTAAATTGAGGCCAGAGTTGATGGAGGCAGAAGTGTGTCCATGCTCACTTCCTATTTGAAATAAGATGGCCAGCGTGTTAGCTATGTGCATTTATATATACATTTGATGGTTCTTATTCATCCCAGTGAAGCCTAGATGCTGCTCCCTTGACCATACTAGTCTGTATGTTGCCTTTTTAGTGTCTTGTGTGTTTTTATGTGTCTGTTTTTGCAGTGTCTATTTCATTGCCTTTTATAATTATTGTTGCGTACTGCACTTTGGTCAACTGCACTGCTTTTAAAGTGCATTAGAAATAAAGTTGGATTGCATTGTATGGGGTGAGCCTCAGAGAGACAGAGGGACATATATAGCTATCAATATTTTCAGGCTTTCTACTCTGAGTCCTGGGAGTCTCAAAACTTGCTTGAATATTGTCCCATAAAAAGCTACATTGTAATGGGTGGGTCCTGTCTGGTCTGTGATAACACATTTAACAAAGCCAAATGTGACGCCCTGATCGGGACAAATGGGTGCAAGGAGGTTTTGTATCATTTTTTGAATAGTTTGGTTTCATTTCGTCAGTTGATAATGATGACACTCCTGAACAACCTTGAGCTGCGACGGCTTCCAGGAGGCGTCTGGGGAGAGTTTGAAAGAGCGACAGGCTTTTTAAATATTCATTTTTTTCAGATAAAGAACCTGCACAAAAAAGGTATGCATTCTCAGGGGCGCCAAGTCAAAGAAACAAGAAGAGAGGAAATATAAACAAATAGCTGGATAATATAGTTTTCAGATAAGAGTTACATTTATATGCAGGTGTGGGGATATCTATGTCTCTATCAAGTCTTGTGTATCTTTGGTATTTAGACATGTTTATACTTTTGTAGTGTTTTTTCTTGTTTTGCCTTGACTCTGACCAGTGGCACATATGAAATTGTTCTTGTTTTGCTAAGAATGTTCCACAATATGGCAATAATCCTGTTCACATCCACAGAGTCACCATAGGTGACATCACAAGGTCTTTCTCCAGATGTAAGGTCAGATCTGTGGAAAAACAACCTCAATCACAGTAATAGTGCAAGTTTTCCAATGATTTTTTAGTAACAAAAACATCAGAATTTGAATACATTTAATAAGTTTAATGCCATACCGTGGAACATTCAGAAATTTTTCACGGAGGCAAGTTGAGAGCGTAACAGATGCCAGAAAAGTTACTTAAAGCACCTTTTAACTTAACAAGACAGGGCCAATCAAAAAGGTCACTATGTACACATGTAGTCTGCTGCCATATTAAACATATTCATGATTTCATATGATGCAGAAGCTTGTAATAACCACTCATACAAGACTGTCTCCACTGACCAAGGAAGTTGAACTATGCTCAGTCTGCGGCCCATAAGATTTTACTGCTAATTGCACCGTGCTGAAAATTGCAGAGGTTAGGATCATTAGGACTTTAATAACATGTTTCATTCACTCGGATGTGATTGCTTTCTCCCTGGAGTTACACCCCTACTTGGTGTTGAGTGCCTTATTAAAGGATTTTCGTAAATGTCTTTGCACTTGTGCAAATTTAGACTTGTCAATCGATACTCACTATACTGCAAAACAAAACAGAAGGGAGTTTTAATGGCATTTATTGTACTAAATCTGTATAATGATGGAGCACAACATGCCAATATAACTGCTGCCTTGTTCATGTGCATAATTACATTACTTTAGTCTGTTTGCAATCATAAAATGTAATGCCTGCCTATTAAATTTATGTATTCTTTTATCATTTACTTAGTGGCACACAAAGGCCTCACTTGGTCCAGAAATAGAACCTGCCAATGTCTCTGCACTGTGGTCAAATAAAAACTGGACTTAAAGCCTGAGAAGTGAAGAGTACATTTATTCAGTCAAAACTATTCATTAAGAGCTTACTTCTACTTTTATTTGGGCATTCAAGATAACAGTATACCACTCACTGTTCCCTATAACTCATTGTGCTCTCAGCATTTGCCTATACCACCCAGTGGTGGCCTTAAGATGCCATCCCACAGTTCCATAGGCCAATAATATTGAAAACAGAAAGGGGGTAGCTGAAATAATAATTTAAAAAGGCTGATTTATGTTGTAATACAGTGAGTGGACAGATACATGAAATATGAGACTTAGTTTGTGCTGTAGTACTTTGTTGTTCTGTTACTGATTAGCTTGTTTCTTCCTGCTGTACTTATGAAGATGAACTGATGTCAAGATGACGCTCTGACAAAGGAATAAAGGGTAGGCATAATAAGCTTAAGCTTCAGCCTGCACCTTTTCGGTCTGTATATGTTAAATATGACTGTTTATGAATTAATGGCAAAATATACCTGTGACCGAAATAAATAAATAAATAAAATAAATAAATAAAAAAATAAAATAAATAAATCTTGAGTCTAGTCAAAACAAATTATTAGGGTCAACATTTCGGAATTAACCTTTTGGAAAAACCATAGCAAAACACAGTGTAGTCAATGGAGACAACTTTTCCCCCTATTTGGGAGTGTGTGAGATCATCAGAATCTGAAAAACAATCAATATCACAGGCTTTCTGGTTATAAATAAACTCACATGCTAAATCATTGACAACAGAGGTGAGGTGTCACTGAGGTCAGCACCTGCTTCATAACACTGTCCTTGTATTCTCACCACGTGAACACACCATCACAGCATCAGAAGATTCACAAACTCAAGGACCCACAGTGCTCCAGGAGAGATCCATGCAACAAGGCTGTAACATCCATAAATCAATGGAATCACTGCCACTTGCACCATTATGGCCTCCTCTTTCAGGTCTCGAGTAATAAACTGTAATAGAGAAATGATAATAATGATGATAGTTGTAATTACAGGCATAGTAACAGGGCAATCACAGGGTGCCATATTGGAGAAAGAACCCCACCAATGCACCAAGACAGGCCATCAAGATCCTGTTAGCACTGATACTTTGCAGTGACATCATGTTCTACATGCATCTCCATGGTTGAATATTCAGCAGTTACCATGGGGACACAAGGCACACATTAGCAAACACTGCCAAGAAAGTTTTAAGGTACTCTGAAAACTCAAGAAAAAATACAAAATGTACATTTTCAGGAGCCTGTGGTCAGTCAGCACTTTCTGGTCAGATTGTGTTCAAAAATAAAGATCAGATTAAAGTCTAATGTGAGTAACAGAGATTCTGACAGAGCAGTGCCTACCATTAGCATCACACCCCCAGGGAATCTTGATGACTGCAAAGCATCACTATCCAAGCTGTTGTTGCACTGACCCACCTGCTCCTCGGTGGGTACAACCCTCAATGTGAAGAGTCTTTATGGAAGCTGTACATTGGAATGTACGTGTATGTAGTATTAAAGTACTATTTTATGTGACATTTTATGTCACTAAGTCTAATTAAGAGAACAAAACAGCTTGCTTTCATATAAAACTGTATATATTATACTATAGTATAATGTAAAACAGATACTTATCAAGACTAAATCTATAATACTCAATTAAACATGAGTATGACTACTGAAGAAAACATAACTAAGACAACAGCTGACCTTTCCTTTACATACATGGTAATGATAAAATGGTAATTTTATGTTGAAAATTTAATTGAAAGTGCACTATGTGATTTTTTGGCCCAGGGTCCGTCTTCTGCTTGTTTCCATGGATATGTCTCTGTTCTGCCTGGAATGTTCCACAGTATGATATTAAACAGTTCCACCTAACATTTATGTGTTTACAGGTGGTTTTATACACTCAAAAATACAGATCTGACCTGTAACTTGGTCGGGTTTGGTCTCCATGAAGATAGAAAACGGCAGTGGCTCAGTTGGAGTGTTTGGCCATTGATCCAAAGATTGGCAGTTTGAAACCTGCTCTTGACACAAACATCATTGGTTGAGTGGTCAAATCCCAGAGATATCATTGTATCCTTGAGCAAGACACTTAACATACCTCACCCCCAGTGTCTGCATACACTGGTGTATGATGGGTGAGTGGTTCCTTAATTGTGGTATTGAAATCAGTATCACATTGTTAGTCTCTTAGTATCAAAATCAAGTTGACAACACTACTCTAGCATTCCAAACCTCTTATATGCAGCATGTTTAATTTTGAATTATACATGTTTCTTATTAAAATTCTCAACATTTTCATATCAGTGACTAGTGCTGTGATAAAGCCATATCTCCTTACTTTAAGCTAAATCCTAGAAGCCTCACAGGGTTAGCATGCATATGCCTGTGAGAGCCAGAGAGATGGAGGAGAGATGATGCGTTGAGATGTGTGTTGGTGTACACTGTTCCTCGGGGAAATAAATATGAAATCAGAGGTGAACCTGATCTGTAATGAGCCATGCAGAGGGAATACAGGGCAGAACCCCAACATTAAACAGGAAAAACAGATACACATATCCTGTATATGTCTGTGTGAGAGCTGCTCAGAAAATGTGCAGGTATGATGCAGGAAAGTGAAACAAAGTTGGTAAAAGTATGGTTGGTTTGTTTGAAGACTATTTCATCTTTATATAATTCTTGTATTTATTACTGAAGAAACAATAATAATAGTAAAACTTAAAGGTGCACTGTATAACTTTTCTGGTAGAGGGTCTGAAACCAGCTAATTTCCATGAAGATTATTACTGACCATGTCTACAATGTTTCACAGTATTACATTTTACTTATTTATCACCAATAAGACAAGGTAATGTTGCCCCCAGGCCAAGTTACAGGTCAGATCTGTGTAGAGGCAACCCTGGTCATATTAAAAATGCAGATTTTTCAAGATATTTCTGAGCAATAAAAACATGCCATATGTTTTGCCTTAATATTACAGGCAAAATATTTCCATGGTAGTTGACTTAACACCAGTCTCTATAAAGTTGAAAAAGAAAAGAGTGATAACCAAACTAATTCTAAATGTTGCTCATAACACAAATGTGAACTTATCAATAAGAAATATTTTACAATATTCTGTACTACTGCAATGCAATCACACAGGAGATAGTTAGGCCTTATGATTGCTTTCATTGGCACCAGTGGTGGACGTAAAAAAGTCAAAATATTAAAGTACTGTACTTAAGTATACATATTAAGTATATTATATTTAAGTATTTAAGTACTTTTTTGTGTTTTACTTCACTACATTTCTACTCCACTAGACTACTAAATATGACTGAAAAGTAAAAGGCTGTCAATTCAATTATTTCTATTAAGAAAAGTTCGGCCAAGATCTTTATCAAAATCAACACATTTGAAGCTTCATTAAATCTCAAAAAAAAAATAAAGAAAAAAACTTCTACAACTAGTTTAATGCTTTTACTTAAGTAGATTTTTTCTATGTGATACTTCTCCCTTTACTTGAGTAATCTTCTTCCACCACTGACTGACTGTATATGTAATTACATGAAAGTGAAAGGATGATGGTTCCAGACAGTGCTGTCGCTAAACTAAAGGGCTATTGACTTTATTGTTATTACTCATGTGTTGTATGTAGCCCTGTCTCCCAGTCTGCCCCATTCATCTATCCTATCAGTCCAGTCATCTAGCTGCCTCTACATGAGCCCATCCATCTCCTGAGCCTGAGTCCTGTGTGGGAGAGGGCGAGTGGTCGAGAGACACCGGGCACACTGGAGGGAGGGGTGAGAAAGAGAGAGAGAGAGAGGCCATTCCATCTTGAGTGACAGCGTGGCAGCCATATGAGTCAGGTCTAATAGCCTTTGTGTACCCTTCTGTCCTTTGCTGTGACCATCTATCTGTCTGGCACCTTGGGCATTCTCTTTGGTATGCAGAGACCATGTCCAATCTCCATTACTTTGTGTAGTTATAAGTGATAGGACTTCATGAAAGATGTTATAAGTAATCCAATTTCAATTTTATATAATGCGCAGTGTAGTTTAAATTGAGTTTTCTGATCTATGTTATAACAGTGTTTCCTCCTCATAAACATACCTTGTGTTGTGTTTTGTTTCTCTCATGTTTAGCACACAAATCCTGCATATTTATTTTGTCAAACTCCACCTTCTGATGTCATGTGGTAATACAGGAAGTGCTCCACTGTGTTTTACAACTCCATATACCTTTATTGTAATCATCTGGGTAATTTCAGCCCTGGAATTACCGATCTATACTCAACTAAGGTAAAATCTGAGCTGTTAACTGTAAAACCTGAAAACTACCACTTCATGACATCACAATCTGGAACAGAGCATTTTGAGCTTTGGGGATATAGACAGTCTAATGACTGAACTCAAACATACTGTATGTGGATGAAACAAACAAAACACAACTCCTGGTATGCTTTTGTTGAGGTAACAGCATTATAACATGGCTTAAACCTCACAAGAGTAGATTTTGCGCACTATGGGACCTTCTTTAAACAGCGAAACAAAACACTTGGCAAGCATTTTCACCTTGAGCAATATTTGTTATAAACAGCCATTCAGAACTTAGAACAAATGTATTAACCAAGCCATCAACGCAAGCAGCACATAAAGTTCTATTCACGGGTTTAATGGTAGTTGCAAACATTCAGTCATATCTGAATAGGAATTATGTAGTAACAAAAAAGCAGCACAGCATGTTAATTAGCAGAGAGGGGGCGATGTTGAGCAGGCACAGAGGGGGGACTGTGGGATTTGTATGGACTGAGGCTGGTATCAAAGACTCAGGTCTGAACAATACTTTACATGGAAGGCACACAGTCTGTCAGTTCTATGTAAAATTAACACATGAATCCATTGATCTGTGGGAAGAGGAGAAGTAGAAAGAAAGAAGTACTACGAAAAATATTGAGTGAAGTAGAAGAATCAAATGTTGGTCAGAGGAATTAACACTTCAAAACACAATATTACATCTTCTGAACGATAGAAAGTACTCAAAATGTCATTTATAAACTTGAACTAAGTGATATTGGGTTACATGAGTAAAAAAATATTTTGATATCCACATCCACATTGTATCTAAATACTATACAGAGCTGTAATTTTATTGCAGCCTTAATGCTGACTGTGTAGTAATATTAAATGTCCATGGAGATGTGCCTAGAATGTTCAACAGTATGGCCATAAACTTCTGAATTTGTTTTGCCCATGGAGATTCATATCTGTGGAGAGGCGACCCCACTCACACTTGTAGTTGAGTAAATGCAAGACAGATTAGTTTAATATGGTAATGTGGACAACTGAAACCATCATATTAACATCTCCATCGAGACAAACTGGTAGGGGACAGAAAAGTTACACACTGCACTTTTAAACTAGCCTGATTCATCAGCCGCTTTCACTTCTTGGAAACTGTCTGACATTACAGCATTAGGATTTGTTCGCTCGATGGTTGCCGTATAGATTTTTTATTCAACCACTCGCTGCTATGTGGTCGTGACGTATGTAATGCGCCAAATCCAGTAGGAAGAAGGGCAATGATATTTTTCCCCTTGATAAAATTCACCAAAATTCTCTTTGTTCCAGCTTTAAATCCTCAATCACAGGAATCGTTGCCAACACAGAATGTATGAGTTCTTCTACATCCATCTCGACCTCTTTGTTTACTGTTGTGCTGTACCACAAAAAGGAACAAGACAGGCGCTTGAGTTTGACATCATGGCTTCATAGCTCTTCACTGATTGGCTGGTACATGATCTACAACTTCTGATGTTCTTGTAAAACCCAGTGTGTGTAGTGTATTCCGATTCCTGACCTAGTCGCTGGAGAGAAATTAAATTGAGCGGAGGCACTAGGTAGCGCCAGCCTGGGTACCTTTAAACTGCAAGGAATGGCAAAAACAACAGTGTGTGTGTATATATGTTCAAATGAAACCATGCAATGACAGCTTATGTCCAGACACAGTCCATAGTTGACCTAAAATGCAAAAGAAATGTTCAGTGGAGACTTTATTATATGTATGTATAAAATGAGAAAAAAAAAAAAAAAAAACACACAAATTAATGTTGGTAATTAAGCTTCTGAGCACATCTGTATTCTTGACTGACATTTAGATACATGGATTGAGTGAGTCAAGCCTCAGGCCAAACACAGGGTCATTACTAGACATGCTGGCACAGAAATGGACTGGTGAATAGGTAATGCAGACCAATCAACACAGTAGCCCTCTGGTGAGAAAATTAACAAACATTTCAAAGGTGTAGACCACGGAAAGATCAAAGCCTGGGTTAAAAAGTAGTTAACAATTGGACTGTTGCTATAGCGATTATAATTCAAACCAATGTACAAAGCAACAAATATTCACAATATTCATGTAGTTTAACTGACATTTTTGCTTAGACGTGAAAACAGGAATCACAAAAGTAGCTTATGGGCCAATATGTCACACAGGGAGTCATTTTATATAGTTCTAGTTGAGTTCACACAAACACTCCATCATGAAAAAAAGGAAAACTACTAGAAATAACAAAATACGCATCTTTGCCAACAACATAGAACATCAACTGGATGATGTGTGCGGTGACGCGATGAGTAAATGCTATACGAAGAAACTGTATATTTGAAGTCATCAGGAGTAGTACTTCTAGGCCTTAAATCACCATAATGTTTGACTGCTGGAGCGGACTACTTGTCAAATACTTTATGATGTACTTTGACAACTTTAGACATGCGGTAGATGTGTACTTAAATATAAAGAATAACAAACCCTAGGCAAAGTAGAAGATTTGAGATGTAAGTCGACAAAATGAGAGCACTTTGATATATTGGGTTACAGCATGGGTAAAGATAAGCTAAAAATATCAATATTACAAGTAGGGGAAAAGTATGTATATGTTAAGATGAATCTACTCATTAGCATGGCTTTGGTGGCTACATTAATATTCTATGGAGATGATGGCGGCCATGACCGTAGGCGAGAGGAGAGAGAGGAGGGCTGGTGACATGCTATAGAGATCTGTCACTTGGAGGAATAAACTGGAAATATGAAAAAAAAAAATTATACATGTATATTTAAAGTGGAATTTAACACAAAAATCCAAGTGTTTATGTCTATATGGGATTTTAATAGAACTGTGTATTGTTCAAAGACATTTTCTGGAAATATTAGTGCAAAGTAGCAAAATTTGCACCTTAAAAGTGCTCAGAAAACTCAAAAATACCAAATTTTCCAGTAGTTGGTAACATCACGAAAGCCTACCCTGATTAGGGGGGCAGAGTTTGAAGCGTGGATATCTGTTTCAACCAATCGCACAGTTCCTCATACTCCAAACTCCACCCTTTCTCCCCCTCGCTCTCTCCTTTTGTCCAACTCTATTTGAAATATGGTTGTGGGCAGAGTTTAGTCCCACTTTATGTGAAAATAGCACATGATCACATAAAAGAAATAGATACACAAAACAATGCAAATGAATGAAATAAAAATGAAAATAAATTGTATATGGGAAACATCTTCTATTGTCCAGATCAATAGTACTTTGTTTTCTACAGAGCTAAAACAAAGTCTATAGCTGATAAACAGTGAACAGTTTATATTTACTCCATCGTTTAAAATGATGTTCTATAATATTGAACTGATTCTTGTCTTAAATCATACTCAGTCATACATTTTGTAAAATACATACTATATTTTTAAACTTTTAATATATGTTTGTTACTCCCATAAGAACTAACTTGTATTAGCACTACATCATATCATTTGCATTGTACACTGACATGTTTATTGCCAGTTATTCACCTTGTTGACATCATTCATTTAGATCCATTGTCCGAGAGTGTGTAGGTCTCTTGTTAATAAAACTTGGTCCCAGACGGCAATGCTGTCCCCACGAGCAGCATGCAATTATTGAAAACACTAAACAAAACGCGCTGGAAACCCTAACGCTGGTAAATAATACACAATCACACCACCTCTTTATGAATTATACATGTCTAGTACTTGACAAGTGTTCACAGTGGCCAGAGCTATTTGTATTCTGTGCACTGGTGGAACAATGACTGTAGCTGGCTTTCCTTTCTCTCCAAGAGGTAATTTCTGTGATTAATTGTATACAGTAGGGATATTTGTGTAGCTCTATGTGGGGAGTTTGTCAGGATTAATGCATGTTCTGATTGCCATTGGGATAAAAAAAAACACTTTATGAGGTGTATTAGGCAGTCCAAATGTAATGGATGGTTTAATATAGCTTAAAGAAGTTGCATTGCTAAAGCTAAATGGGACTTTTGAGACTGCATGTGTAAAAGTATTTTTGAAGAGCGTGGGCAATAAAAGGCGTACCAATATTCCAACATGTTTGGTTTCTAAAATTACAATAAATGCATACATGAGCCAATGAGCCAGTGGAGAAACAGAAGTAGTTGGAAAGCGCAGTCACAGGGGCATTCTTGCATTAACAAACGTAGTACAAGATTCAGAAATAAGTACTAGGTGTATTATGTAATTTTTTTGGCTGGAGGTCCGTCACCTGCTTGTTTCTAAGGATATGTCATTGCTCTGCCTGGAATATTCCACAGTATGACATTAGATAGGTTTACATTTATTCAATAACAGGTAGTTTTATTGCTCACAAATACCTACCTCCTCCCCACAGATCTGATTTGTAACTTGGTCAAGTTTGATCTCCATGAAGATAGAAAGGTTTAATATCATACTGTGAAACATTCCAGCAATAAGTAAAAAAGCATGAAAAAAAGCATTTGGCGTACCCTCTACCAGAAAAGTTACACAATGCAGCTTTAAACCAACTACATACCACAATACATTTTTTCATTAGAGAAGTTGAAATTTCCACTTTGTATTTCAAAATTAGCCAACAAAAAAATTTCAGCAGTCATTTTGTCCTTGGTTGATTCCTGGTGTGATTTTTAAGAAAAGTAACCATTTTGAAATTCGTCATACATTTTTACACACAATTTTAGTGACCTTTAAATGAACACATTTCACTGCAGAGTTATCACACCTAACTATAATCAAACAGTACGAGTCTATTTAAAAAGTGAATGTGGCCAGATTAAAGTGACTGATAATGCAGTTGTACATCGGGCATTCTGTACTCGCGCTGCACTCCAGACTTTCTCCAACAAAGTCAAGCCTTCTTCTGAATTATTTACTGCCATTCTCTGGAGAAGCGGAGTCCACTGTCTGCTCCGACCCCACACAGCACTGCGCTTTCAAAGCAAATGTGCTGTCTCAGTCTGTACTTGTTCATTAAAGAGAACTCTAGTCAAGAGTAACTTTTAACACCTCAGAATGTACTTATTATTGCAGTTAATTACTATGATTAGTGCATCAAGGGAAAGCAATTGCCTGTGCTTTGATTTCATGCATAAACTATACATTTAAAAAAAAGCATAAAGCCAAAAGTTATCAAACCTTTTTGTCAGTCTGCTAACATTACATCCTATTTATTAATATTCATTTATGTTTTTGCAATTATAAAGCAGCAAATATTTGAGTATATTTTTCACACATTCTGCCACTTTTGTTTTGAAAATAGAAATCACAAAGTGTTTTATGGACCAGTATGTCTTATATAGTTCTAGTTGAGTTCACACAAACACTCCATCAGAGGTTAGCGTCTATAAAAATAAATAACTAAATAAGCATATTTGCCAACAATATACAGCAAACATCAACTGGGTGTGTACAGTGAAACAGGGTAAGTGCTATACTGTGCTTTAATTTCACACATAAACTATGTATGTAACAAAAAGCATACAGCCAGAAGTTGTCAACCCTTTTTTCAGTCTACTAACATGACATCCTGTTTATTCATATTCATTTATGATTTTGCAATTATTAACTTTTTGCAGTTTAAGTCTGGATGTAGTCTAAGAGTTTACAGTCTTTTTTATATTCAGAACAATACTGCAGACTGTCTTGTTCTATATTATATGGAGAATCACTGTACCACTTGTATGAGAATTTTTTTTTTTATTGTTCTTGAAACTGTTCAAGAGACACACACATTATTCAGACAAAAGCACAAAAAAGCTAAGACTCAAGTGCATTGATGACTTTGACACAAGTGCTGCATTATTGATAGATTATAGATGGTTTATATTGTGTATCGATTGAGTGTATATACTATTATGCTTTGTATATGTACGTAACACAGATTTATTAGCATGACTATGATTTTGTCTGGTCCTTACCTTGGCGATCTGCACACACCAGTTGAGCAGCAGTTGTGAGCCGATGTTGTCCTTATGCTCGTGCACGTAGTCCAGGAGGCAGCCGTGGGGCATGAGCTGAGTGACCAGCTGAATGGTGGGGCTCAGACACACCCCCAACAGGCGCACCAGGTGAGGGTGCTCCATGCTCGCCATGATCAGGGCCTCCTGGACATACACAGACACTATCAGCTATAGAGCAACAAGCAACAAGCAAAACTGGACTGTATGTAAAGGGGTTTATAATGCAACGCAGAAATGTGCAATTCTGCTGTTTCAGTCAGTATGAAAATATCTGTCACATAAATGTTTCCTTTTGTGTTCAGTTGTAAATTACGTTGGCAACCTTCCTAATTTATCATCACTTAAAAACCTGCATGGACTGGAAGTAGATAACATGTAGGATAAAATAAATTACTATTAGGCATGTCATGAAAACAAATTCTGAAGTACAATGTATCACCGAAGAAAATATAGATGATAAATGATAATATTTAAACAAATTTATGCCCCCGCCACATTAACCATAAAGTATAATTATCCCCAAAAACTACTACAAATGTACAATTTGGGTAAAAAGCTCAAACTGCAATACATAAATAGCAGAATGAAACCCTCTGGTACTTTTTTGTATCTATGTGTATGTATGTATCTAGTTTGTATCTATAATGAGTCATAGAAATTATTTATGCAGGTCTTACAGCTCAAGTCTAACTGTAGAACAGGAAAAATGGCAAAAACTTCCCCACTAGAACAAAGAAAATCTCTACGAAAAATATTGATCCTTAAAATAATGTCTCAATCAGTCATGTATTGAATAAGTCGATACAGTATTTATCGTGACAAGCCTAACAACTATATATATATATATAATATAATCAAACTGAATATTTTTGGGCGTTTTCCTTATAATTCAGGGCCCCTTTCAGCCCTCCTTACCAGCACCCCTAATTAGCAATCCTAATTAATGTGTTTAATGTCATCAACTATTAACAAAATATCCAAAGTACATATATATTATCTATCAGTTTATCTCTATTTTGTACAACAAGAGCCGGTCTGCGTACCACTGAATGTATCTCTACAATAGTGTGAGAACCACAGGGTAAGATAGCTTCCTAATTTGTACTATTCACTGTTGCTTATGTTCAAGTCAGTAGTCATTTAGTAAGTGACAAAAGACAGAGGAGAACAGGTTCAAAGAGGATGTGCATACTGTTTACAAGTCCAGACCACATCTCCAAAGATCACAAGAGCCCTTATTCTGTTTTAGCCTCCACTTTCTCTTGAACTAAGTCAGGAACAGCAGAAATATAGTCTAAACCTGACATCAAACACACTCAAAGCTTTGTAGTAAACTGTTAATATGTAAAGGTGAAGGGCCAGCTGTTTGGGACGATTTTGGGTGTATTCTATGACAAAGAGCATTTTATGATCTAATATGATTTTTGGAAATATGATGCTTATTTCAATTATGGAGGCTCAACTATTTCAGAGAGAACATGCACATTTGAATGCCTCAAACAGAATTCAAACATACAACCTTCTGGCTATGTGGCAAGTGTAGCAACCAATTACCAGTTACCACTTCATCTACTATTATTTTTAATACTAATACTGCTTCTACTGCAACTACACTAGCTACTACTAATCCTATCGTACTACTGCTACTGCTACTCCAACTACTACTACCACCTTTTGCTATTAGTACTGCTAAAAATTAGCCTGATTCATCAGGCATCATTTGACCTCACAGCATTAGAATTTGGTCGCTCGATAGTAGGCAGGTACTTTTGTTATTTAACCAATCGCTGCTATTTGGTCGTGACATATGTAATGCGCCGCTAACAGGGCTAACTGGTATACTAAGCTTTTCCCAAATCCTGTAGGAAGAAGGGCAATAACATTTTTCCCCTTGATAAAATTCACCAAACATTCTCTTTGTTCCAGCTTTAAATCCTCAATCTTGGGAATCGTTGCCAACACAGAATGTATGACTTTGTCTACATCCATCTCGACCGCTTTGTTTACTGTTGTGCTGTACCACAAAAGGGACCCAGACAGGCGCTTGAGTTTGACGTCATGGCTTCACAGCTCTTTGCTGATTGGCCGGTGTGCGGTTTACAACTTTTGGGGTTCTTGCAAACCATCTAGTGTATTCTGATTCCTGACCTAGTCGCTGGAGAGAAACAAAATTGAGCGGAGGCACTAAGGCTACGTTCAGACAGCAGGGCTTAACGCTCAATTCCGATTTTTTTGTGAAATCCGATGTTTTTGCGAGGTCGTTCACATTTCCAATTAAATGCAACTTGTATGTGACTCCAGTGTGAACAGTAAACGGCCTGAAAGTGTCCGGCATGTGCACTGGAGACACGACGACGTCAACCGCAGCGAGCGTGCTCTGTGTTTACGGAAGTTGTCCAAACATGGAGGCGAGCATTGAGCACCTGGTGATTTTAAAGTTCCTCTCGTACCGGAGCCAGAACATGAACAACTTACTTGTTTTAAAGAGGAGATTGAGAAGGAGAAGGATGAGGTTTTTGGCCATGGTGTTTTGTGGGGCAGTGGCAGCGACGTCCGTTGAAAGGAACGTGTGAATGCGGAGATGTAGCCAAGAGTGGTGAGTGGCAATGTGCATCGCTTCAGTGACACGGAGTTCATTAACAATTTTCACCTACTTCAGCGCAGAATAGTGAGGTTTGTGGCTTGTTGATAACGTGTAGGTCGGATGAATGTGCTTTGGCCGTTCAGACTGAAGTCGCATGGCAAAAGATCAGATATGTATCGGTTTCAGGAGCACATATCCAAGTGGCCTGGGTCGCATTTGAAAAAATCGTATCTGTGCCGTTCAGACTGTCATTAAAAGATCAGATACAGGTCACATAGAAGCCAAAAAATCGGATTTGGGTCACTTCAGGCTGCAGTCTGAATGTAGCCTAAGTGGCACCAGCCTGGCTAGCTAAAAGTATGCATTCACTACAACTTAAATTGCGCAACTACTATCACTGCATACATATAACCTAGATAAATAATATACGTTACACAGAGTTTAACAAGATTTAAAATTACTATATGTGAAAACTGTGTACCTATGATTTGTTTATGCTGCCCCCATGTTCAGAATAAATCAATAACTAAGAGCACATGATGTTGCAAACGTATGGCAAAATGCATATTAACTGCAATCATTCACATGAAATGCTTAACCAAACAAAAATAGAACCTTCATCCATTAGGAGCGACTGTGAAGCTACTTATCACTTGGCACCACACGCAAGTTTTATGGCTTTCTCCGACTATTCGTCACCAGATGGATAGTGGTGCAAAGTACATAAGGTAAAACAATGGGTTTGGGTGCATGCATTTGACTGAGACAGATACTATAGCAAGAGTCAAGTTTCAAAAAAACTACTGCAGTCTAGTAGAACGTATTCCCAATATACAGTAATTCTCATTTATTAGCTTGCTGGGGAAGACCTCTCCAACATTTACACTCATTGATTTGCTTATGTGGAGTACACCATTGAGTCTAAGCATGTATTTGAACTAGGGCTGGGAATCACAGGGTCTCTAATGATTCGATACCATACACAATACATGGCACACGATACAAAAATATTACGATAATCGGTATATCCCAAATGGTACTGTGTGATATAGTGCACCAAATTTCGTGCCATTGTATATGGATATGTCAGTGTTTCACACACACACATCCTATGAATCTTACGGTAGGGTCCATGGCTGTCCACAATGACCGGCTATTCTTGAGACTTGGCTCATGAAATTTGGCCTGGTGGCGATCTTTGCTTGTCTCCAAGGAAACAGGTAAGTTTAATGTCAGATTGTGGAACATTGTAGGTAAAGCTATAACATTTTCATAGAGACAAGCAGGTGGCTGACCTTACACTAGAAAAGTTACATAGCTTTAACAGAGACACAGCAGGGATGTGTAAAGAGTTGCCTCTTACTTGAATACATTTGATTTAAAAACAGATTAAAAAGTCCAGATGATTAACGTGCCTATTGAGGAAATGTTTCCTCATATTTAGCAACTTCGCAAACTCTTAAATAAATGAACTTTGCTATTACTTTTTAAATGTTTGTATTATATTCAAAATGAACTATTTGGCCATGTGGGTTTTGGGAATATTAACTGCTGCAGCATAATAAATAGTTGGATCAAAATGAGTCTGTTTGGATGAAATTCCTTTTGAAATATGAATGAAAGAACAGCTGATTATCATCTTCATTCTTGAGGGAGCTGGCAAACGAACAAATGCCCTGGAATGTAAAAAGGCCAAGTATTCACGTCTTTTATCAAATAGTGCTACGGCTAGATAAACTTGGATCACGATTAAAAGTTCATTTTCACCACCATTCTTTTTAATGGGGCTAATTTTTGATGGTTAGACACAAGAGCATACAATTTAACATAGGTTATTCATCAAAACCGATAAAAATAGAAATGCTATCTCCAAAGGTCTTCCTAGTAGGCTGTCTAACTAAGTGCAAAAACATGAACACAACTGGGTCGCTTTCGATGCATGCCTGTGTTGATGTAGTAGCGTATTTCATCTGGGTTGCATCATCAGGCTAATAATTTAGACACTTTTTCAGAGTTTAGAAATGGGTAAATGTTTCATAATAGGTCCTACTGTGCTGATGGGGCCAGTGGCGTAATGTGAGTGGTATCCCTACAGACGCTAAAATATAATGCATTATTTCAAACATCAAATGAAATACTTTGAAGTTTAAAGCAGCTTATTAAGAAGTATAACTACTTTACCAACAGTGAGAAATATTTTACACACATGTTCAGACTGTACTTACATCCATAAACTCCACGTTGGCCTTGGGTCCAGTCGCTTCATTCAAGATTTTGATGGCCACTGGGATCTTCACCGTTTCACCTTCAGGAACCCAAATTCCCTGAAGAAAACACAAGTCTACTCACCGACAGGTAATTTTTCTACATACATTTTCTATTATCTACATTAAATAGAGTGAATTAATATATTAACACCAACAAACATTTTAATATCACTGATAATAGTATTTTTTGTTAAAAGCACTAACTAAAATACACTGTATGATGCATCCAAGTGGGATAGAGATTAAATGCCAGGTGCTTGCCAGTGGATACACAATATCTGCCAATTCATGGGTTTCAGAATGATGAAAATTAAATTACCTCTTATAACTACTTCCTCTTCAAACAGCCACACTTTTTGCATTTTGGCAAATCCTCCATATTAAACGTATCCAGCTACTTTATTAATATACTGCAGATACAGTATGTCAGTATAATCTAATCTCTCATTTGTCAAGGAGTGGTCGATCATAAATGGTAATTGGTCACATTTTTATTTAGCACTTTTCCACCTTCAAGGCACTCAAAGAGTTTTAGATCAAGGAACCACTCACCCATTCATACACGCACTCACACACCAGTGTACACAGACAATGGGGGCGAGGGGGTTAGGTGTCTCACCCAAAGACATCTGTGGGAGCTGGAATCACACTCCATTGTGTGGATTTATGGATCTGACTGCTCTACCAATACGTACATATTGCAAAAATAATGATCTATATTCTCATCTATTTCTAGCACTGAGAAGACAGAGCAAGCTGGAAGTCCCGTCAGTATGGAAGTAGACTTAGAGTTGTTACATGTTTCATATACATTGACAATATGCCTGGCTGTACATCTTACTTACTTACTGTTATCTTTCCCTTTTTTACCTCATGTACCAGAAAAACTACAAAAAAATAAAAATAAAATGGCAATACTATTTTCCCCCTTTCCTGGGCTACAGCAATTTAAATAAATATGTGCGTGAAATAAATACAAATATTGATATTGTATGGCTAACCTCTGGAACTCTAAAACCAATGTTTAGTAAATAGAGGCATAATGAGAAATCCAGGAGTGTCCCACGTGCCCATAGTAGCTAAATGATGTATGTAGTAGTTTTGACCCAGATGTGAGCTGTAATATAAAAGGCTGAGTGAGGATGACACTTCCATGACATAAGTGAGACATCCTCAATATCATTTCATTGGCGTCTTCAGTGACATCCCCTCACCTCCAAGTTACACTGTTGGTGACCTCAGCTCTCATTTGCCTGGTCCCCTGTGGCTTCACTGTGTGGGCCATTACTTATTCTATTCATCCCCCGCCTCCGGACACCAGCTCATTTCCTGCCATTAATAACCCCACCGAGACCTCCTCCCATGACTTCACGGTTCAAGAAAATTATTTGCTAGGCTAGTGTCTTCATTCATACAAAAAAATGAAATAAAAAAGCAAAATGTTGGTAGTTACCCTGTAAACAGTCCCAAATGCCCCAGAACCAAGGATTTTGACCCGTTTGAGCTCGGTCTCCTTCAGGATGCGCAATTGGGCCTGGTTGGGTGCTGTGCCGCTGGGGGTTAGGGGTTCCACCAGCTGAAAGAACAAAAATAACACAGACAATGAATCTATATATAGTCAATATGGTATAACATAAGAAATGATTGGCATTAAACAGGAACTTTTTATCAGAACCAGTATAGAAAGTGCACTAGAGATTGTTTTGCATATAAATAAAACACACTGTTCTTTGTTAAATGTCCAAACATCTCACTAAATATGGTAAATGGTCACATTTTTCTATAGCGCTTTTCCACCTTGAAGGCACTCAAAGCGCTTTACAACAAGGAACCATTCACCCATTCACACACACATTCATACACCAGTGTAGACACTGTGGGCAAGGTGGGTTAAGTGTCTTGCCCAAGGACACAACGGCAGCATTCATCTGTGGGAGCTGGAATCACACCAGCCAACCTGTGGGTCAGTGGATCTGACCGCTCAACCTGTGATGTTTATGTCGAGAGCTGGATTCGAACCGCCAACCTTCAGATCAGTGGGCGAATGCTCTACCAACTGAGCTACTGCCGCCCCAAATATCATTGATGACAGTATTTTTATTTTTTTATGTGTACAAACAGCACTGACACATCAAACTAGTGGGATAGTGATTATACCAGCAGGAGCTTGCCAGTGAATACACAGCATCTGCCAATTCATGGGTTTCAGAATGATGAAAATAAGGATGGTTGCTATAGTGATTAACAATAAAAAAGGATCTATTTGAATGGGAAAATGTCGTCAAAATGTTGCATAGAATAGGGAGCTAAAACCTAAAAATGTGTTTCTGTTCCTTGCTTTTTTCAGGCAGCTTTGTTCATGCCTTGTTCTTGTTCAAGTCTATTCTAGGTGGGACTCAGACCTAAAATGCTTCAATGAAACACTTATACTAAAAAAAGTGACTAACACTCGAGGCCTTTTATGATTATGTTTTGAATCACTCACAGTTTTTGAAGTCTATGATATCCTGTGCCAAAACTTTTCACCTGATTGGAATGGCAACCTTAATGAAACATAACTGCCAGTAATTAAAGAACTAGTGATCTAAAAAGAGCAACACTTATTTGTGCTAAATCAAACCAAACAGGGCCAAACTAAGAACTGCAGAGCTTTCTAATTAATTACAAATGAATTGACTATTCAAGTTAGGTACTTCTTAACAAATTCCTGGATTTTATGAGGCCAGTAAATCAATGTTTACCAGAAAGATTCGACATTCTACAACACGTATATCAGACTCAAGCACTGATATTATCTTTGAATAAGTAGAGCAGTAAAAGATCTTAAAAACCTAAGAGAGAAGAAGTAATGAGAAGCAATAGAAGGCAGGAGAAACAGAGAGACATGTGTAACGAAAAACACAGCCCGCAGTGTCCCTCTGGCTCATAGTTACCATTTGATTAAAAACAATAGCCATTCTTCATTTAAATGGAACAACAAATCAGTGTCCACAGGCGATACACAAGCAGAGAGGGAGGTACACACACAAACACATTAACACACGCACAGAGGCACATTACATTACATTACAGCTGTACTAGTAGAGCAGGGGAGCAGTCTGTAGGGCCAGTGAGTGCAGGGAGCTGTCCATTTGCTGTGGTGCTGAAGACACACAGGAGCTGTCCATGTGTGCTGGTGCTGAACTCAAGGAAATACAGTTTATTTGAGTTTTATGTGTATGATGTTGTTGTTGTTTTTCTTTCAACAAGTTTTACATGGGACAATGCCTGGTCAGTTGAACAGATAGACAGAGATGTACCTAAATAACAAAGGATTGCAGGTTTTTGAAGGATTACAGGAAACAAAATGAACACCATCGACTGCTGTGATAAGTGATCAGTTCCTTTTTTTTTTTTTAGGAACAATTATGTGTCTTAAATGACTATAACCGTAGACATACCTTGTACAAAAAAATAAATGTTTTTGAATAGTACAAGGAAATTGGTTCATTTTACAATAAGGATACATTGTCTAAATATTTTTACTGCCAATATCACGGCTGCAAGAAAACTTAAATGAAAAAATGAATCTGAATATCTGAACTCATCTAAAGTATTGAGGGTATGAACTACTGGCTTGGATTGTCGCAATAGGCTCTATTCACGCTTATGTCACAAACCAGGAACATGTTTGGAAAGATGCAATTATAACTTCCAGTGTAGCTACCGACACTGGGCTCGCCAACCAGCTGTGATAAAACCTTTTGAAGTAAATGTGATCAGTGGTAAAATGAAGACTGCATACCTATGTGTTGTTTGGAATCATCTTGAATTTGGCGCCCTCGTCTCTTCTAATCACATGTACCCAGTGTGCTCGGAGTTGTGGGGCAGTGAGGAAATGATGAAAACTGAGGTTTGGTTGTAAATGTTGATTAGCCGAACAGAACCGAACGCTCCCATTGTACATTTAGATGAAGAAAACTGGGCCATTTTCTCATTTTTTCCTAGAACAGAGCCAGCTGGAGGTTGTAATCGCATCTTTCCAAACGTCATCCTGGTTTCTGACGTAAAAGTGAATAGAGCCTATTGTCAATCTAACATTCAAAAGAAGGTGATGATTTCCAAGACCAACTCAAGACATTTTGGTTGTAACTTTATTTAATGCTACAATGGAATTTAAGTGTGTGACTGTTCAAAAAGCGTGGTAAAAGCATACATACAGAAACACAATTTATTGTTTAATGTAAAAGATAAGATGAAACCCAAACTGTTATATGAGTGTCAGTTAAGAGGCTTTTATTACATTATTTCCTATTTTAATAGCTTTACTATCACCGCCACTGTGTCACTGATACGACTTAATCTGGCGTTGTCTAAAAGAAGAAACAAAGCGATAAGAGTTCTTGTTAAGTAATCTGGGTAATTGAGAAAGAGCCTGTGTGGAGCATGAGAGCAGTATAATAATATGCCACATCAGGACCACAGGAGTTTGTCATTACAGCACCAAGCATCAGGTATACTTCAGAACACTTGGAGCCCTTTTCAAAGCCTGTACAAGAGCAGGGAATGGGGCTCTCGTCTGCTTTTAGAACACAGGAGGAGCACTTGGTCTTCAGATGATGCTGCAGACCTGGACCATTTTCTGATACAAGGGTCCTCACTAGTAACACTATGGAAATGCCAACATCTCTATGGAAAATCTGCCATAGTATAAGTTTATGTTTTTACTTTCTTTCACTTTTACTGACTGAAGTAAAAACAGAAATATTTGTTCCTAGTTCCTACTACTTTCTATTTGAATGCAGGTGGGTCTGAAACCATACAATAACGTGCATCAAACAAACGTCCTTATTCGGGATATGCCAATTACAGCTGCTATTTTACGTAGCTGCAATTTTGTGTCCAAGCCCCGGGGCCTAAACATGACCATCTATTCAACACAATGGACTGAACTGAATGGTGTTCTAGATTAGCCTTTAGTGGATAGGTATGTTTGGTGACTCTCCCGCCCACTGGCCATGCGCAGTAGTGCTCTTCTCCCATGCAAGAATGGAAAGAGAAAAAGTTTATCATCTTAAAATAGGTTAAAAAAATAAATAAATCACCACAAAACCTTTTTTGAAAGCTGGAGATACCCTGTCAGTCAAACATGAGTTGTTTGTGATTACATTGGAAAAAACAAAAAAAAACAAAAAACTTTCTGAGCACCAAAAGGTGGCCACTAATCCAACTCAAGACAGCTCTAAAGTAGCACTAGCATATTTAGTTATTTTAATAGATAATAGTGTCTCTCAGATGTAGAACACATCTCCTCATGATTATTCTCCTATAAATCAGAACAAAATGTATAACTTCTTTTTTTTTATTTACTTTTGATACACTGGTTGTTGATTTTGTAGATATCTGTGCCACTTCTGAGCTCTCTGTGATTTTCTTTTTTACTCATAATCTGTCATGTTTGTTTTAACACCAACACGCCATGCCTTTCTCTCATTGGTTAATGTGAATGTCAATCACGACCATGGAAAATTGGGGAAACAGGACGCAGTTCCACACCTCTAGTTTTTCATAGCAATAACAAGCAACCATTGCATTGTTTCCATAGCCACTCTTACTGTAAAATGTGTAATTTCCTCTCTACAACCAACCAGTTTAGTAAATCATGTGACCATAAAGGCATATTGGCAATTTGTAATAACTACTCATCTAGAATAACTACTACTAATACTAGATATATATTTATTTTAATTGAAAGTACCACCTCACCTCTGTCTCCAAAAAGCGTCGCAGAGCTCTCTTCTTCTTGATGTTCTTGCGTCTCATGGACACTGCCATACCCAGCACCATGATGACCACCATGAAGAGACCTCCTATCACCCCCGCTGCGATCAGAGGCGTCCTGCACAAGAAGGGGGCCAGAGAGAGGAGGGAGAAAGAGGGTGAAAGAGGGTGAAAGAGGAGAGAGAGGGGGAGAGAGAATGAGTGAGAGAATGTGAGGGAGCGATAAAGCAAAGAACATCAGGACAGGTAGATTCAATTTTGGATGAAGACAGAGTTACACTGTAGTCAGGCAGCATGGCAATAGTGTTAAGGTGCTATATTACGCAAAGCTGACTCTTGTGATTTGTTAGAATGTTATTACCTCTTCAAAAACATACCTAGAGTTATGTTTTGTTTCATTAACACATGTTTGAGTTTGAGTTTACTTTTAGTCTGTCTATATCTCAAACGCTCAGGATGCTCAGACTCACCTTGTGATGTCATGAAGTGATAGATTTCAACTTAATAGTTACCTTTTAGTTTTAATTCAATAGAGATGAGCAATTCAAGAGCTGAAATTAACCAAATGATTCTAGTGAAGGTGAATGGAAATTAAAAACACAGCTGAGCACTTCTTGCATAACCACATGGAATCACAAGGTGAAACAGCGTGTTTTCTGTTTGTAGGGTTTTTAACATGTTGCGTTTGTGTGTTAAATGTGTGAATAAAACAAAACACAACTCAAGGTATGTTTTTGATAAGGAAATAACATAACATAGATCAGTAATGTTGAGCCTGACGGGGTTCTGGTAAGTCACTACCTTTAATATATGTTTGACGGATGGTGTTAACTACAGTGAAAATAACACATTCTAGAAATTTCCACTAAGGAGTAAAGTATATGTCCATTAGAAAGTACCTTCAGGCAGATATTTAAGGCAGTGATTTTCAGAATTTTGTCAAAACTGAAGAAGCGTTCTGGATAAATGACAGCTACTGGCTGACAACTCCCTCTCATAAATCTTCTTATTTGAAAATTATAAGGAATATTTTTACTTCAATGTGTTTATATAATCATTTCAGAACTATAAAAGGCATAACCTAAGAAATAGATCTCTTTCTGAAGAACTGTGAGATCAGTCGTGAAAATGGAGAAGAATTACCATTTTGAAAACATGAATAAGTGTATCTACCCGATGCAGATGTAGGTCATATTAACACACCTCCTCACCTCTTTACTTTTACTCATTTTTTTCTTACTAGGCTTCTCTATGCTACAAATATCCTCCATGGCCTCTCATTAAAACTGAGGCTGAGATCAAAAACATGGAAATAACCATCAAAGTGAATTCTAAGTGCTGTGCCAACGCTGTCATTCGAAATCAAGGTCCTCAATAATATCTGATACCCTGCACGGTACAGCTACAGCGGAATGAGCCCCGAAGAAATTGGCTTTTTCAATGTTCTGAAAAGAGCCTAATTTGGTCAAGGTACACTGGGGCTCTGTCTTAATCAGTACGAAAAGGCTGATTTGAAGTACAGGCCTGGTAAAATATTAGCACCATTACACGCTATGCTTTACTCTCTAGAAATGAGATCTAAGATTATAGCGGCAGCCAATTTAAAGTATTCTTTCATCAGCAACCATATAAGGTCAGAGTATCTACAATAATGTTTAGTCTTACAAAGATGCAATCACGTATTAGCATTGGTTGGAAGAATACTTTGATAATAGAAATAGAATACTGACTGCCTGTACAAATACAGTTGCTCAACACCATAGACTGATGTTTTAGCTTCTGATGAAGTTGAGACTGCTGACTGAATAAGAAAGGGTTTGTAAATCTTTTCCATTTTATTGTTATTATTTTTTTTTCAATCTTGGAAAATATCTCAAAGAAATGAAAGTATAAATGAAAGATGAATTGAAGTAGAATTTTTATTACTAGTAATATCAGCAATTTAGAGTTTCTGTGATCAAATATTAATTTTTGAAGAAATTGTAGCACATTTCAGATTTTGTCCTTCTAAAGTTAATTTTAGTAATTTTTATCATCATTCTGGTCCTAGTTAATTTAGAACAAGCTGGATGACTCTCCTGATGTACTTGAGTACTGATCCACTTGTGGCCACCTGGTTGGATTAATTTTTGTTGTTTGCTTTTGTAAATAAAGTATGATAAATTCAAAGTAAAGTAATGACTATGATTTTTTATTTATTTTTTTAACCTGTACAATAATACATGATTGTGCAAGATGTGATTAATTGATATTATCTTGAGCCTGTGCGTTAATGCCAGCAGAAGATGCCCTTTAGAGGTTTAGTGTAATCATGTATTTGTGATAAGCTGCGATTTGTCACGCTCAGATCCAGCCATGCCAAACAGGTGAGAGATGGAGAAGATACAGGGCTTCTGAGCATATGGGGGCGAGGGCTACTGCCTGTTACACACCAGACAGTTATCGGTCTGCTGATAAGAGCTATTCACAGGGTCAAGCTGATAGCAGTATCCCACCTGCTCTGCACAAAATCAAACAGGTTAGGAATAAAAAGGGAGCTATGCAATATTGCTAATTGTTTCTCTTGGCAGGAGAAATCCAATTTTCATTTGTTGTGCTTTTCAATTATAAGACCGGATCTTTACAATAGTCATTTTCAATTGTGCTTATGACATTCTGACTAAACAAATTTCAATTTGTAAACCCAATTTTCCACGTTATGTTTATACTTACCCAAAAGAAATGTCACTGCTGAAGTATATTTAAAGGCAATTCTGTATAATCTTTAAAAAGAATCTGTTTTATAGTTGAAAAAAATGCTATTTTAAGCTACAAACCAAAGCTACTAAGACAGGAAAGATGTATATTTTTATTAGGGTCGTTCCAATCAGAAGAAACAGAAAACGCACACCAAAATTCTTGTAGAGGTGCAAATGCAGGGAGCATCGGCCAACCGAGTGTGCAATGCATTTTTTCACCCAGGGTTGTTCCAATACCAATACTGGCATCAGCAAAAGTGCAAAGCAAAACAATTATCTGATATCACTCTGTATTTTCAGAATGAGGACCCGTAGATGCAAGGACTGCAGCTGTTGACGTCTGTTGCTAATGCTGCCACTAATGGCCCAGAGCAGGTTAAATGCAGAATATGGAGGCTGGGCAGACACTTAAAACGCTCTAATAATAACCACATCGGTACCAGCGAGTACACTAAGGTCAAGTAGTGGTATCGGATTGGATAAAAGGTATAAATAAATGGTATCAACCCTATTTTTGTAGATCTTTTGGTATTTGAATTAAACAAATGAAATTAATTGACTATGCATGTGCTAATAACTATTGCTGTTTTCTAACTGGATTTTTGGCTAAATGAATGTGTTGAGCAATGCCAGCCATTCTCTGTGCCACCTGATCCCCACCTGGCTCCTTCCTGTTTGAAATCCGTAAATCTATTTGTTGTAAACACTTAGCGGTAGTTTGTTCCATTTGCTCCCTCTCAGCCTTGGAACAAAAGCTAAAGTGCTATCAATTTATCAAGCGGCAGGCAGATCACACACACACTCAAACAAACACGCACATGCATACACACGCACACACGAACAGACACACACTGCTGGATTTTAGCCTCAGAGCCAGTCATTAATCAGAGACTTTGCTTACTGTGATGTTATTGTGTGTGTGGGTGTGTGTGTGTGTGAGTGTGTGTAGAGGTAAAGCCCAGAACAAAGGGAACCACAACTAATTATTTAGTACCTGTCCATCCAGCCAATGCAATCCTGGAGTCTCGGTCCAATACACCTGCAAAGACAGAAGGTGAAAGAAGTGCTCAAAGTCTGCAGTAAAGTTATGACTGCCTGTCCAGAGTGGGGGGTGCCCTTGTCACATCTGATCAAATACTTAAGCTTGTTGTTTGCAGTAGGCTGTGTTCACGTTCTACAGTTTGATGGTGTCGTGATCTCAGATGGCGGACAAGGGTCATTAATACTCTACGGAAGATTCACTGTTTTTGGAAGAAATATCCAAACTAGAAATCCACAAAAACTGAACCTCATTATTATTTGTTATGGATTGGCTCCACAAAGCTGCAAGATTAGTTTCATATCTAAGGGCCTGTTTACATGAGAACACTTGCAGGTAAAAGCGACAAAATATTTTATCGAAAGTGCCTTTTGTTTAGACGGTGACAACGTTTGGGGGGCTTAAAAACACAAAAATCTAAAACCACCCTCCAGAGTGGAAAAGTTGAATATGCTCCGCCATGGCATTTCCGTGTACACTACCCAAGATGCAACAAAAGCAAACCACTTTTGAGTCTTCTGTTCAGACCATCATATAAATGTAGCCTTAGAGGGCCAATATTTTGCTATTATCTGATCTATGTTAAAATGTTGTTTTCTCATTACAAACATACTTGGAGTTGTGTTTTGTTTCGTTCACACAAATCCTGCATACTTAGGCCAACTTTTTCTCTCAAACTGAAAACACTTGTGATGTCATGTGGTAATACAGAAAGTGTTCGACTGTGGTTTTAAACACCATACACATTCACTAAAATCATTTGGATAATTTCTGCCCTGAAGTTGTACATATCTACTAAACATAAAATAAAAATAAAACATGGCTGTTCACTTGAAAACTACTGCTTCATGACACAAGGTGGAAAAGAGTGTTTTGAGCTTTTGAGATGTAGACAGACTAACAATATAGGATTACTCAAACATATGTGAATGAAACAAAACACAACTCTGGGTATGTTTTTCATGAGGTAACATCATTCTAAAGTGGCTTAAATCTCATAAGAGTCCATTTTATGCAATACATGACCTTTAAAGTGTTTTTAACTGGCAACATTCATGTCACTATTGAGCACCACTTTATGATGCCATTATGAAAAAGAAATACTTCATTTTACTTCACTAAATCACTTTTGTTTATCTATTCTAACAGAAAAGATGTTGGACTGTGTGCCAGTTGTGGGTTCATGTGAACAGGCACCGTAATTACAGAGATATTAATCATAAACCAGGTCAACAAATCTGCAATCTGGCAATTAAACAGCTAATTCTAACATAGATGTCTGACCCGTCCTCCAGATCCATTTTAAACTATAGAGATATCAAAGCAGTGAGCCTGGGTTTTCTTAAAATGGGCATATATTTTATCTGAAAATGTTGCAGGAATATCAGTTATGTCTAGAACAGTTCTGAAGCTGTGATAGCAGTTCAAAGTTCATCCAGTATTTCAAGAAAAACAGACCGACTGCATACGACTGAATGAAGTAGCAGCACTGGCTTCTCAGTATGTAGTTTAAGAGTTCTCTTTTTATCTCCATATTTAGACAGATAACATCAACAAAGCCATGTGTTTATGTGACGCCTGTGGGCAAATACAGAGTAAGCAGAGAATTTTAACTTTGTTGGCTCATCCCCAAGTCTAGCTCTTAAGAATCAGTTTGGTTTCACAAGTCTGCTTCACAGTTTTTTTGTTCACCTATCCCTTCACTTATTTGTTTATGCCTGGGAAATTGCACATATTTGGTAATAGTAGGAGTAGTCAGTGGTGGAAAGTAACAAAGTACAAAAGTAAAAGTACTCCACATAAGTACATTTTTATATATAAGTATCTGTACTTTACTAGTGAAGAGAATTTTACAGCTGATATTTTTTTACTTTTACTTAATTACATTTGGAGAGCAGGTATTTGTACTTCCTACTCAACTACATTTTTTTTTAACTGAACACAGAAAAGTAAAAAGTACTTTTTTATATGATTTGAGTGGTTGTTTTAGCACATTCATGGTAACATCCTGACGTAAGGTTTTGACTTCAGTTCCTGGCTTTAAGCAAGCAAAAATATATACTTGAAATTTCACAGAACAATTAAGAAACTCTCTGATGAGAAAAAAAAATCAGCACAGTTCTTCATCAATATCACTACATTTAACACTAACGATTCATATAATCTAGATGAAAAAATATTACTTTTGACTCTAAAAAAACATTTTAAATGGGTACTTCAACACTTTTACTTAAGCAGATTTTATGATAGTTTTACTTTTGCTTGAGTAACTTTTTGCTCCTGTATCTGTACTTTTACTGAGGTGTTGACTACTTCTACTTAAGTATAACCCTAACCCTAACCCTAAGTAGTAGTAGTAGAAGACCTTATTCTGCTTTATCTATGGCACTTCATGATTTTAAACTTAAGTAGTGCGTCTTGTAGTGGGGGTTACATTTAAAGTGCACTATTCTGGTGAAGGTTCTACCACATGCTTTATTCTTTATTGCTTTGTTTTGCAATGAAAACATCTGTAACTCAATAAATGAAATACAGATATGTTTAATGCCATACTGTGAAATTCCAGGCCAAGCAATGACATCTTACAAGCAGATAGACCCCCAGGAAAAGTGCAAAACACCCAGAGACATTAGCAAAAACGTAATAATAAAAATATAAAACAAAAGAGTCGTCGATAGTCAATAAAGTGCCCGGGTCTGAGCTACTGGTAAATACATTCATCACTCTGTAGTGTTAGGAGAAAAAAAAGTGTTTAGCATCTTAAAATCTCTAAGGGTTTAACTGAAATTTCTGTGATGTGTAACGTGTGTAAATGGCATAGTTCTTACTTTTATTCCCTAACCAAATAAGACACTTTTAGCTTGGAAATTGACAGAAATGACAGAAAATATGATAAGCATGGATTCATAGTAGGAACAAAGTTGATTAAGTACAGAAATTGGCTATTACCAGAAAATGAGAAAGTATAATGCAGCACAAAATCCTCTCAGTCTACCCTGAAACAGGTGGTGCTGGAACAGAATGGCTGATTTAGTCATCTAAGGTAATTGACTACACCACACTAACCAGATATAGAGGATGACACTCAGAATCTGGTGTACTTTGACCAGTTTTAACCATAGACTGCTAGTGCTATTACAGTACTTCTACAGATACTACTATTACAATTATGACCAAAAAAAATCCTTGGTTGTAAATGTAGCAAGGTTCTCATCTTACCTTGTTAAAAACACATACCATTTTTCATTCATTAATTGAATATAAAATAGAAGTGGAAAGTAAATAATTACAAAACTTATTGTAACTTATAGACTTACTGTAAGTCGAGTTTGAGGTTATTATGTCGATTTGTATACATGTACTTGTATTTGGGATTGGGTAAAACTCCATATAACTGTACTTTTACTTGAGTACTTACCACCACTGAATAGACTTTCAAATATACACTACCAGTCAAAAGTTTGGACTCACCGTCTCATTCAATATATTTTTTTTGCATGTTTACCACTTTGTACATTTGATATACATACAGAAGACATCAAATAGCTCTACTGTTTTTTTGTTGTTGTTTTTTTTAATATATATTTTATAACCAAATAATAAATCAAATTAGTCCCCATTTGCTTTGTCGAAAAATATTTAGTAAAGTTATTTAAGTTTTTTTTTTTCTTTCCATACATCTTACTTCATATATTTGATGTCTTGTGTATGTATATCAAATGCTGAAAGCAGTAAACATATAGAGTTAAAACACTGAATGCGATAGTGAGTCCAAACTTTTGACTGGTATTGTATATACAGTGGAAGCATTTCTTCCATCCTATTAATGTCCCACACACATTTGATGCTTGCGGCGGGTGCTCTTACCCCTGGGTGCAGTTGGCGTGGCAGGGGTGGCACTCGTTGTTGGCCTCGGCGTACTTAAAGATAAAGCTGTTGGCGCCCTGCAGCCCGTCCGGACATTTCTCCACACAGTTTGGTCCATCTTTGAAGTGAAGGCACTTTATGCAATGCTCTGGGCCCTGTGGGATCACAGCACACACAAAATATAGGGTTGGTTTTCATGGAGGTAACAAAAGAACACCAGTGTATAGAAATAAAAGTCTTAAGCCTCTTTCAATACATTTGCTAAGAATATACACTGCACTTTCACTGTGGAGAATAGAGACATAAAAAAGAAAAATATTCAAATTTATTATTATTATTATAAAATCTGAATTTAAAGGTGCACTATGTAACTTTTCTCCTGTTGGTTCACCAGCCGCTTATCTCCGTTCTGTTATTGCATTGTCAGTGCTAAAAAGTATGAAGTGCTGTTAAGAAAATATCTCAAAACATGCATTTTAACTGTGAGCAGGTCACCTCTCTATGGATCTGATTTGTAACCACTTGCTTGTTTCCATGGAGATAAGTTCTTTTCCAAACAACCAAAAGTGCAGTTAACGTATTGAAGAACATACAACTTCTAATACTACTTCTGTCTGCTACCATTATACCACTGCTATTATCTCCCGTGCATTAAAAAAAAAAAAACTATTATGTTATCATAATCACACATTTCTTCTCATTCTGCAATAAAATGGCTACTTATGTACCAACTTGTGTGTGCATACACCAAACTAAACTAACTTTGCATTTTAACCAAGGTACAGAGTAAGTTGCATTTAATACTAGCTATATGAAAAGTGACTGCCCACCTGTGATGAAATAGTGTCTCATTTTGAAAGACTTGGACTTGGACATAGTGCATAAATGTCACATAAGCAAATTGAACAGGGCACTGGGGTAATTCAGAGGAGTGTATGGAAGACGGACGACAGAGAGAAGTTAGGATTTTACAGAGTTGTGCATGACAAGTGTGAATGAGAAAGAGAGAGACAGAGAAAGAGTTTGAGTAAGAGAGAAAAAGAAAGAGAGAGAGACAGGGAGAGAGAGAAGGAGGGCACATACAGACGAGACACATAAAGCAACACGAACGGAGCAACCCATAATAACCATTGCTCAAAGCACACACAATGACCACCACAATTCGTGCAGCACTGGATTTATGGAGCTAATATAAGAGAGGAAGAGGATGGGAGGAGAGAGGAAGAGGAAAGAGGAGAGGTGAGAGAGGAGGAGTAGAGGAAGGGGCTATGTTAACAGGATGCTCATTGACAAACACATTTGTACACATTATTACAAATACATTTGAATGGGCACACAAAGATACAGTTTATCTAAAGGAGTGTAAGCAGAAAGAAAAAGATGTATAAAACAGCCAGTATATTGACTAAGGCAATCTTTTAAAGCTCGGAAAGGAAATCACAGCAATTTATCCAACAATATTATGGCTATGTGTTTTCAGTCACTCAATAATCTCATCACAAGTAGTTGGAAGTAGACACTTAAAGGTAGTGTTACTGCAACTGATACTGCTGCTGCTGCTACAACTACAACTTACTACTACTACTTACAAATGACTACTTGTACAACTACTTACTACTACAACTACAACTACAACTACTTACCACTACAATTACAGCTACAACTACTTACTACAACAGCAATCACTCCTACTACTGCTACTACTGCAATTACTAGTGCTACTGCTGCTGCTACTACCACTATCGCTACTATCGCTGTTTCTACTGCTACTACGCTCCTACTACCACTACTACTGCTAGTGCTACTGCTCTTGCTACTACTTCTACTACTGCTGCTATTACTGCTACTACTGCTACTACTACTACTACTACTGCTGCTGCTAATACTACTACTATTTACCAATGTAGTAGTCATGTATTCAATTCATGTATTCAACCATGTTCAAGTTTGCTGTGCAGAGTATGATGCATTCAGCTCAGTATAATTATGCAAATTGAAATTCTCACTGCTGTTACGGGCTGCTCTGTTGAGCCTGGCACTTTGCTTTTATGAGACTCTCCCCACCCTTTACTGCTCTCTGTGCGCGACCAATAATCCTACCTCCTCATCACACGACCCCATCACCAGACTAAACTTCATCACCAGAGTAAAGCTCATCACCAGACTAAAGCTCATCACCAGACTAAACTTCATCACCGAACTAAACCCCATCACCAGACTAAACTTCATCACCAGAGTAAAGCTCATCACCAAACTAAAGCTCATCACCAGACTAAACCCCATCACCAAACTAAAGCTCATCACCAGACTAAACCCCATCACCAGACTAAACCCCATCACCAGACTAAACCCCATCACCAGACTAAACCCCATCACCAGACTAAACCCCATCACCAGACTAAAGCTCATCACCAGACTAAAGCTCATCACCAGACTAAAGCTCTTCACCAGACAAAACCTCATCACCAGACAAAACTTCATCATCAGACTAAACCCTATCACCAGACTAAACCTCATCATTAGACTAAAACATGTGTAAATGTGAACAGGCGGCGTTTGTGTTGGCGAGTGTAGACAGTGAATGCACCATATCTCAAGCAAAGACCCCTGCTGTAAATTTAAATTGGCTATCCCGGCATGATACAGGATTTCTGTTTGCTAGTGCGCTCATATATTTATATATTTTGTTTAAAATAATATCGTATGTACTACTTTGTAACTCTCAACTTTTGACTTACGCTCATCCAAAAGGCAGGAATTTCACTGTTTAAAGGAGCACTGAGTAACTTTTCTGTAAGGGGTCCATCACCTGTTTGTCTCCTTGGAGATGTTATCGCTTGTCTTATACATTCCATAATATGGTATTACATTTCTAAAAAACAAAAACATCTTGCATTTCTACAATTACGTATTTTTATTGCTCCAAAATACGTTGAAAAACTGTGAACAGCGATGCCTTTCTCTGCTATCTCCATAGAGATCGATAAGTTTACTGCATGCTGTGAAACATTTCAGGCAAAGTAATAACATCTCCATAGATACAAGCAGGTAGCAAACTCGTAATCAGAAAAAATACATCTCGAGAGCAACACCGTAGCACATCACCTCCATGATGCCACTGAAATAGGAAGTTGAAACCATAAGATGCCATGGAGATAGATGAGTTACACTGTGGAATATTTTGGCCAAAAGAACTGCAACAGGCCCGCTCACAATAGGACACCTTTGTAGTACTATAAAAACAACGATGAATAAAATGAAAACTAAATGAAAAAGAAAATCAAATAATATAAATAATTTGTGCCAAATTCATTATGTAATCACCATGGGATGCATTTTTGTTGATCAGAGTGGAACACACAGCAGGCCAACAGCATATGGGGTCCCATTAGCACATACATTCCATTGTTGTTATTCATTGTATTGTCATATATAAATGTGCTGTGTGTCCTCACATTGGGCCTATCAAATCACACTGTGTAAGCTCTAATGTAATTGCTGTGGGCTCCAGAGCAATAACACGATTGTGGTAATCCATTTGTGATTCCTGTGATGTCCGTATGACGTTTACAACAAGTCCACAAAGGTTACTCTGGGACATGAATACACACTGAAGGACTGTTACAGAGGAGAGGGGTTTCCAATGCATTCCTGTACAGCATTTCAACAATAGATTAGGTTATGAGCAGAGAGGCTAAAAGACATATTTTCAAACAGTGTAAACCAGTAAACTAGAGGGAGGTGGCGTATAGGGGTAAGGAGAGATATAGATGAATCTATTTACTACTTGCTTTTTAACAAGGCAGAAGAGGTAAAATGACTTAAAGCTGGTCATGTGATCGGGGCTGTGAGCATGAGACATTTGCTGTCCATCATGGACACTTCTGCTCAACCACTGCACCATATTATAGAGGGACAGAGGAGGTCATACTCCAACAGGCACCTACAGCTCCACTTAAACACTGATTTATGTAACAGATAACCTTCTATCATGCCAATCACTCTGGTAGGATCAATCTTTGTCAATCTTTGCACTGTTTTCTTCTTATGACCTCTTGTATATACCTGAGAGATATATTTGTATAATTTTATTTCTATATTATATTGTTTGTTATTTTGAATCCATTATTACCATTTATATTTTTGCTCTTTGTTATTATAATATATTGTGATGTGTGAGCTACTGTGTCCAAATAATTTCCCTTGTGTATCAATAAAGTTTGTCTAAGTCTAAGTCATAACATTCAGTAGCAGTATTCATGCATAGAAATAAATAATGTTATAAAACTAAGGCAATATAAGTCACCAATACAATACCCAACAATTATAGGTTTAAATTTGCACATCTCTATCACTCGGCGAGACTTTAAAAAAGAAGTTGTGTTTCTAAATGTCTATACAAACAAATAAGAGTAAAAGGTCGCATAACTTTTTCTCTTTTATAAAACTGAACTGTGCAATATTTTTAAACCTGCCTCCATCTGAACAAAAAGTACAAACACAGACATCCATCAGTCGGTTTAACCTCTGGTTCAGACAGAGCTATAATCAATATCAGGGCTGAAAGCTGTGTCTCAACTTTGAATAATGCTCCTCATCATAGTGGACCACAGGCAAAGGCTACAGCAGGGTCTGATTAATGTGGAGCAAACAGGAGCTGCTTTGAGGCCTGCACTATTTACCTCGCTAGTATTCGGAAATTTTAAGTCATGCTAAATTGTCATTACCTCCTCAAAAACATACCTGGAGTTGTGATTTGTTTCATTCACCTATGTTTGAGTAAACCTTTATTATTAGTCGGTTTACCTCTCCAAAGATCGGAATAATCTGCCTCACCTTGTGATGTCATGTACCTTTAGGTCAGCAGAGACTGGCAATTCCAGGGCTGAAATTATCCTAGATATTCTAATGAAAGCATATGGAGTTTAATAACACTGTAGAGCACTTTCTGTATTACCACATGACATCACAAGGTAGAACAAAGCGTTTTCTGTTTGCAAGAAAAACTCAGACTAAATATGCAGGATTTGTGTGTTAAACATGTGTGAATGAAACAAAACAAAACTCCAGGTATATTTGTGATGAGAGAACAACGTAATAACAGAGATCAGAAAATGGCATAATATGGGCTCTTTAAGAGGTTTATAACTTTTCTGGAGAAGGGTCCACCACCTGCTTATCTCTGTGGGGATGTTATTGCTTTGCCTGGTAGGTTCCACATTAGGACATTAAACTTATCAATTTCCATGGATACAAGCAGGTGATGCTGCCAAGCCAAGTTACACATAAGATCTGTGAAGAGTCAAGTTCGCTCACAGTGAGAATTTTTGAAGGCATCTTAAAGCATTACAAACACCCGACTGAATACATGTAACATAGTTAATGCCATACTGTGAGACATTCTACCTTTCAAAACATGTATTACAGATCAGCATTTTCAACATTTTTCTCTATAGGTCCAAATGTTTAATGTTGTGTAATTGTTGTTCCTTAATTTAATTATTTATTTAATATATCTCATACTAATGTATTTTTCTCAGTTTTCACTACCAGGTCCTGATTGTAAATGAGAATTGGCTCTCAATCAACTTATCTGGATACATAAAGGGCAAATAGTGAGATACATAGAGGTTAAGGACAATCTTTAGTTTTTCTTTAGCTATTCACGGCACATTTCTATGACAATGATAATACTGGATTAATTATAATTCCATACAATTCAAAAGCTCCATAACTCATAAAACATGGACTATATAAAAGAAGGACATTACAGTTTCTTCTTCATGTAGACTTACCGGCCCATTGCAGGTCAAAGAGTCATCCTCTGCTTTCTCGCACTGGGCGTCGCACTCCACACACACAGAGCCATTGGCGTACTCCCGGATCTCCCTGGAAACATCAGCAGAGATAAGAGTCAAGAAACTCATCTAGTGTATACAGAAGATAGAGCAGATAGGGGTAAAGCCACTTGAAATGATAACTCCATGCTCAAAGCCTGCTACCAAAATAAGAGTTGAGAGACAAGATTTCAGAGGCAATTTAATTGAATTAGCATGAAAGAAGTGATGAGATGAGCCACAACCAGTAGATAAAACCATAACACATAACATAAGAGAGATGTTGTGGTCTAAGGCTGGGAGATACTCACAACTTTTTTCTACTTTTAATATTACTTTAAAAGTATTGTTTTTTGATGAAGGTACACTGGGTAACTTTTTTTGGTGTGGTGTCTACTTGTCTTCATGGATGTGATATTGCTTTGCTTAAAATGTTCCTCAGTTGGACTTTAAACTTATTTTTCTTGTATTTATTCAATTACAGGAGTTTTTTTGTTTTTTGCTTAAAAATACCTTAAAAACATGAATTATTGAGTCGCCTCTCTGCAAATATGACGTGTAACTTTGTCTGGTGGCTTATCTTCCTAGATATTATGTCATACTGTGTGGAACATTTTAGCCAAAGTAGCAAAATCTCTAATCAAGACAAGCAGATGGCGTATCCTCATTGGACTTTTTAAGGAATTATTATTTTCAGTATAGAACCACAGCCATAGCCCATCTATCTCTCTTTTATTAGAGCACATAAAACAATTGCTATCCAACCCACTGAACACATTCAACTCTACTAAATGAAAAAGGGAAAAAAAAAGAGCATAAAGCTGAAACATGCATACCCTGAAAACTGGAAACCCAAAGTAACACACTGGAGGGCGTGCAAAAACCCGTAAGTAAATACAATGATGAAACATTATATTTTCATAATTTAAGTATTTCAACTTGGTCTGTAACAAAGATCTTAACATGTACAAAGGTCACTAACTTATAGAAGAAGCGTTGCCAAGCTGCTCCCATGAGAATTGGAGTTAATTAGCTAACTGATAGCATCACTCAGGACGGTGACACAGCAGCTGAGAGGCGGCATACCTGCGAGGGCCATACTCTTTTAAAAATCAATTAAATTAAGTGCCTTGTTATTCAATTTCTCCAATCCCTTTATAATAGCACCAGAGTGGCCAGGAACACTCATTAAATCTGACCACAATGCGACTGGCTTGGCACGCTGCCTTTGTCACCGCTGGACAAGGATAATGACTTTTGGGGGACTTCTCTCTGGTCAGCGGGGGAAAACATACTGGTTAATCTCAGCAACAGAAAAACGCAGCATGGCCCGTGGGATCCCAACCAAATGAGTAATTAATTATTCTTCATCTGGCCTTCATAAAACCTTGGCCAAGGTAAGGCTGTGTCCACATACGTGCTGCTGGAAATAGTAATAGCTCCATGATATCACTGTTGCTCAATACAGAAAAGAGAATAAAAATAAAATCAGAATGACAAAAGCTGAAATAACTATAAACTACAAAATAAATTAAAACAAAACTACAACTAAATTGTATTAGGTATACAGATGAAAAAGTGTCAGTAAGTGATATAAAAACACACAAAACATCTGATGTGGCTGTGGTAACAGGTAGGTAGTGATGGTGAGCAGAACAGGGTGGTGCTGGTAAGCCAAATACAGGTAGGGGGCGCTGGTGAGCTGGAGGACAGGTAGGCAGGGCGTGGCCCCGTGCGCAAGCATAGACTGTGACACGCAGTGACACGCCTAGCCCCCCTGCCCCACATCCTCTTCTCCATCCCTGTCAGATTTACTCCTGAACATTTCCCATGAGTCTGGTTTTGAACTGTGGCTGATCAGTGTTGTTTTGATTTCAGACAAACCCAATATTTAAAAAAAAAAAAGTGACACAGATCTCATAAAGCCACATTTTATTACCTGTACAACATGAATAGAATATCTGATATCTTACACTTTCATTGAAAATAAGCTTTCTCTGAATCAGCTGACAGCTACATACTGCTGTGATGGGGGAAGTCTGTCATTACAAGAGAGTCTTGTAAATCTAAATAGTAGCGCAGTAGATGCATTAGAGGCCTGTAATCCTCAGGCCTACAAGCAGCAGCAATGCATTGAAAACAGTCATTATTCTGAACTTGAAATCACTGCATGGGTCAGGAACACTTCCAGAGGACATGGCCTGTGAACACAGGTTGTAAAATGCATGTTAAAGCTGTGATCCAGAAAGGAGAGGATCCAGTATTCTTGGATCACACTGTATTTGATTAACATTTAAAATAGCTTTAGTCCACCTCGGTTTCCACACCTGATATGTACACTCTCCTCGTCGTTCCTTTTGGCTTTTCCCTCTTGCCTTTGCCGGGGCATTTCTGTTTCCTGGCATGCAAAAATATGTCATATAACTTGTACATTTATGCCCTTTCTGAAACAATCCAATTGTTGCACTTGGTTCCAATTAAAACACACACTAGGCAGTGAGGATTACCCTGCTGTTATTCTATAGGTTATTCATAAAGTGCTAATGCCTTTCTTTTGTTTACCAGCCATACTGCGTTAATAGTAATAAACTTAAACTTTGTGAAGCTTTATGCTTGAGAGTAGTGCAGTGCTGAGGACGTGAATGACCTGCCTAGGTCCCCTATGCTCCATACAATTAATCCAGGTGCCCTGGCTGAATGATAAACAGCAGCAGAGCGGCAGGCTGGTGATTATGACAGCCACTGCACAGTGAGACGCCACTAAATGCATTAGCTCTGTGCCAAACACAGGGCCTCTGCAGGAAATGGGCCTGTTTTGGAGAAGATTTCACATTACTGCAAAAAAGGATAGAAAGAAAGACATTTGCTTTATGGTGTTATGTACATCTGTTGTCTCTAGCTCAGGGCTTTGTTGTGCTTACATTAAAACATGGCACAGAAAAAGCTTAGTGAGGTTAAAGCTGAATGCAGCAAGCCGTACATGTCTTTGTTACAGGCAGACACACATTGTTAAATGCACACACACTGTCTAGTGTCCCTGAGCAAGGCAGCCCGCCCACAGCCCACAGTGTAGTCACAGGATGTGGCCGGGGTATCTAGCGTCAAAATCAGCCCAAGTTTTTAACTGTAAACTTATTCAAAGAAGCAACCAAACGATGAAAAACATTGTTATTAAGGGCATGTTCACACTCAATTTGGTCCTGGTTTGAGCTGTTTTTTTTTTGTTTTGTTTTGTTTTGTGAATCACTGATATTGGCCATATGATTAAGAGTAGAATTTAGGTATGATTTAGATTTTAATCATTAAGAAAACATAAGTTATGTTTTGGTAACATTAGTTGCTCACATAGCAGACTCCTGCCCCTGGACCATAGACTGTATAAAGACATGGACTAAGCGAGTGCCATGTTACTCGTAGCATTCGGCTCCGCTTAAATGAAGCTTGTGATGCTAGCAGTTACAGGGACAAATTTGAAGCCAGGCTCTACATTATGAATAGGATTTATTTAATGGGCAAGGTAGCGAGAAATAAAGAGGATCATGTAGAATGAGTTAATACGAACATTTTATGACCAAACTGACGAGGCTCACTACAGCAGTTACAGAGAGGGGTGACAATATTCCAATGTAAGTCAATGGGCACCAGGAGGAGTAACAGCCGGAAGAGTCTGCATGCAATCTTCCTATTTGAAATGTAGTGGCTAGTGCATTAGCTATGTCCATTTATACATACAGTCTATGCCCTGGACCCAGAACTGCACCAAAGAAAATTAGGCTTTATAGTCCTGGTTTAGTGTAGCCTCAGTCCTGGACTAATTCAAGTTTACTTACTTGTTTAGTCCTATTTAGTTCCAGTTTTGATGTGGTCTATGTGCAAGTGTGAACACACCCTAAGAAGATTTATAAAGAAGAGTAGCTCAGCTCTAAAATCAAATCTTTACTGTCTCCATGGGGACATCCATATCCTTGATCGCTATCAAGTCCCAAAAGCCCCCTTTCCCCATTTGTTAACACTGGTCAAAGTGAGTGAGTTACTCTTTTACAGTCAGAATTTAAATATAAATGCACACTGTTGTTGGAAAATACATTTCCACAACTTGAAATGCACTGAGAATTCCTTTAACTTAAAAACAATGAAAAGGAAAAGGTTCCCAAGACATAGTGGTAAGTAGAGAGCCACTACTACTCTCAAATTTAAAGCCATTAACACTTGGAGGAAGAACTGGTTAAAATATTGATACTCTCACTATAAATGTTTGCAAATAAAAATCATTATATCATAACAAAACTGACTGTGTTTTTAACTTATATTTGATAGTAATTGTAAGATTTGTAGGACTTCAGAAAACAGCAGGAGTTGAATCTATCCTCCAAATATCTCCCTTATAATCCCCATGCAGGCCGTCACAGAGAGCAGACAGTGGACATAGAGGGACACGGCGCAGACATAGACTGGACATATGGACTGACCCTTGGTGTAGATGGCAGGCGTCCACACAGGTGCGACCCCGGCTGAAGTATCGACAGGTGAGGCACTGGTCTGGACCTGGGCCCCAGCACCCAGCATCTGAGCACAGAGGGTCACACACCATACCCTCCCGAGCTGCAAATCACAGAGGGAGATTAGCAAACAGCATTGTGATATTCACGAATGTGGTCACTGGATACACCATTACAGGATTTTTTTTGTAATCTTATGATTATGAAGTGTGGCCACAGGAAGAGCATTAACTCAAGATCTAAATTATTTTACTATATTTGCTATTAAATTCATATTAGCACTCAAGTTATAATTTGTTTGTATATTTGTTTACTTATTCGCAATTCCCAAAATGTCAACTATATATATATATATATATATATATATATATATATATATATATGCATAAATATAGGCAAGGTTACAGGACTGTACTGCATTTGTGTTTGAATTAATTCAGTAGTAAAATTCCTAGTTCCTAATTCCTAGTTTGTGAATTTTGTTCAGTTATAATGCCAAATCTGATCTTCCAGTGAGCTCAATCACAGAGACGTATTGTGAGCAAAAATACAAAACATTTCTCCTTGCAGATGCGTAAACAGATTTGTTACATGAGCCTGTTTCTAGTGCTCTTTCATCTTTCATTCAGATCAGTTTGTGAGCAAATTCTTGTTATGTGTCACTGGTGAGACAAAACATATTTTGGCTAATGTACAAACATGTGCCATTACCAATGCCACAACTCCCAAAATTTCTAGTTGTGGAAAGTTTAAATGATATACAAAGCATCTTCACTATCACACATTACTAGCCAGGCTGGCGCCACCTAGTGCCTGAGCTCAATTCCATTTCTCTCCAGCGCCTAGGGCAGGAATCGGAATTCACTAGACGATTTGCAAGAACCCTGGAAGTTGTAGGCCGCGCACCCGGCCAACCAGCGAAGAGCTGTGAAGCCATGACTGGGTCCATTTTGTTGTACAGCACAACAGTAAACAAAGTGGTCGAGATGGATGTGGCTGAAGACAGACATTCTGTGTTGGCAATGATTCCTGAGATCGAGGATTTAAAGCCAGAACAAAGAGAATGTTTGATAAATTCTATCAAGGGGAAAGACATTATTGCGCTTCTTCCTACAGGATTTGGGAAAATCTTAATATAGTTAGCCCCGTTAGCGGTGCATTATACATCATGACCAAATAGCAGCGATTGGTTAAATTAAAAAAGTACCCACCTTCCGTCGAGCAAATGAGTCCTAAAGCTGTGAGGTCAGACGGTTTCCATGAAGTGAAACCGGCTGAATCAAGTTAACACATTACTACATCTCATTATGATACTAATACTATTGCTACTCATGGGTTTCAAGTTCTTGTTTACTGTACAAGCAACATTTTCAGTATGTGTGACCATATAAAAGATATTATGTTTTGAATAGTTAATTGCTATGGCAATGGTGTTAATTTTTCATTAGTCCGAACCTCATAGATAAACAGAACTACCAACATTAATAACCGTGTCTAAAAAAGCTACAAAACTTCAGTATTATAGTTTGTCTTTTTCCATTTATTAATTATGATCAGAGCTCAATCTTCCACTCAATCATTGTGTCTTTAGATCTCTCTTTTGTCTTCTTTTTCTAAAAACAGTGCAAGGACTACTGCCATAGCCAAATGTGCAGAGTATTTGATTCCTCCCTTGTTGAAACACTCTATTATAAATCCATTCTCCTCTGCTCTTTTCTTTTTAAAATATGTGTGAGGAGTAGGCGCTGCCCTGCTATATTTTAAGCAGTGGCCAGATGTGAGCCAGGGGGTGTATCTCAATGTCAAAGGCACACGCATGTTGTGAATGCTAAAAGATTTTGACAGAAGGATGTGGGATCATGGAGCTGTGATCTGTAAAGGACATAGAATGAGAGCAGACAAAAGCATCAATGTTGGGGCTTCAACGTCAAAAGATTTAGTATAAAAAGATCTAGTATATGAAACACTTTATAATAACTAAAGTTGAATTTGATAATGACTCAGGCAGTGCAAAATGTCTAGCAGTGACCAGATTTTAAACATGAATATTTTCTATCTTAGAACTGAAGAATGATCAGTGAAATTAGAAACAGAAATAAAATAAGATGAACATGGAACGGGAAAAGATAAATACAAAAGTTAAATCAAATCGTATTCATGTGTTTTAGATTTCTGAATAGAATATTTTGTTTTGAATTGCTATGGCAACATTGCTAATTTCCATCTAAACATCCCTGGAACGAGACTGAATAGTGGTTAAAAAGCTCACTGTTTCACAAAGAAAATAACAAAGAATAGAAATAGACCAATACACTGTAATGTTGAAATTCCTATAATGATTTTCTGTGCCCTGGTGCAATATTTGAACTAGAATGAAGTCAGGCTGTTGCTTGGTCTGTTCAGTGAATTTGAAAAAGTTCTCCACACATGCTCTTTAAGTGTGGCCCGGCTCACAGCGGGACCAGTGGCGCCCCCTGGATACTGGTATTCAGCCACTGCTCAGTCTCCTCACTGAGTCCATAACAGCTCCACACATGACCTTTAACTCAGACTGTGTCCCTGTGCACTGTATTTACATTCAGAGCCACACACTGGAGGACGTTTCTTTTTAACTCTTATGCTCTTAATGTCTTTATTATTTCTTGTGACGTCTGTAAGGTTAGTAGAGTTAAGTGCAAAGTTTGAATGGGATGTGATGTTAACTAGCCTATGTGGTATTTTGAGATGACTCATTTTACTAAAGCACACTGAAGTTCTCTATATTTAAAATTTTGCTAACAATATGTTTTTTAACTTAATTTTTTTACTTCCTGGTTGGAGATCATTAGCCTGATTCATCAGCTGGTTTCACTTCGTAAAAACTGTTTGACCTCGCAGCGTTAGAATTCGTTCATTCAATGGTTAGGAGGGTACTTTTTTCATTTAACCAATTGCTGCTACTTGGTCATGTCATATGTAATGCGCCGCTTTTGGGGCTAACTGGTATATTAAGCTTTTCCCAAATCCTGTAGGAAGAAGGGCAATAACGTCTTTCCCCTTGATAAAATTCACCAAACTTTTTCTTTGTTCCAGCTTTAAATCCTCGATCTCGGGAATCGTTGCCAACACAGAATGTATGGCTCTTCGCTGATTGGCTGGTGCTCGAAATTCCAGGGTTTCTGCAAACCGTCTAGTGTATTCGATTCCTGACCTAGTCGCTGGAGAGAAATTAAATTGAGCGGAGGCACTAGGTGGCGCCAGCCTGGGTAGGAGATCATGACATCACACTAGGGAATACCATAACTATTACCTAGCAACCCTGGGCAAAAATTTCTCTAATCTAATGTACACAGAAATTATCATCTGACAAATAAAAATATAAGAAAACATCTTTGTTTTGCTGAAATCATGTTCAGAGTGTCAGAGAAATGTCATTCTTAGGTCTAAATTGTGTCTGATTTTTTAACAGAAAAGTCTCCCTAGTGTGATCTCTTTAAAATTGAACTCTACTTCCTGTAATTTTCCAAATTTTTTTCACTTTCTTCACAAATTACTTCTTGACTGATGTAAAACTATAATTTATATTTATTGTACAACAGGTTTTATCCCACCAAATTAAGTTAAAATTAGAGTATCATAAAACCCACCATACACACTTTAATACAGCTACACACATTATTATTGTGAGAAGAGGAGTTTTGTATCCCAGATGAAAGAGCATTCAAATAATAATTTCATTCATGTTACTCTCTACAAGCTCCATTAGCATCATTCATTCAATCTACAAACCTGGCGATAGTAAGCTTTATACTTCTGAAATCACACCTGCCCCGGGGTTGGCTTACACAGATATGGCTGCTTCTTATAGACCGCAGTCATATATAGACAAGTTACAAGGGTGAAGTGTCTTGCCCAAGAGCACAATGGTTATACACTGGTCTACTGACAAACCAAACCCTGAACAATGAATATGAGGATGCAAACGATTTCTTTATTTAGTGTGTTTCTTTGCTCACTGATATAGTTTTCATATTCTTAAAAAAAAAAAATAATAATAATAAATAATAATAATAATCTTAGAATGTTAGCTGAGTAGATATGGAGCATCATTTTTTCTATGATGTAATACTACCCTGAGATTCTATTAATACAGCCATCTGTGTTTTTACAAGGAGATATGTTGTTGTTGTTTTTTTTTTGATATTTCACACTTTTTCCCTCAGATGGTTATTTTGTCCAATCATCTTCAAACATCTGCTCCTGTGGTAGTGAATCTACACATGATCCCATCTGTACATTCACAGCAGCTGGCTCTGTCTGTCTATTAGAGAGATGACAAGGCCTGTGATGACTTCTCAAATGTGTGAATTATTTACTACAGCATACATCACATTCTTTGTCTCGTAAATGGGACACTTAATCACAAGCAGAGGAGTAATTACGGTAATACATCGCTTTGAAAAAAATTAAGTTGGGAGTCTTGTGAGTTTTGAGTCGACAGTCTTTTCTGATCTTACAAAACTAAGCATGATTGGACACGGTTACTTGTCTGGGAGTATGCTGAGTGGCTGTAGTGCGAACTGTTGTTGATCTTTGGGTGTGTGTGTGTGTGTTGATGGTGAGTAAATAGCAGATGGTACAGATTGGCAGCCTCGCTTCAGTCAGTCTACCCCAGGGCAGGTCTGACTACTAGCTGCTTAGTTACCACCGGATAGCATGAATGAATAATGCAATGTAAAGCATATTTGAGTGTTCAGTGTCCACAGTGTCCAGAGCATTACATTAATCAAAAGCCTTAAATCTAAACAATTAAAATTAAAAATGTAGCATTGACCAGATCCAGCTTCTGTTAACTTGGCCCTTTGAATTCTCCATTGTGAATACTGTGAATCCCTCCCACTGAGGAGAAAGGCAAGTTATGACTTTTCTTTCTCATTAAGAAAGATTGACAGTAGAGAAACAGAGGAATTAAGAACAGAACTGAATAGAAATGTTACAAGTAGTTGTCTTTTAACACAATACAAATTCAAGTTTAAAAGTGTAGTGTGTGTCAAGAATAAGACAACTATTTTTGCCTTCCATACTTCTTGTACATTTGTTTATATCTGATGTAAAATACCAAAAATAGTTGTGTAACTAATCAGACCATTATTTGGATTACTATTGGTGTGTGTAGTAGTTCGCTACAGAAGAGATTTGGTATTGCCATGTTTCACAGTGCACCATATGCAGCTAAAGAACTTTATTCTGCACTCTCTTCTAATGTTTGTTTTATGGTTTGTTTGTATAGGGACTTTAAAGTCTTTCCTATTCTGTAAAGCACTTCGAATCGCTTTGTGTATGAATTGTAATAGCTACTCATGGGTTAGCTACTCATCCTGGTAGATGGCGGTAGATGGTACCATTTTGAGGATAGTTTACATAATATTGAGTTTTAATCTGTCTTTACTTTTCATCACTCTGAAACCCATGGATATGATTTGACTATGAACAGCACAACATTATAGGTAGTGGTAGTAACACTAGTGCACAAGCAGAATAATTTATATTTACAACAGGTTTTATCCCACCAAATTAAGTTAAAATTAGATAATCATAAAAACCATCATCATACGCTCTTTAATACACCTACACACACACACATTATTACAGTGAGATGAAGAGTTTTGTATCCCAATGAAAGAGCATTCAAATAATAATTTGACTCATGTTACTCTCTACAAGCTCCATTAGCACCATTCATTCAATCTACAAACCTGGTTGTAGTAAACATTATACTTCTGAAATCACACCTGCCCCGGGGTTGGCTTACACAGATATGACTGCCTCTTATAAATGGCATTCATATATAGACCAGTTACAAGAGTGAAGTGTCTTGTCCAAGAGCACATTGGTTATACACTGGTCTGACAAATCAAACCCTGAATAATGAATATGAGAATGCAAACAATTTCTTTATTTAGTATAGGCAGTGGTAGTAACACTTGTGCACAAGCAGACATATACAACTACTGTATGTAGTACTACTAAACACTACATGTATTTATATTGTTTCACTCACAGCATTCTTTGGGACTGCGGTTGCTACGGATCTGGACCTTCTGGTTCTCCGTCCTGAGCAGTTGGGTCCAGTTGAGGGTGTTGTGGTAGCACAGTTGGCTGTTCTCAGCGATGTGGATGTTCCCAGCACTGACCTCCTTCAGAGATTGGAACTGCAGAGATGAGATGAACTGCTGCTTCAAAATCAGCAGAGAGATGCCACTGAAAAGAGAAGAGATGGAGAAACAATAATAATATGACCAAAAATGAAAGAACTGGTGTGTAATATAATGTGGACTAAGTTTGGGTAGGAGTATCTAGCTGGAAAATAAGCCTATTTCCCATGTTTAGGTTCAAATAACTAATTGTTCCAATCATTTGTAGTAGAGGCTATAAGGGGTTGAAAACAACTAAAAGCAACTGTGAGGCCTTATGTGAGAGATTCTTTCAATGCATTTTATTTAGGGTAGTCCCGATCCAATGACTGCAGATGATCCGGTTCGGACTCAGACGTTTTGTTCTGATCAGGTATCGGATAAATAATATACGTCTCTCACACACAGCGCACACAGGACACACAGCACACACAGCACACAACAGTTTTTTTTTTGTGTGTGTTTTTTTTAACTGAGGCATGGGACTTGCTCAGGGATGTCCAGTTAGAGCGACTATCTGCCCCAACGCCTGCTGTACTAGAGGCACACTTGCGCTGGGACTTTTGGGCCGTGCTGTGCTCAGGCACTGTTGCCTGTGGTTCTGTGGCCCGTGTTCACACCTGCCACGGTACTGTAAGAATAAAGTTCCAGAAAAGTACGGTGAATCACTTAGACATTATAAATATAACAGTTATTAACGTGTGCCCCCAGAGGTACACAGAATGACCTATGGGGGTACACAAAGAGTATTATAAAACATAAGTAACATCTCATTTTTATTTGTTAAGATCTTATATTATTTGGAGATCTTAGATTAGCCTAAATGTTTCAAATATAATGCACAGGCTTCCATATAATATCAAAAATAGAAACTCTAGATTGTGCAGAATCTAGTCTCAGGGTCTGATCAGATTCTGGTCTGGTTCCTGTTTTGTCCAGTTCATTAAGTATACCAAGTTACACATTCCAAGACCAGACTGTGAAAAGTCAAGATTTTCAACTGGAGGTGCATGGTTAGAAAAGTTAATAAAATTAAAGTTTTGGACATTTGATTTTTCAAACTAAGTTCAGCCCAAATACTACACATGAAATCAACACAATCCTATCCCCCACACATCCCGGATTTTATTCTTTGCTCTTAGTTCATTTCATAATGTTTAATACATGTATCGGATCGGGACTTGGTATTGGCAGATACTCAAAATCAAATGACTCGGAGGCAAAAAAATGTGATCGGGACATCCTTAGTTAGCATCACATCTCCACTGAATGTATCAATACTATGAATATATAAACTTTGTATAGTAATGCAGATCAACTAAACAGCTAACTTCTCCTCTACATGTCTCATTATGTTCAATTTATTTCAGAAGAGCCCACACTACTGCCATGTGTACAAAGCATTTCCAGAGCTTTCCTGTGTTTTGGCTGCGTTCCCCCGTCCAGCAGGCAGCCTCATTCACCTGCGCTCACTTCACATAGAGCTGGACAAAACCGCTGTGTGGCGGTGAGCTGCGTACCTGTACAGTTGTCTGCCTCCGATAGTGGCCAGGTTGGAGAACACACTGAAGTCTGTCATGTTGTCAGGCCAGGACTGGATGTTCAAATACCCTAAACGGAAACAAGACAGAAACGTAAACACATCCTAATGAATCAGCAGCAGTCTAGTCATCCGTCAGTCTGCTGCACCGCTCTTACACACTCAGCACTCAAATAACACGACGAGAGAGAGAAAGAAAGAGGGAAGAAGAGAGGGAAGAAGGAAGAAGAGAGCTGGAGAGAAGAAGACAGAAAGAGAGAGAGAGAGGGAGAGAGAGAGAGAGACAGAGGGGGAGAGAGAGATAGAGAGAAAGAGGCAGAAAGAGACGGCGGAAGAGAGAGATAGAGGGAGAGAGACAGAAAGGGACAGAGGGAGAGAGAGATAGAGGGAGAGAGAGAGAAACAGTGGAGAGAGATAGAGGGAGAGAGAGAAAGAGACAGAAAGACAGGGGGAGAGAGAGATAGAGGGATAGAGACAGAAAGAGAGAGAGGGGGAGAGGCAGAGGAAGAGAGAGAGAGAGACAGGGGAGCGAGACAGAAAGAGAGGGAGGGTGAGAGAGATAGAGGGCGGGAGAGAGAGAAAGGGAGAGAGGGGGAGGCAAAAAAGACAGCAAGGAGAGAGAGAGAGAGAGAGGAAGAAAGAGAGACCAAAAGAGAGAGAGGGAGAGAGAGAGAAAGAGACAGGGGAGAGAGAGAGAGATAGAGGGAGAGAGACAGAAAGAGAGAGAGGGAGAGATAGAGAGAGAGAGAGAGAAAGAGACAGGGGAGAGACAGATAGAGGGAGAGAGACCGAAAGAGAGAGACGGGGAGGGGATGAGACGAAGAGAGAATAGCAAGGAAAGAGAGAGAAAGTGAGCGTAAGAGACAGACAGAGAAGAGAGATAAGAAAATATGAGGGGGTATGACGAGAGACAGGAAGAGAGAAAAAGAGAGCGAAAGGTTGGGAGAGAGAGATGAGAGCGAAGGTGCAACAGAAAAGACGGAAAGAGAGGAGAGCGACAGAGAGAGCTTTTGGAATCCAGTGCATTCCAAATACCTAAAGGACAGCACCTGGGGCTCATTTTAAGACTGCCAAGGTTTTCACCGCCAGGAAACAGTCCCTGAACTCAAGTAGCCTCATAGAAAGTTCAGACCACATTCAGACTGAATTTACAACAATGAATTTTTTTGTTTAATCTAAATGAATGCTCAAATGTTACACAGGGATTGGATACGTGTCCTTGTTCCATTATGAATTGTTTTTGTCCAGCCTTAAAAGTTCAAACATTTTCATCCCAGCCAAGTCTTATTGATTAAAGCATTTCAAATAAATCAAATAAAGTTCAAATTATAATATTGTATTGTACAATTTGTAGGTCCCCAAAGTATATATTACGTTTTTCCTGTGCATCTTCAATTAACTAAAATGACAAAATAACTACTAGTAGGAACAAAAACAATCAAACTAGTTTCAAAATAAAACTAAATCAGAGAGATTCATTAAAGGTGCATTGTGTAACTATTCTGGTGCAGGGTCCATCAAATGCTTTTCTCTATGGAAATGCCATTGCTTTGTGTGGAAGGAGACCAAAACTGACCAAGTTACAGGTCAGATCTGTGGAGAAGCAACCCCGCACACAGTCACAATGTCTGTTATTTTTGAGCTATAAAACCACATAGAATTTAATAAATGTAAAGTAGAGCTGTTTAATGACATACTCTGGAACAATTCAGACACAGCAATGACATATCTATGAAGGAAAGCATTTGGCAGACTAGAAAAGTTATATAATGCATCTTTAAAAGACTATCTCCATAATAAGCAGGTACTAACTGGGATACTCATAAACGTTTGGAAAGCACTGGTATAGAGCATTCAGTCCAGTTTATAAATTCATATGTCCTTTATATAGACCTTAAATGATTCAGAAGTCTAAATGGAGATCTGTGAAGGTAGATGGGCCGCAATTTTAATAATGAATTCAGAATTATGAAATATTTACAAGTGTGAGGGTAGGGGGTCCACTCCTCCAGCCAACCTTATAGGATAAACAAATTGAGTCCTTGGCAAAAGGCACAGTGGGGTGGAAGACTGGAGGTGAAAAGATGAATAAAGGAAGAGGTGCATAATGAAAGGAGAGGAAGAACAGAACGTCACAAATGACCTTAGCATGAAAAAACAAACAGCTGCTGCACTCACATCCCACTACAGTGAGAAGCAGAATGTGGGTACATCTGCACAGCCAGTAAAATCAGAACAAGAATTAAACTAGAATAATCAGATAACTAGATCTGCTGTGTGTTTATATGCATGTAAAGGTTTTATACTGCACAAAATTGAGTCTTGTGAGCTCTATGCCATGTTATAAATGTGTTACCTCCTCAAAAACATACCTGGAGTTGTGTTTTGTTTCATTCTCACATGTTTGAGAAATCCTTTATTATTAGTCTGTCTATATCTCCAAAGCTTAAAATGTTCTGTTCTACCTTGGATGTCATGAAGTGATAGTTTTCAAGTTAAGAGATATATTTATCTTTAGCTCAGTAGACATGGCAATTCCAAGCAATTCCATTTTTTGTTAGTTTTAAGATTTCATTTCCATGTCAAAAGCTACACAAGTGTGAAGAACCAGACAGAAATCAGATTACTCCCATAAGATGAATATAATAAGAACATGTCAATAATAACAGAAATGATATAATGTTTGGTATGCATGTGAACAGAGTCAGTGAAAAGTATTTGAGTCAGTGGGGTATGGTATGTCTATTATTAATGGCCCTTAGTGTGCATTTAACAGAATTGTAGGACCATTATGAGAGCAATATTAAGCAATATACAGGAAGCAATATACAGCTCTCACTGTGTGTTTGGTTTGTCTGAATGTTTGGCCATGGTGTCAATAATTATGACTAATAAATAGGAAAAGTGCAGGAAAAGTGCAATTACAACAGGCCTAACTGATAGTTAAGTGTGTGTTTTATTTTCATCAGTCTATATGCTCCACGTCTGTTCCATTATAACACAGAGCTAGCAGCACGTATATTGGCTGCATCTGCCAAGACAGGAGCACATTCCCCCATTCTCTCCTAACAAGTACAGAACAAGGGAACCTCTCCAAAAACTTTTTCAATCCCACCTCTGCCTCCATGGAAACATCTTAACACAAGAAGAAAGCTCAGACACAAAATGTCTGCTGCTAGTTTATTGCAATGCCATTTTGCAGCCCAATTCAGTTCATTAAATATTGCACATTTAAGCAAAGTGAAAGAAGTTGCTTTACACAACCAGACATTGCTTCACCTTTTATTGAAAATTTCAACGTGTGTGTGTTTCAAAGTTTATTAAGGATGATTCAGGATTATATAGCTATAATATACAAAACCGGTGGATCATAAAATTTTAATTTGCACGTTTTTAAAAGTAACATTTATGTAAGGCGACTTCAAAATTCCTCACGATGCTGCCAAATCCTACATATATCACCATTTAAGGGCATATATAGGCATATGCCAATTTCAGTGGAAATGGGGATTGATCATAAATATGGTGTCTTGAAAATTAGCGATTCCCCAAAACATGCACAAATCACTCCATCCAAATTCAAGAGGGTAAATGAGAAAGGGTATCATCTCATTTTAAAGTGTTACCAAACTGTGTTCTAATATTTATTTCAAGTAATTCTGCTGGCATTACATTTTAGTTTATCTATGCAAAATGGAGGTGAATTCATACAGGGTCAAAAGCCAGTACACTATATTCTCTCAGTGCAGTTTTGGTCAGCAGGGGTCATCTTCTTTCGCCTTTTATCAGTCAAAAACATGGTACAGATCACTGAACCCTCTCATCACAGTGTACACTAGTGGCACACACACACATGTACACACACACACGCACACACACACACACAGTAGATTACATGGAGCCACTTAACTTAACGGAAAGGCCATGTGCTCTAAGCAAAGGTTAAGAGAGGTTTAGCAGTGGTTATTATATTCACAACACTGTGTCATCTCCACTGCTATACTGCATTAGCTTCTTGCCTACTGAAACATGTAACCTAACCTTTGTTAAAAATAAGGGGAAAGAGCAGGAGAAATTAGAAGAATAATAGATTGTACAGTCTGGTGGTGTTGCTGAGGAGAGGGATCTCATTTAAAAACAGGAGCGATGGGAGCTGTGACCTCTGGGTCACACACGCAGGTTCCACTGACAGCTCCCAGAGATGACAAGCGGAGCTGACACATATGTCTAACTCCACACTGTGGCCATGGTTTGTCTCCTTCTCACCAAAAGCTTTTGGTGGTTTTCAGATTCTTGAATGTGATTATGTCATAACACCAGATGGGGGCAAAAAAGAGATTTCCCTTTTTGATTGACATTGCACTTTGCCATGAAATATCCAAAAGGTTTTGAGTAAACCTGGTTTATTAGTCTGTCTTTATCTCCAAACCAAAAATTCCACCTTGTGTTGTAGTTAGTGATATTTTTCATGTTAACAGCTACCTTTTACCTTTTGTTCAGTAGACTGGCAATTCTGAAATTATCCAAATGATCCTAGCGTTTTGTGTTTGAGAGAAGGACTCCTAAATATTCAGGGTTTGTGTGTTAAACTTGTATGAATGAAAGAAAACAAAACTCCAGGTATGTTTATTGATGAGGACATAACATTAAAACATATCAGAAAAAAGCGTACTATAGGCCCTTTAAAACATGATCATATATGGAAAAGCTGTTCTAAAGTTGTTATTTATCTTTCAAGTAGAACACTCTTGCATAGAGTAAATAAAGGTTCAGATGTTGAGACTTTCACAGCCTGTCTGATCGCATGAAATTATAGGTCTGCCTTGGAAACCAAAATTTAGACTAAAGTTGATCAATCCTACTATTAGCACTGGAGCAGCCTTGATGTTAACCCGTTCTACCAGGAGGCTCACTGTCTCATAAGAAATTTAATTCGACTGTAATTCCAAAATGTCACAAACAATTCCTCAACCTTAATCTGAGTGATTTCTTGAGGGATTGTCACATTGCAGAGAGCAGGTTTCTCTGTCTACAGTCTGGTCTATAAGAACAACAGCACACCAGCTCAGTATGGTTTATATACTGTGTGTGCGTGTGTGTGTGTGTGTGTGTGCGTTTGTGCGTGTGCGCGTGTGTTTGAGGATGGTTTTGGGATTAATGATGCGATCCACATGTTCAGGAGCCTTCTTCATGGGGCGTGAAGGGAGAGCTGGGACATGGAGACTGAAGGATAGGGACTCCCCATGGGAGAGCCAGCAAAGAGACACTGAAAAGACTCATACGGAATTCATCTTCTGTTTCTGTCCTTGGAGTGGAGGTCTCAAAGGAAAGAGGTGAAGATGACATGGCCCAAAACACACAGTGAAGCACACACAATGGAAAGACTGTCTATAATGACGATAGCCACAATATGTAGTTATTTATTTATGTGTTTGTATGGAGGGGGTACAGCTGCTTTACCTGTGATCTCCCGAACAGTGCGAAACACATTGAGTTTTTCTGGGTCCAACGCGTCAATGTTGTGATATACGTCCCTGTGGATAGTAACATGAATCTGTTAGTCATGCAACTTTAAAGGTAAGATTTGAGAACATGCATTTTTCAATTTTTAGAACTACATAAGAAATTGTCTCTGTTTAGAAGATTTCAAGCAAAATGGGGGATTTTAGAGGTATACTGTACACCAGAAAAGTTACAAAGTGCACTTTTCATGTACTCAAACATAAAATACTCAAGTCTTTAATCCATTACTAGAGTCGTTTCCCTGCCTTTTAATTTGACTCATTTAAGAGTTTGCATTGTACAGTTGTAGTTAAACATTTATTACACAATATACACGGAAAATCTTACGTCAAATGGATGTTCTACGAAAACTATTGCACTGATTTACATACAGCTTCAGGGATATGCAGGACAACAAAAACATTTATTACATTTTAGAGCAGATGTTGGATTTTAATGACTTAACTTTGCCGGATGTGTTTCCCCCAGGATAATTATGGTTACCATAGTAATAGACACAAAACCCACAGACCATTGCTAAGTGTTTTAAAAGACAATACTGCAGAAAATAAGAGCATTTGACCTTGACCTCTTAAAGCTCTGTTTTATTTGGAAGCACACAGACCTTTAAAATTACTAGGACATTGTTTTTATCTCTGGAGCACTGCTCTTATTTTCAGGCATTGAACTGACACAAATAAGCTGATTGTGATCATGTGACAACTTTAAAATGGTAATACTTTCCATGAAAAGATTTCTGAACTTTTTTAGTTATATGGTTAACCTCATGCGTATCCTGAAATTCCACCTTGTCCCATTATAAATTAAGAGAATTTCTTGAGTCATGCAGAGTTGAAATTCATTTTGTCATTACTTCCAGTTGCATCATATTCAAATCTCAACGCTCTCGTCTCTTACCCTTTGATTCCCGTAATGAGGAAGACCAGGTTCCCATTTATTTTGGTACAGTTCACAAAACTGTCGATGTTGTTGGAATCCACAGTCTGAGCTTCGTGGAGGCTGGCTGTACCTATGCCATCACATGCTGCGAAAAAACAACACGGGTTATGCCATAGTCACGTCAAGTCAAATCTCTATGTGTTCTATGTTATACCTTTAGGACAAATATCGGAACAGGGGATACACATCTTAATGCGTTTTTCCTCCACTTCCATCTTGTTACTGGGACATGCTCTGACACATGAGCTATGATCTACCACAAAGTTATCTGCAAACAAGGTCATAGGCAATAAACAGAACATAGTATACATATAATGGCATAGTTTGTAAAAGCACAGTGCAGTCAAAGTTGGTAAGGAATGTACTGTGAAGAAGAAACGTTCATTATAATAGTATTAGCTATGTGAAATATACAGTGGTGGATGAACTACTCCATTTTGTTACTGAAGTAAAAGTGCAGACACAGGGGCAAAAGATGACTCAAGTAAAAATCTGCTCAAGTAAAACTATTGAAGCATCTGTTTAAAAATGTACTGTAAGAGTAAAAAGTATAAGTATTTAAAAGATTTGTTAGTTATTTAGATTTTTTAGTGATTCCATTGATATCTTAAATTTTCTAGCTGTTTTTGTGTTTTTGTGTATTTGGTTTGCTCGAATGCACGGCTTAGTGAAACAAATTTCACACAAAGAGAAAAGAAAGCAGTGGCAGAAATAAAAGAAAAAGATACTGAGAGTACAGCACAGTAACTGCCTTTTAAACATCAACAGAATTGCCCATCATAATGAATTTCTTCTCAAATATTCTCTAAAGAACAGTGATAACGGTTAGTCAATCATTCTCAGCTAATTTAATGTTTATTTTCAAAGCTAACATATTAAAAGTAGTCTGTAGTATGTCTAGTAGAATTCTCCTGTTTGTGTGTTGGGGCTTACGTGGACACTTCTTGACGCAGAAGGCTCCGTAGGTGTACTTGGCACCAGGGTTGTGGTCCAGTTGGAATGAGGTCAGGTTGTAAATGAAGGGCTGTGGGCACTGAGTCACACACGCACCGCTGTCATTGAAGTTTGTGCAGGCCTAACGCAGGACACATAGTATTTTTACTACACTTTACTCAGTCTGAAAGGGTGTTTCTGTTATACATTATTTGTTCATTCATTTAAAAATAGTTGTCTTAAAAAAGTTTTCCATTCAGCTTACATTTCTTCTTTCATATTTGCCTTCCAAGTAGCAACATAATGATGACTTTGACTAAATTTTGTTCTGTTTTTCCAGACAGAGTTCACATGCATAGACTATATATAAACGGACATGGCTAACTCGCTGGCCGCCACATTCTGAACAGGAAGTGTTCATGGGGGTGTTTCTGGCTCCATAAGCTCAGTTTCCTATTGACTTCACATTGAAAAAATTGTCACCCCTCTTTCTGTGGGGAGCTTCGTCATTTTGGTCTTAAAATGTTCGCATTAACCTGCTCTACATGATTGTGGTGTTTTTATTTATCTATTTTCTCAGTGAATAAATCCCAAATTTGCCCCTATAACCACCGGACTCGTGAGCTTCATTTGACTGGAGCCGAACACTGTCGTTCACACCCCCTTAGTCCACTTCTTTATACAGTCTATGTTCACATGCTAGTCTCCGTGCATGTGCATCCACTCACAAAGCAGTCCGTGTCCTTGGGCCCGTAGCAGCCCCCAGCACACTCGCGGTGGCAGCAGTCGCTCACATAGGGCCCAAAGCAGCGGCCATCACACTGCTCCGCACACACCGTCTTTGTCACTGTGGAGAGAGACAGGAAGAGAAAGAAAGGAGAGGAAGAGAAGAGAGAGACAGGAGGGAGGAAGAGAGAGGAAGAGAAGAGAGAGAATGAGAAAGAAAAAGAAAGCGAGAGTGAGTGTTCTTGATTGTTGCAACACACCCTGGCAAAGGTAATTGTACTTGAGTATTAAAGTAATTTTACAAAATACCCTCTATGAGTAGGTATAAATAAATTACAAAAACATGGTATTTACAGGAGATTTGCACATTTTATATTACTCTCTGTCCGAAACAACAACTCAGATGATATTTTTACCCTTCCTTCACTTGTTGCTTCTTTCGCTACAATTTACCCCATTTTTATACATTACATGGACTTGACTATTGGCTAGGTTATCTATAGTCACAGCATATATTTAAACCCAAAAATAGTCTGGCATAAGAGCAATATAAGAAGAATTTGAGCAGAAACCATGGCAACTTAATGGGTGCAAGCTTTTAAATCATGAGAGATGAGCTCATTAAATTCAATTAGTCTGTTAATGGACATGTTCTCACAACAGAATTTTGTGGGGAAAAATTCACCCTTTTAGTAATGCAGTAAAATGAAATGCATTTAGTAAAACGTGTGGACCAGTTGTAGTTTTGGAAGGGCTAAATAGATTCAGATTCGGAGAACTTTATTGATCCCAGAGGGCAATTCATTTGCAACATTCTCAGAGCAGTTTTCACTTCTCACATACACACACAAACACACACAGTCCGTCAGTCCGTTACAGTTCACAAGCAGAACTCAATAGAACAATTTACATATTAGAGTGCAAAACCTCAAAAAACACACCCTCAGGATTAAGCAATTTAATAGCAGAGGGCACAAAAGAATTTGAGAAGTGGTTTGTCTTTAGTACCAATGTCCTGAAGGAGTCAGAGGATGGAGGGGCTAAGCCAGGAGACACTTTACTTTGCTCAGTACTTGCTCCTCCCACAGAGAATGTAGCTCCCTCAGTTTGACACCTGTGATTTTTGAGCAAGTTTTTATAATGTTATGCAGTTTGCTTTTATCCTTTAAGGACAGGGATTGAAACCAGCAAATGAAAGAAAAAGTAAGCAGAGTTTCAATAAAAGTTGTTGAGAATTGTTTTATTTACATTAAAATAGTTCAGTTTTCTCAACAGGTACATTCTTTGAGAAAACTTAACTTTAAAATCAGTCTGTTAAAGGTGAATTGCGCACTGGTGGAGGGTCTGCCAAATTATTTTCTCTGTGGAGATGTTATTGCTTTGTCTGGAATGTTTCACAGTATGATATTAAACATTTTTATCTTCATAGAGACCAACCAGACCAATCCCGCTCCCAGTCAGAATGCCAGTTTTTCTAGGTATTTTTAAGCAATAAACCCATATGTAATCAAATAAATGTAAAGCACTGCTGTTTAATGTCATACTGTGGAACAATCCTGGAAGATCAATGTCATATCCATAAAAAACATGGTTACCCTACACCAGAAAAGTTACACAATGCACCTTTAAATTGTAATTATATTTTGACAGTACTTTTTTCTAAATATTGTCCTTCATACTTTTTTAAATTTTCTATAGGTCGCTCAATGCACAAGCTGAAATGATGAACAAAAACTGGTTTGAATGTTTTTCAGTCTCAGAAGCCACACCCATGCATCAGAGAGTGCTTGGCGTTGGGAGCGATCTGTTCTGCTCTGGTTGTAATCAGCCTCATGCTCCTGTGATTTGCTGTACATGTGAGTCCAGTGTGTTCCTGCTCGTCTGGAGGAGGACCATATGTCTCTGTGTGAGACGCTCCTCAGACATATGTAAGACCACGTCACGTTAGCAGGTGGGCAGAGGGCAGCTATGGATAATCCAGAGCAGAATAGGTGGGATTATTCATTCAAATTAAGAATAAATATAAATAATATAATATAAATACATAAAGGTGCTCTATTTAAATGATCTGGAGGTATGTCTGTTATTGTGTCTAAACTGATATGTTTGCTTTGCCTCTAGGGTTCCCCTGTATGGCAATACACTTTTCTGTCTCCATAGAAACAAGTTGCACATGTGACCTGTGGAGTACGGACCCCGTTCAATGATGCATTATGTTTCATCAAAAAAAAGAAAACTGACATAATGGACATTTATTATTATATTATATAAATATCATCTTATTCCCAGTTGAGCTAGTTTTCTGTTTATGCATTCCTGAAATTAATCCCCTCTGCATACTATATCTTTTTCACCATTACTCAAACTTCCTAACTGCACCAGAGCCAGCTTGCTTTCATACGCCCTCTTTATGTCAAATTAACATGTTCAAAAACAAAACAATGACTGTTACATATTGTTTGGGGTTGCCAGTCAATGATTTGCCCTTTGAAGCACAGCAGTATCCGCATTACACATGCAAATGTTTGCAAATGTAAATGAGAATTTGTTCTCAAACATTGTATCTGGTATAAAAAAAAATTAAAATAAAAAAAATTGTAATCATAATAATAATCATAATAATAAAAAAAAAAACACACACACACACAGAATGAGCTTCATGCTAGGCTCTGCACATAACTAGTTTGAAGAAGCAAGACTACATGTTTAAATTATGTAGTGCTGTATTGTAGATCATGGACTTTCTGAAATATTTTGATAGCAACAGCGTTTTATGAACGAGGGACAACAGATGTCTTTAATCTAGCATGTTCACATTTCTGTAATTTATTGCATGCAGTACATAATCATTAACATGGGTTGTTTGATCCAATAAATCTATTGAAATACAAAAATAAGTGTATAATCAATTATTTGTAATTTGTGACATAATGTAACACAGCCAGAGTAAGGCACATATGAGGTCCCATTAGTTTTATTGTATACACTGTACATATATACACACTGTGTTCTTTTGCCTCTGGGCTCCACTGTGATGAGATACTATCACAATGATGGATGCCATGGAGCTACATTCAAACACACACGCACCAAATTTCTGCCTAACGTACCATCGCACTACCATTAAGCATGCGCCAGCCCGGTTCACTCAAAACACACTTTGTCAAATGGCCTTGTCGAGACACATGCAATACCTTTGATCAATTTGCCTTTAAATTTCCACTTTACCAATGAAATAAATAAAAGCAAACAGAACGGTGGAGGGGAACACAAAGGGAATATATCTGATAAACTATGCCCCCCGGCCTCTATTTGAACAGAGCATGGACAGACGCATCAGTCACAAGAGATACTGCACATAGATGATAATACTTTTTTTTTTTTACGTAGTTTTCAAATGAACTTGATATGAAATAAACATAGCTCTGGTGATCAAGATGGGGTATCCTGACCTTATTCTTGTAACTGTGTGGATTTAGATTTCTACCCCAGAGAGTACACTTTAAAATCAGATCAAATCAATGAGTATGTATTTTATCTATCACAGCCCCAGTAATAAGACCTATAAGCAAGACTAAAATTGACTGGTGGACCCGTCAATTCTTTGTCTGAAAAGTGATTCTAAAGCTGCACAGATCCCCCAAAATCTGACACACGACAATATTAACAATGTGCCATATTGTTTGTATAAAAACAAGTCAGGAAATTGGGTACTGGTGCCTTATAGATTTCAATACAAAATTTCAACATTAAATTATATACAATGTTTTTAATTCATTTATTTTTGTTTTAGTTGAGTTTTACTACCTTGCACCACATTGATGGAAAACTATGAAGCATTGCACACTACGGATTGATCATCTAGTAATCATATTTAGAGTCTACTATTAAATTCACTCAGATCTTCTTGACGGGTCTCCATCAACTTGGAGATAAAATCAATATAAATACACTTAAAGGCTCTATAATACGCAACATTTACTCATTTGAAGCTTTTAGTCATGTTAGAACGTTGTTATCTCATCAAAACATACTTGGAGTTGTGTTTTGTTTCATTCAAATATGTTTGAGTAATCCATCTCCATGCTCTGTTCCACCTTGTGATGTCATGAAGTGGTAGTTTTATGTTAACAGCTACCTTTTACAGTTTGTTTAGGAGCAATTAGTAGCTCCAGTGGAACATCTGTATTATGAAATCATGAGGGAGAAATTTGTGTTTTCTGTCTGAAAGAAGAACTCAGCCTAAATATACAGGATTTGTGTGATGTGAATGAAACAAACCACAACTCTGACCAAGTTTTAGAAAAGGAAACATCATAACATAGATCAGAAAATAGCAGTAGCAGTATAGCAATATCCAGCAACAAGTCATTATTAGCTATTGTTATTTTCCCCCCACTGGTCATAATATTGTACCACATTGTTATGCACACTCCACATACAAAGTTACCCATAATTCCTTGCTTCCACCTACTTCTTATGCTATTGGCACCACATCCCGACACTAAAAAGGCAGTGTTGTTGCTGGCTGAGTTACAGGCACAGGGCAGCCTCTAAAAGTTGGAGATAGATTTTATTATGTAAGTAATTAAGTGTTCTCAATAAAATGCTGCACTTAATGTTGTCTTAATTAGAGAGAATAAAATGTCTGCCTGCACCTGGGCTTTGTCTGGCTCAGTGGCTGCTACTCTGCTGACACCAGGGGAATGCATTTTTGAATATTTAATTTGACTGTGTTTGGCTTTGCTATTTGAATTCTCCGTATTTGCTCAATATGGTGCAATGATTATATGAATGGAACAATGCAAACTGTGCTATAATAATTAATGGGTGTAAAATAACATCATTATTCATCAAACTATAATAATGTTTTATGTGTTACTCAAGGATAGCAATTTTACTTGTTCCACTTTACTACTCTCAATTCTCTATCGCTCTTCTGCTAGCTAGAGCGATTGTTTGTAGTATTGTTGATACTTTGCAGTGAATAACATCAATATTCCCTTGGGGTGTGACGCTAAATGTAGGCTCTGTTCTGTCTGAAGCTTGGTAGACTTTAATATGAGTTTTAAATAAACACAAACTGACCATAAAGAACAGACTTAGTTGGAATTATCACAGGTGAGATGATCTGTGCTGTTAGACAAGTAGCCTGATTCATCAGCCGGTTTCACTTCATGGACAGTCTGACCTCACAACATTAGGATTTGTTCGCTCAACGGTAGACGGGTACTCTTTTATTTAACAAATCGCTGCTATTTGCTGGTGAACAGCATGATGTCACTGAAAAGTATTAATATAAACTAAACAAATAGAAATTTAGAAAATGTGACATTTTCTTCCTATTAATTGTTCTTTTGCGTATTTATCATAAGGTTTTTGATTTATTTAGCAGCATATGAGAAATTGCAAATTTACTGAGGTTTATGACATAAAAGTATGAATGCAAGTCGTGTAAAAAAAAGTCTGTACAATAATATGAGCCCTAACTCCTGTGAAGAAGGAGTAATGACATTAGACCAAGTGAGGATGACCACACAGAGGGGGATAACATGGACCATCTCCTGTTGCTGGACTCTATACTAAACTATTCTAGTCTCAGTGGTGACTGTGTGGAGCAGGAAGCCATTAGAGGGAGTGAGGGAGGCTCAGCAGGACAACTAGTTTTAGAAGTGCTCTGAAGCTACCAGCTGGAAAGGGTTTTATAGTGACTCAGACTGTATGGACATGTGTTTACTACTACTTCTACACCAACAGCTATTATAACTCCTACTACTACAGTACAGAATTACAGCTTCTGCTACTTCTACACCTACTACTACCTCTAGAAATAATTAGGGGTGCACCAGTATGATAATGGTAGCAGATATCAGTGCGGACACTGAAAACAATTGCTAGATTGGATATAAATATATACATATACATATATATATATACATATATATATACATATACATATATATACATATACATATATATATACATATATATATATATATATATATATATATATATATATATATATATATATATATATATACATATACATACACACACACACACACACATATATATATATATATATATATATATATATATATATATATATATATATATATATATATATATATATATATATATATATTGGTTCATCTGAAATCCTCACTGGACATATACAATGATGTAGTAAGACTATTTAGTGGTTGTAATAGGCCCACAAAGTCTCAAATTATTTTTTTTACTTAATTAATTAATTAACTTATTGATACAAAGCTGTTCTGTAGTAGCCAGGCTGATGCCACCTAATGCCTCCACTCAATTTCATTTCTCTCCAGCGACTAGGTCAGGAATCGGAATACACTAGACGGTTTGTTACATAACCAAATAGCAGCAATTGGTAAAATAAAGAAGTACCCGCCTACCATTGAGATTGAGAGCACGAATAGTAATGTTGCAAGGTCAGATGGTTTCCACAAAGTGAAATCGGCTGATGAATCAAGCTAGTTCTGTAGTTACTTGAGGGATAAATAACAACTATATAACACATTTGGATCAGTTATGTCTTATTTTATTTTTAAATAAATGCTGTTGTCAGTCTTGCACTGGCAATAGTTGTTATCATTTTTCAACAGATCACAGAAGTTATACTATTGGAAATGGAAAAAGCTAGATCCCAAGTAATAATGCCTGACATATGAAATGCAAACTTGACAAGCCTCATAAAATCATTACACTATAGTCATTATAATTCACACCACACTATTCCTAGCTACAGCTGCTCTGGATTTCACTGATGGAAAGTCTACCAATCTGTTTCATCAGCTCTTCCGACTCCCCCATCACTCACAGTCATGCACAGGCAAGGTGAGTGGAGCGTCTTGTCTAAGGACACAACAGCAAAACGGTCAGAGCGGGGTTGAATCACTAACCTTTGGCTTGGTGGATGAGCAGCCTAACCTCTGAATCATGAATGTAACCTTTTGTTTAGTAGAGACTGGCAATTCCGGGGTTGAAATTATCCAAATGATTCTAATGAAGGCTTATGCAGTTTAAAAAACACACTGGAGTATTTCTTGTATTACCACATGACATTGCAAAGTGGAACAGTGTTATGTGCTTGAGAGAAAAACTCCTAAAGCCTCAATATGCAGGATTTGTGGGAGAAACTTGAATAAAACAAAACACAACTCTGGAAACAGCACAGATAATACAGGCCCTTTAATATCCAAGAACAGGTCATGAATGTAACGCAGTGAGCTCTGAATAGTCTCTTGTTAACAAACTGACAAAAACTGGGCAAGCATAGAACTGCATTTGAGTAAATTTTAAAATAAATAATCATTAGGTTAAGAATATTGTCACAAAATACTCACAGCTTTGGCACTGGTCCTCTTTGGGCCCCCAGCAGCGACCATTGCAGGAGCGATGGCACTTCTGACCTGAAAATAAGAACACAAATATCATTATTAGTTATACGTACTTACGGTGGACTGCAGTGAGAACACATTACATAGGCAGTACACAGTGTGGCCCAGGAGCTGTAATTTCCCACAACTCTAATGAATGAGACATGTCATTTCCAAGAGATAAACAGGTTTAGTTTAAGTGCTGTTCCAGACATCATGCGTGCGTCACTGAGGTGGTCTTGGGGCTGTGAGCGCATGGTAATTATGGTAATTGTGGACATGTGCAATAAAAGTGTGTAAAATATGCAGGCACCTCAGCAAATGAGTGGGTTGATAATTATATAATGGGTTGTTATTAATAAATCTTAAACGGTCTACGTAAAAGTAACATTCAGGTTGATCATGTTAAAGAAAATATTAAATAGATTTGAGCATTTTCGTGTTCACTTTATTGGAGTTACTGGTAGAGGCAGCAAAGATATCTGTCACTCTCTCTTTCTTTCTCTCCATTTATTTATCTTTATCCATTCCGGATAGGCTTAATAATAGACTCGTAATACATTCCACACATTTTTATATAGCTCTTTTCCACATTCAAGGCACTCACAGCACACCAGTGTAAGCAGACACCAAGGAAGAGGTGGGTTAAGTGTCTTGCCCAAGGACACAACAACAGCATTCATCATCTGCGGGAGCTTTTTTTTTTTCTCAAAGTTTGAAGCAAAAACTACATTAATCTATACTATTCCTCTACGTATCTATAGTGTGTGCATTACAGGTTATGTAACAGAGCAGATAAATAGTGTCTCATCTCGTCTGACTGGTACAGACTGTTCCTTTGTCAGTAAAAGCCTAAAAGATCCAACCACAGTATAGGCGCTTCTGTACTTTCTTGAAAAACGGTAATATCTATCTATCTCCATATGGGCACAGCAGGAGTCCAGCTGGGAGCAGGTTAGGCTAAATGCATCAAAGTAGATAATCATAACCTCTCGGCTGTAGCCTAGGCCTTTTTTATACTTGGACGACTTAATTGAGTGTCTGTAATTGACCGCGGGGGGAAGTGAGCTGGGTAAGTGCTGTCCTCTGTCCATCAGGCTCTGCATACAAGGATCTGTTATGTCCCAACACACACCAAAAAACAACACAAGAGTTCACAAACATTTCATTGTACAAAATACAGATACAGATATAAGTGACCAGCTTTAAAACCAACCACAAACTTTATGAGACAAGGATGTCAAAGACAAAACAAAAAAGAAACAAAGACAGACACAAAACCTTTAAATTTAGACTTACTGTTTTAAAGAAGCGAGAAAAAGGGATATCTTATAACTGTATGATATATTTCACAACAAATATAAAATATTGGACATATTAAATTTTGACAGCACCCAATCAAAATAATGTAATCATCAGTCATGTTTTGACAAAATTGAGTTGTTTGTATATTTCATGGCTCCAAACTCTTCTGCATCTGTAGGTGTCATTGATTCAACAGAGTTTTACAGACAAAACACTTTCACCCTGAGTCATCTTCTTCACTAAGGCGATTTGTGCACCATAGAAACTTACTGTAGCCTCGCTAAAATCTATATCTTTGTTCTCTCAAAGCAAAATATGAACTTCAATTTGTCTGGGAATGTTAGTTCAGATTATTTCTACCTTGTCTGCTCTAAACATAGATTTAGTCTATTATGTGAATAATTACTTTTTCTCTTTTTTCCATCAGATTTCTGTGTAAAAGTATAGGAAAATAATGCAAATACAAGGAATGTCAAGAATTATGACTTTCACAGTCAGTTGTAATTAAATATGCCTGTGTGGCTGTTGTAAGTATTTTATTACCAATATATGATACAAATTAAATTTACATCCCAAATAATTTTAATGAAATGTATTTATTAATGAAAAGTTTGATTTTATGAAGTTGGTCTTATAAAGGTTTGGCAATTTATTAGACAGTGTCAACAAAGGATTTTAATAGATAATGAATCACCAATGATGTAACAATAGTGACATCACATCACAATGTTTTTCCTCCCAGCATTTATAAAATGGAAATTTGATCCGTGGAAATAACTAGTTTGTGCTCCCACTGATTTAATGTGAGTCAGTGTGTGACAACAGTCAGCAACATCACATCACCAGTCACACAGAGACACAACAATCAGAAAAAAAATAATTGATTATATTTTGAAATTTGAAAATAAAATGTATTTTGATTGTTTTATTTCACTATTTGCACAGAAGTTTGATCTTTAATGAGAAACAACAGAACTCAAGTTTAAAACCAAATAACCGAATAACTGAAGAAAATTCAGCACGCAAATCTCCCAAGTTATTATTATTATTTTTTTGTTATACAGTATGGTAGGTTTTTTTTTTTTTTTTTACTATACATACTTGATGACAGCTCACACAGAACTCAATAGAGTAAAAAATCGAATGACTTTTTTTCTTTTTTCCCTGAAAGGGTAAAAAAAAAATGACTTAATGTAATTATGTTATGAAACTAAGAATTGGATTAACATGTAACAGTTCTTGAAATGAAAATGTACTTTATAAACTGAACAATGCCTCTGCAGATTTCTGTTTGCAGCATTTTTTATAAACCACTAAAGAAAATATCAATTCACAAAATGCATTTCAAAGCTATTTTACGTGTTAATAAAATATAGCTTTTTTAGATTTGTAGTCATAATTCTCGTACACTGTTACCAAGTTCTTCTCTTATCGCTCTATAAGTGTCCATCCGGCCTTTTCCACCTCATCTCCTCTACTGGAGTGAGCAGCACTAGAACTACCACTTTGGCCATGGTTGAGAGTGGGGTCGGGAACCTTGACTGAACGTACAAACAGGATAATAATATAAATGTCACACAGTTAGAATCTTGTCTGACAGAGCACAACATAGCTCTATCTCAGTGCTGTCTCTCCAAGTGCAGTCATTCGTGAAGTGAAGTCATACACAGGTTTTTATTTAGTGACCAAGGACTCCTCCTCTGTCTCCACTTATAAATTCTGTCTGACCTGAAATAAACCCGAGTCTACTCCTTTCACTGCTCATATTCTTTTATAGGACACTTACAGGTGAATAAGGTAAAGAGGTTTATCACTGCAGGATTTCTCAGCTGTATCTGTGCCTTCAAGACAAAATATTTTGGACGTTTTAAAGGGCTTGTCCTCATCTTTACAATTTTGCTATATTTTTTAACAGTTTGCAGCAGTCCAGTGTATTATTATTATTGCACTGTGAATAGAGACAAGAAATTATTAAAGTGTTAAAGTTGCACAAGGTAACTTTTCTTCTTCTTTCTGCAGTCTGTCACCAGTTTAGCTCCATGGAGATGTCGCCTGGAATGTTCTACAGTATGGCGTTACACTTACTTATTTCTACAGAGACAGCAGGTGACACCATAGGGCCAAATGAACAAATTACAAATCAAATCTGTGGAGAGGCGAGCCCACTCACGGTAAGAATGCAACTTTTTAAATCAATAAATAAACATGTTATTGAGTAAATGCAGCAGGGATGCGTTAAATGCCATACCGGGACATTCCAGACAAAACAACAACATTTCCATGGAGATTTTTGTTGGGCAAAAACAGATTAAATATGCATAAGGTTTTAAAATAATCCCATATTTTAACAGAAAAATATGGCACAATAATAAGTCTGTCATTTATAAGCAAAGAATTAAATTAAGATGATGGTGTTAATACTGGATTACAGATTAGGAGACCTCTTGATCTTTTGGCAGTGCATAGGATTCTTGCTCAATAATCTGGATAAATTTGGGGGTGAAGGGACAGCAGGGAGATTAGGTAAATGTTAGGATGTGAGTATAACAGCAGAATAAAGTAAAAATTCTAAACATTTGATCCATTAACGTTCGGCAGGCTTTTTATTCAGTGAAATGTCAATACTAAATCAATAAACAAGAACAACTGTACTTTCTTGAATATTTTCCTTCATGAACTTTTTATATACTTTTATTGCAAATACATGAATAAATAAATACAATTCGATTCAAATGATGTGGAAATCGTCTTAATCTTGCACAGATGGGCATACAGTAATCAATATACAGTAAACCTAATTTGCTCTCTTTATTTAACATAGTTGAATGTTTGTTTATAAGGTTAAGATGTTTGTGTACATCTCAGCCAATCACAATCCTTATCGATGAAAGATCACACATTTGTTGTTTTACATTTTCTAAGCAATAATATAATAGTTAAAAAAAACAAACATAAATTTTAATATTTTCTGTTGAACATCATAGCTATTGAGTGTGACAATGCAGACTATTACCACAATCATTAAATGGAATATGTGACCCTGACTTTGACAGTATATGCCCATTTGAATCTTATTCATAAATGCATAATTTCTTTGCATTGGGAAATCAAAGAAATGAGCCTGGGGCTGGGTCGAGGGTGAAGCAGGCAGACCGTCTGAGCTGGAGGCAAGGTCTTCTTTATGCTCTTCTCTGTTCATTTGGATTACTTTATAATATAGACAATGTGTACTGTCAGGCTTATGCTGTTTATAATACTGGAGATCTGGCAGCTGTGTGTAAAATAAATCAGGTCTAAAACAGATTATAAAAAATAAGAAGCCTAAAATAAATCTAGGACTTAAAGGTGTCACATGTAACTTGTCTGGTGGAGGGTTTTTGTCTGGAATATTCCACAATGTGGAATTCAAACTTGTAGTTGCAATTATTCAATCCAAGGTCTTTTATTGCTTAGAAATACCTTGAAAAACATGCATTCTTAAATAAGCAGGCTTGCCTCTTCACAGATCTGACCTGTAACTTGATAGTGGGACTTGATTGTCACCATAAAGAAATAGGCATTTAATGCCATACTGTGGAAAGAAATAACATCTCCATTGAGACAAGCAGATGGCAAAAAACTCTACTAGAAAAGTTACATAGTGCACCTTTTTCTAAAATACTACACTTGCACTGTAAATGATCAGAATTTCAAAAGCTGCTGAATACCACAAATGAGCCTCTGTGCCACTAGGGGCGCCCTCCTCAAAGTCTGAAACCCAGCGCTTAATGGTCATGACGAAACAGCCTTAAGAAACAACAACAACAGCAACAGCAGACTTGCTCATAAATGTCAAACAGCTTAAGTGCTAAATGAAAAAGACAAAGGCGAGTGTGTTTGTGGGCTAAGACAGTCTTTGAAAGGCAGGGTGAGGGGAGGTCACAGATTACCTCATGTTTCTCTAATGAATGTATGCATGTGCCACCTTAAAGCCCCTTGGCTGCAGCTTACTGCTTCATTTACATGTTCAGGACAATAGGAGCCTAATGTTGTTATGGTCACAAAACTGGGTCAATGGGTGATCTGCAATTGTAACATTTGCTCACAATCAATATTGGTGTAGAGAAAATACTTGCCTGTAATTATAATAATAGATGAATTATGTTAAAATGGAAGCCCTATAAGTTGTAATCATAACTCAGTTCTAAAAAGTTCTACACTGAATTTAGAAAGGAGTGATGCGTTATAACTAGAGCCCGACCGATATGGATTTTGCTGTGGCCGATATGAAACCGATATAATGGAAGTTGGAGCTGCCGATAGCCGATATAATCGCCGATATATTTAGTGATGTAAGAATTCACTGTAAATGTTGAATTGTTAAAAAACTTAGGTTTGGCTCTGGTGGATTTTAAATTGGGTTTATTTAGGCAACATTTATTGTTATTCTGCCTCTTTACATCATATTTACAGACAGTAGGTTGACTTAATGGCATTTTTGCATCACATTCTAGACACTAGTGATGGGTATTCCAGTTCTTTTTAGAAAACCGGCTCTTTTGGCTCAGCTCACTAAAAGCTGCTGGTTCTTTTGGCTCCCAAGTGGCTCTTCAGATTGTTTTGTTGCAAGCAGGACTAAAGCACGTCTAAAGCAGGACTGAATCAGGACTGAACCAGGTCTAAACCAGGACTGAAAAAGGACTAAACCGGGACTTATTTATTTTATGCTAAACTACAGTCAAATATGCTCGTTTTTTTTTTTTTTTTTTTTTTTTAATCCTACGTACACGCAAATTTCTCAAAGTTTCATTTTTAGCCGCTGCCGCTGTCAAACCACGAATCTGCACGCGGCGTGAAGAGAAAAAAAGTGAGAGAAAGAGAAAACACGGCTCCCAATAAGGATCAGGCTCCCGTCGTTCCCTTTAAAGAGCCGGTTCTAAGAGTCATTTCGTTCGCGACGGACCCATAACTAGTAAAGAAAGTAGCGCTATTAGCCTTTAGCCATAAATACGTGCGCGCCGCGGTAATTAATTATATGCGCAAATGTCATAATTCACACGTCTATTCACAGCTCATTTACATATCAGTGCAGGTCCAGTAGCAAATATACGGCCAATATAGTCACTTTAGAACAGACCAATAGAAAACAGTCTGTTTATGTGCGGGAGCTACAGCAGCTAACCCATAACAAATGACAAAAACTAGCTTCAGAGTCGACATATTTCCAACACTCACCGCTCATACAGGCTCCTCCTCACATCACAAATCTGCACTAATAAATGTCCTTTTAATCCAGACTCAAACCGATTGTCCGTAAAAAGAATATAATCTCAGTGTTTGGATCTGTGTCTGCAGGTGTAAACAAACACACGTGAGTGACGCGACTCTGTGGTGTGTTCAGGGACAGTATGGACACACACAGACAAATGACTCCGTAGATAAATACTGATGTGGAGCCACATATTAGGACATTTATCTGTCTGTAAATTGGATTAAATGAACAGAATGTAGAGAGTCTAAGCTTTATAACGAGGTATAACATGCCCACGTGAAATATCGGCCCCTTTCAGCAAGCATATCGGCCGATAGCCGATATGCCTAAAGTTGCCCATATCAGCCGATAATATCGGCCAACCGATATATCGGTCGGGCTCTAGTTATAACACCATTTTACTTTAAAAGTGCACTATGTAACTTCTTGTTGGAAGGCTTTGTTTTCCATTTACAGGCAGTGTTTAAGGCGACAAAAACGCACACCACAGACACAAGGAGAATCTTATGAGATTTTAAATCTCCGATCACAAAGAATACAGTGGGATATGTTTCCGGACCACAGGCTACACAGTTGTGAGCGCATTTGCAACAGCTGTTTCCTGTATAGAGTAAAGCCACTCCTTTGAGACTCTTAAGTGTTCAAAAGATCAGAGCACTGCATTTCTAGTTTAGACACATGTTATTATTATTTGTGAAATGTAGTGCAGTACTTCAGATACATGATTTTTAAAGCATAAAAGGTTGGTGACAAAGTACACAGGAGGTAGAGTCACTATCGCGAATCTGCTTCTTCAACTTGATTCGTGCTCTGTGTCGATGTAAACAGACACATGTGGGGAGCTACTCTTGCCTTTTTACTTTTAAAGAACACATCAAACTGGATTAAAAGCGCCGTTTTGTGGACTGGGTGTCATTATTTGCTGACAAATTCTATGGATAATGTAGATGAGATGCTGTGGTTTAAATTTACAACTTTACAAGAGGTGAGTAATAATTATTTTCGCTATTTTCTGAGTTTGCATCTTGCACCTCTGTGTCTGTCACTCCGTCTGCCGTTGTTGCTTTGTTTGATTGGCTGCTACCATAGCATTGCTGATGTTTGGTGGTTATGATCTGACAGAGCAGCTCAGAGTCACATTGACACCACACACACGAGGAGAGCAGAGGCTTCAAAATCGCATACGAAGACACAAAGTCGGGTCACACCTCCCTGAACTCAGGGGGAAAGAAAATCACAGCCAAAATCGGGCAAATTCTCTTGTAGTGTGAGGCGGCCTTAAGTGTGATGTCACTTACATGCCACACTGCTGTTGGTGGGCACAACCAGAGAATAGGCTCCAGGGTTCTTCACAATATCCTGCCAGTGGATGGTGTCTGCATGGCACAGGAACTTGTTCTGGTCCACGTAAACTCCTCCACTCAGGATCTCTGTGGAAAGAAACAGAAGAGAAGTTACACAATTATCTGTAGTTTATATTGTGGCTTTGAAATAAAATAAGCTTTGGGAAGGAACATTAAATAAAATTATTTCTGGCTAAAGTTTGTGACATGTAATCTAAAGTACACTGCAGATAGAAATGACATTATTAAATGAATGGTGACAAATCGAACATGGTGTCATTTATAAAGTGATTTAGGTTTTTTTTACCTTCAAGGCACTCATATTCATATAACATTGTATGCAGACACTGAGGGTGCGGTGGGATAAGACTCTTGCTCAAGGAAACAAAGACAGTATTCATCTTGTGTGAGCTGGGATCAAACTGCCAAAGTGTGGGTAACTCTACCGCTTTATATCAACAATGTTTATGCCAGAAGCAGGATTCAAACCACCACCTGAACTACTTCTGCCCATGTAAGTATCAATCAAGTCTTAAAGATGCACTGCGTAAGATTTTTAGTGGAGGATCTGCCACCTGCTGTCTCCATGGAAATGTCATTGCTGCATCTAGACCAGTGTTTCCCAAACTTTTTTTCAGGGGACCCATATTTTAAAAGTCACAAATCTCTGTGACCCAAGTTAATAGACATTATTAGTAAATCACAAAATAAATCTGAGACCATTACTGAACATTAATGATGATAGTTTATTATTAACTGAGTGATCGTGTCTCTCTGATCAATTAGTATTACCGTATTTTTCGGACTATAAGGCGCACCGGATTATAAGGCGCAATATCAATAGTGTTGAATTATCTCATCTGTTTTCATACATAAAGCGCACTGGATTGTAAGGCGCATTAAGGGAAACAAACGGACGACACTTGAGACTTGAGAATTTTTTATTACCTATGAGGCCGACTCAAATATAGATTGAGTAATAATGTGTTAAATGCAGCTTTGTGCACATTTCTTTATGTTTTACAAAAACAAAACTTAAAACCACTTGGCTAATTTGCATAAACTATAAGTGATTTGAAAAAAAGAACATGACTCAGTGGAATATATGTGAAAATCGGTTCAAGGTCAGTAAGTATAACCAGAATTAATACATAAGGCGCACCGTGGATTTACTCAAGTTAAAAACAGGACTCAAGTTTTAAACAAGGAAACACAGTAATCAGTATTTCCCACCCACAGAAAATTAGGTTAGGCAAGGTGGCGCAGAGATTCTGTGCACGGAGAAAAAGTGAGGAGTGGGGGGGCGCACAGAGACCTACTATTGCAGACCTACATGCAGATCATGATAAGACCACACCCCATTCACATAAGGAATTAGAGCAATAGAAATGCCCATAATGAATAAATGCTAGATAGACATGTTTAAAGTCATACCATGGAACATTCCAGGCAAATCAGTAACATCTGTGTGGAGACAAGAAGGTGCTGGACTCTCCATCAAAAAAGTTGCGCAGTGTACCTTTAATGTCTGAACTTAGCCATAGCACTTTGACTGTTATCATAGAGCTGATACTTTTTTGCGTCATTAGATAATTTGACACAATTTCTAAACAAAATGCTTTGCTGCAGCATGGTTTTTATTGCTGTTAGGCATGGGAACTGCGTAATCCAAGGTTTTTCTTTTCGCTCCAGAAATCAAGGCGGAGAAAGACGAAAAACAGGCGTAGAGGAACGAGCAGGCAAACAGACACAAAATGAATCCCAGTAGCAGATTTGCATTATTTACACAGCTTACGTGTTCTCTATCTTCCTCCAGACACATTACCAACACAGGGCTGAAACTGATGAGAGGACTTCCTACCAACAGTGACCACCAGCTGCCAAAACGCAATATTGTTCCACAAAAGCTCCATTAAATGATACTCTGTGGATAATAGGTGAAGCTGGATGCATTAGCTCTCTGACTTTGCAATTCTTCAGACCCCATCCCCAAACTTCTCTATCTTTCCCTGTGTGTGGTGTGAGCGGGGTGGCGAAATTAATCCTGGCTCTCACTACAGGAGGGATATCGCTTGGCTAGGAGGGTCTCAAAATTCAAATTGTGTGCCCAATGTGAGACCGAACTCTGGCAGAAATGGACCCAAACAACGGAGTATAGTTTTATTATTTGGACAACACAATATAATACAGTAAGTTACATGGGAAAACAAAAAATGGCGTCAACCTGTATCTCGTACAATTGAGGATAAATTGTTGAAGTATATATTGTACATAGTACTGAGGATCAATAGAGATGTGGGCACTAAGGTACAACAGTAAGGGGATTTACAAAAGACATGCCATTCATCCATACTGTTGTAAATGGAGATTCACCACAACCTTAGAAATTGTGTACATTGTAGACTTGGGGTTCAGCAATGTTTTCTTTAATTTTACAATCTGCCTTAGCTCTTGTTTACGCTCTTAAATCAAACTGGAGTTGTGGGAGCCCAAATAAGAAAACAAGAAACAAGGAGTAGAGTTGAAAGAAAACAGTTCTAACTTGGGCTAAAATAGCTTGTACACCCGTAGGTACACACATGCAATGCGATGAAGAAAAAAGGCTTCTCTTCAGGATCTAAGTGGGGAGATGGGGAGGCTGAGAGGGTTGGTGTTTTGCTGATGTGGTGAAAATGGTCCATGCTAATACTCCAGCTAGGCACTAGATACTACTGGTCCATACTACTACTCCAGATAGGTACTATACTAATGGTCCATACTAATAATTCAGGTAGATACTAGATAGTAATAGTCCATACCAATACTCCAGATAGGTACTAGGTCAGGGGTCACTAAATTTTTTTCTCTGGGGGCCACATTATCACTCCTGACTGTGATGGGTGGCTAGCGGTGGGTTGGGGGGTAGGCCGAGGAAGGACTACATACTGTTGAGTAGCCAGTCCACCTTTCATCCGCTGAATCCTATCTTTTCTCATTTGTCTGATATGTAAAGAAAGTGTGTTTCTTTACAAAAAAGTGTGTTTCTTTACATATCAGACAAACTGCACGGTCACTGAAGAAAAAAATAATTGGTCGTCCACTGTTCTTTGAAAACTCTGCTCTCTGTCAACTTTTTGTATTTTAACATTAGCCATTTTGCTGTCCTTAACTACACTACAATACAGCATTGACTGTCACCGTTTGATCTCAAGCTTGTCAGATGATGAAAATTTGGTGGCAAATCTGGTGGCAAATGTAAATACATCATATAATTATTTAAATATAAATACTTCACATAAATATATATTTTTAAATGAAAAAAATCAACAAAATACAAGATGCAGACATGTTATTATTTTCCAAAAAGTAATAAAAAAAAGGCCATGACAACTTTTGAGGATTGCCTTATAGGGCCAGATCAAGTGGTGGGGGGCAGAGGGGTTGTGGGGTGGCGAAAGGTGAGAGGAGGGCTGGAGTCAGACCATGGGTCTTATTTTGATGACCCCTGTACTAGATACTAATGTTCCATACTAATACTCCAGATAGGTACTAGATGTGAATTAGTTCGTGGCTCAAGATGGCTCCTCAGTGCTCCACTGTGGTCATCAGCTGACAAGTTGCCCTGAGGCACTGACAAAATGAGAGGTAAAAGTTCTCTATATGTAGAAGTCTTCACATGTACAAAAAGGCATCAGTCTTTAAAATATGTACACTACCAGTTGGACAAACCCTCTCAAGTTTAATATTTTCTATATTATATAGACATACTCAAGACATAAATATATATATAATGCAAGCTATATGGAATTATTTAGCTAAGATTTTATTATTTTATTTTGAGTTTATTTTTTGTTTACCACCTTCATTGCCTTCAGTGAGCATATGCAATGTAAATAATCACTGGACTAAAAAGAAATGAAAAGTGTGTCCAAACTTTTGACTGGTAGCATAACGTGGGGTTTGCCACATGCTTGTCTCCATGGAGATGAGACTTTGATTAAAATGTTCCACAGTAAAACATTCAAGTTATCCATACTGAATTGATTTAATTGCATGTACTGTATTTTTACAAGTCAGGCTGGCACCACCTTGTGCCTCTGCTCAATTTTATTTCTCTCAAGCAACTAGGTCAAGGATCAGAATACACTAGATGGTTTGCAAGAACCTCGGAAGTTACAGACCGTGCATCGACCAATCAGAGAAGAGCTGTGAAGCCATGATGTCAAACTCAAGTGCCTGTCTGGGTATTTTTTGTGATACAGCACAACAGTAAACAAAACGGTTGAGATGGATGTAGATGAAGCCATACATTCTGTGTTGGTAACGCTTAACGAAATCGAGGATTTACAGCTGGAACAAAGAGAATGTTTGCTGAATTTTATCAAGGAGAAAGACATTATTGCCCTACTTCCTCCAGGATTTGGCGCATTACATACGGCATGACCAAATAGGAGCAATTGGTTAAATAAAAAAGTACCCGCCTACCATCGCACAAACGAATCCTAATGCTGCGAGGTCAGACAGTTTCCACAGAGTAAAACAGGCTAGTCAGGTTTATTTTTTATTGTTATGAACATGAACAAAAAAAATTTAAAATCATACGAAAACTCAGTGAGCACTCATTATAACACAATATCAGACATTTCACCTTTCAATCCCATTCCCATACGTTCCCATAGCTTTCCCAACATTTTCTCTCTTATTTCAACACATGTTAGCAATACTTTCATTACTGTTAAATGCTTGCTTTGCACATTAGCTACAGTTAGCGGCCAGGGGCAAATCAATGGTTAAATCCTGTTGTTGATTGTTTAGCGACTGGAGGAAAAACGCCTTAATTAGTTTGTGGACGTGGCTATGGCTGGTGCATCCCAAAAAAAGACTTCATCATTATTCCTTATCCCGAGAGCAACTCCGAGTGTAGCTTATCAGACACCTTCAAGAAGCCAATGTAATATCCAGCGTGCATGACCGTTAGGAAAACAATATGAAATTCACAGAGGCAGAACAAATGTATGCAGGCAATTATTTTGATGGTAAGAGCTTGTTGTTGTGAGTTTTTTCCCCTTATTGCAGAGCGGGGATGAGTTTGATTAAGAGTGGGAGGCAAATAGGAAACCAATGATCAGAAAAAAAAACATATTAATGAGTTTGTGAGAGTGAATTAATAAGCCTAGCGTGAATTGTTTAATGAAGAAAGATGTCGAACAACAGACGCATCAAAAATGACTGAGCTTGCTGTAATGTTGCATGGTGGAGATGCATTGTTTAAAATGCACAAATATGAGCCTAAAGGCGTCAAATAAGAATGTGAACTGAAAAAGAAATAAACAGTGAACAATAGGAAGAATTTTAGATGATGTATATACTCAAAAGAAAGTAAAATGCATTGAGCTATACCTGAAAAAATGTCTACTACACCTGGATCAAAAGTCGATTAAATCAACACTATGCATGTTATCTCCTCAGTGGGTTTACAAAAGTAGATTAAGGGCCCATATTATGCTTTTTTCTGATTTATGTTTTAATGTTGTTTCCTCATCAAAAACATATCTGGAATTTTTGGTTTGTTCACACATGTTTAACACACAAAGGCTGCATATTCAGGATGAGTTCTTCTCTCAAGCAATAAACACTCTTTTCCACCTTGTGGTGTCACGAGGTACACCTTCACTAATTTGAACAGTTTCAGAACTGGAATTACCAGTTAAAAGGTAAAAGGTAGTTAACATGAAAACTACCAGTACAGGACATGACAAGGTGAGGCGCATTTTGAGCTTTGGAGATATAGACAGATGAATAATAAAGGGTAACTCAAACATTTGTGAATAAAAGAAAACACATGGGGGCGCTTCTGGCTCCATCAACTCTGCTTCCTCTTAACTTTTCATTGGAAAATTGTCTCCCCTCTGCCTTTAGCTTCTGCAAGTGAATCTTGTCATTTTTGGTCTTAAAATGTTCGTATTAACTCACTGTACATGAACTTGATGTTTTTATTTCACTATTTTGTATGTACATAGCAGTCCTATTCCTAAAATGAACCTGGCTCCAAATTAATTCATATAACTGCTAGCCTCATGAGCTTCATTTGACTGGAGCTCTATGAGCAACGTTGCTCTCCCTTAGTTCACTCCTTTCTACAGTCCATGTATGAAACACACTTGGATTCTAACTGAGAATATCATAGACAGTTTGATTTATGTTGGAGAGCAGCACTGTATATTAAACCCATTGTACAGACAGTGAGAAGCCAGAGCAGAGGGACCATGAAGGTTTAACTTGGGGTCCCTGTTGTCTCATTGACTTCCACTTGGTTTGGGCTGAGTGCTTGGGGCCGGGGAAAGCAGGGGGGAGAGTCAGTGAGGGAGGATGAGATGCATTCTGGGTCAGAGAGGCTAAATGCCGGAGTGCACAGCCTGCTGCACAGCCCAGCAGAGCAACAGGACTCATAGTGTTGCTAGGTTACAAAACTGTAGACTGATAGACACTGAAATAAGATACAAAGAAATGGGGCTCAAAAACTCAAAATGCCATGTCCAGCACAGCTGCTAGTGGGCCATTACTTGGGGAAAAAGAAAAAAAAGTGAGGAAATACTTGAAAATGGCTATGAATGCTAAAACCTTTCAGGAATATTGTTTTCTAGGCTTTCTCTCAATATTTGGTTAGAGAATTGACTTAAAAACATAAATATTACAATAGAAAGCAGATCCAGTGGTTCTCAACAAGCTTGTAGAGTGGACAGGATTTTCAGTCAGGCTTTAGAAAAATGATTTAAAAAAAATCTTACAAGAACGACACAATCTTTAATAATAAAAGTACATAATAAAAGGTTTTGATTTCTTTATATCTTATAATCAATACTTGACCAGAATTGTTTTATTATTTACTTTAATATATTGAAATTATTACTTATATTTGGATTTATTTTATGGCTTTATCATAATCAAAGAATGATCTTAACACCATGGTGACACAATTGACACATTAGCAAACACTGTCAAAAAAAGATCATCTGAAAACTCAAAATCAACACAAGCATTCGTCCAGTTTAGAAGTTTGATTTAAAAAAGAAAAAGAAAAAAAAGGTGAGAGCAACTAACTGAAAAACTGTTGACTAATGCAAGCTAGCTCATGACTGTAATTTATGTGTGAGAGACCACAAATCAGCTCACTAAACCAGCTCTTTCTGATCAGATTGTGTAAAAATAAAGCAGATTAAACTCTAACAAGCCTCAGATGGAGCAGTGCTTATAGTTAGCATCACCCAGGGAAAATATCAGTATAATAATTCTTAAATATACATGTGATTAACAGGGACAATGTGCATGTATAAATATCTATTAAAGTTACTGTTTGTGAGCCAAAAACATGTCACAGATTATAATCCTCTGTACTGCTGCCATGCACTGGGACTCTGCAGCCCTCTGAGAAGACCAAAGTTGAAAGTGTCTTGCTGTGCCATCAGAAGCCATCATGTCCGACAGGCTCAGAGCTGTTTGTTTCTCCAGATGTGAGGAGCGAGGATCAGTGGCACCGCTCTACTACAGGTGAGTCCTCCCCAATCCATCATGCGCTGGAACTGCAGCTGTCAGCCTCCCTGCTCCTCTCTGCAGGCTGCTCCGCTGTGTGCAAGACAGCTCTAAAATGTTCAAAGACAACTCACTTTTTAGTGTGGAATACTGGTCTTGTCATAAGAAATAACTTCATGAAATATGTAGTGTCATGAGGTACAGGATAAAGTGAAATCTTATTATAGTCATGTTTTTAGAATTTTGAATATTGGCAATTTAAAAAGTTTTTGTGAATAGGGCAAAATCATTGGCTGCGAAAGTGAGGTTACAATATACAGGTTATGCTAAGTACCTGAATGTTATTTTTTGTATTTCAAACTGTTCTCTGGATCACAACTATTATCACAGTTACCGTAATTTCCGGACTATAAGCCACTACTTTTTCTCACACTTTGAACCCTGCGGCTTGTATAACGATGCAGCGAAAATGTGGACGAATTATTTGTTTGGCACATTGTCCATTCATATATACGGTCTACGGTTTGGCAACACTGTAGATGCGCGTAGCCTGAGTGCAGAAAATGACGCTGTCTGTGCAGTTCACACATGAAGGTGCGGTGTTTGCTAGCAATGTTATCAGCACACTAAAACAGTTTATCGCTGTGTGATAAAATAAGTTATGATGCTAAATGAACCTTAGTGAGGGAGATATGTCTTATCCGTATGTGTTAAATGTAGGTAGGCGTGCAAATGATGAGAAGAAACGTCTCAAACTTTAGCAGCCAGACATCCACTCATATCTGATTGACAGAACTAGCCCCGCCCCCTGGAGAGCCTGAAATCTGCTGAAATCCTACAAGACACTGACATGATACAGACACAACAGTGGCTCTTTCTGGAGGAGACATGCACCGTATAGCGCAGGGAGAGACGGCGGTGATGCGCCGAGGAAGGTGCTGGTTTGATTGTGTTTTGAACAGTTTGCTCTTCATGCGCAAACCTTCCTCATGTAAAACACACAAAGAAATGTAGATGATGCAGTTTTTAAGTTAAAGGCAATTGATGTGGCTGTCAAAGAAGAAAATCAAGCTGCTGAGCGTGAGCTCGGCATCACTGAGTCGATGGTGGACAAAAGCTTTCAGAGGCAATAAAAGCAGACGACCCATACTTGAAAGCGTCCTTGAAGACGTGGACACCTGTGGCTTATATTCAGGTGCGGCCCATATATGTATCATTTTAAAATTTAGGAAAAATGTTTTATATTCACTTACTTAACTTATATTCAGGTGCACTCAATAGTCCAAAAATTATGGTAAGCATGAATAAAAGACATACTTAAAAGGTACACTGCGCAGTTTTTCTGGGGGATGGTCCACCACCTGCTTGTCTTCATGGAGATGTTATTGCTTTGCCTGGAATGTTCCATGCTATTACTTTAAACATTCGCATCTCATATTTATTCATTACAGGTGTTTCTATTGCTCAAAAATGCAATAAGTCTCTTTGTGAATAGGAGCAACTCTCCACAGATCTGAACTGTAATGTAGTGTAGTGCTGTAACCTGCCTGTCTCCTTCATGATAGATAGGTTTGATCTATACTATTGAACATTCTAGACAAAGCAAAAACATTTCCATGGAAATCGGACGCAGTGTACCTTTAAGAAACAGTTTTTAACATAATAATTGGCGTGTTGCACATTCAAAATTAAAATCAAACCAGACCACAAGCAGGAATTTGCTTAATTTTTCCTCAGTGTACATTTCTTTTATATCGAAGACCTCTAAAGGCAATGTCCCTTTTGACTTCCTCAGAAAAAAAAAAAAAAAAAAAGGTCCATTGAAATATCTATTAAAATGTCTTATTATAAATCCTAAAGTGTGCAGTGAATTATGGCAAGCTTCAAAACTCCGTCAGCTTCCACTTCTCATCACCATAAGGTCAACGGTTGGAGCAGCACTCGGAGGAAAAGCATGCAATTTTAACAGCATTAACAGAGTCACTGCAAAACGGTGCTACCCATTCAAATTGCACTTTTATATGTTTTAACTATTGACCTGCAAAGAACAAGTGCATTAATTCTTCTCTATAAAAGCGTCTCACGAGATGCTGGTGTGTCTCGGGATGTGGCGTGGGCAGAGAAAGCCTGTGAGCGCCTGTGCTAATGCAGTTATGAAGCAGGGCATAAAGGCAGAGGTTTAAACATGGCGCTACCACAATGTACGATGAAAAAACACATTAAAATTTAAAACATTACAGGGCAACAGATGGAGAGCGCGGTATTTCTCTGAAGAGTACGTGTGGATATACATGGGGACTTATAAATGAAATGCATGTTTTATTGGACGGACTTCCAGCTGACCTCATGCAGTGTACTTCACAATACGAGATATTCTACACTTTTAATCATTTCTTGTATACTATGGAGTAGAATAAGTAAGGTGGTGAGGGGGTAAGAGTGAGAAATGATTTTGTAGAAAGGCAAAAATCAGTAGAATGTGTGATGATTGGTTGCAGTGGTTGAAAAAGTATTGTATGTGATTAGAGAGAGTAAGCTGACATGGAATGACTCCTGTTTAAAAAAAAACAAAAAACTTTTGGCTTTACAAAAAGGACAGCAAGATCAAAACTTTCAAAAGCAACAATAAGAGGCCAATATTACATAATTTTTTGAACTGTTATAATGTTGCATTATCAAAAAAACATACCAGGAATGGTGCTTTGTTTCACTCAAACACACAAACCCTGCATATTTAGACAACACTCAGCTCCATTTTGTGATGTCATATGGCAATACAGGAAGTGCTCCATTGTGTTTTTAAACTCCATACATAATTTCAGCCCTGGAATTTTCAGTCTCTACTAAACAAAACTTAAATGGCTGCTGTTAATTCGAGAACTACCACTTCATGACATCACAAGGAGGAACAGAGCTTTGAGCTTTGGAGATGTAGTCAGACTAATAATAAAAAATTACTCACATGTTTAAATGAAAATAACAAACACAACTCCAGGTCTGTTTTTGATGAGGTAAAAACATTATAACATGGTTTCGCATAAGACAGGACCTTTAAATGCCTACTAGGACAATAAGTTGTGCTCACATTCTATAATTTCATACTATCCTAACTTCAGATGAAAGACAAGGGCCTATATATTTCTACGAAAGAGTTGCTGTTTTTGAAAGATATATCCACAAAAGTTGAACCTCATCATCATTTTGGCTTCACAAACTTGCCAAAAGAATCATATGGTCTTTCAACTGACAACAATCGCGTATTTGCAGTAGAAAAATGGCACCACTTCCTGAAGCTGTTGTGAAAACATTTGTTTGCCTACTGAAGTTTTTGTTTCATGACGATAGCCCCAGTAACAGAGATATTAAGAATAAACCAGGACAAAACTTCTGCAATCTGAGAGTTGAAAGTCAAATTCTACAAGTATTCTAACTGGCACAATTTTACTATAAGGATTCTAAAATGTTGTGATGTTAAGTGAACCTATCCAATTACTATACCCACTTATCATTCAATAACTGACAGAATACAATATAATTGTTTAACTTCAATATATAGTAAGTTCCTTTTTACCTGAACTTGTGGAGAACACTCTTTTGTTTATGGAGCAGGTCGGACATGGAACACAATCAGAGTATCATTCGTTCATAAATTTTTCAAAATAAAACCAAAAATAAGAAAAAATAACTATTGACTTCATTATTTGTTTCCAAAACCAAAATGAAAAAAAAAAAAAAAAAGATAACGAGCAATTTTTTTCAGTTTTTGATTGTGTGTGTAAATGAATAATGGAAAAAAAAAAGATAATGGCCGTTTCCCGTTTCTGTGACTTAAAATGTGATGCCAAACTTTTGCACCGCATACAGTCTAAACCAGAACTGAACCAGGACTAAGGACTAAACCAGGTCCAGATCTCAGTCCTGGTCTGGTCCCAGTCTGGTCCTGGTCTCAGTCCTGATGACCTGACAGTTTACGCAGGCACACCTCCATGTGTAGTCCTGTTTTAGACCTGTTTTAGTCCTGGTTTAGACCATATGCGGCGCAAAAGTCTGGCATCACAGTTTAAGTCACAGAAATGGCCGTTATCCATTTTTTCCAATATTCATTTAAACACAAAATTAAAAACCGAAAAAACAAATACTTCATTTTGGTTTTGGAGACAGATAATGAAGAAAATATTTTTTTTTTTTCCGTTTTCTTATTTTTTGGTTTTATTTGGAAAAACAAACGAACAAATAATACACAGATTGAACACAGTGCCTGCTCAGTGCTCACATACGCGAGCTCTCGACGCATGACAGCATTTTCTAAAGCTTTAAAACTGTGGTTGTTCAGTGGTCAAATATGTCACCATGTTGAACAAAATGACATTTTTATATTGAGGAGGAAATTTTACTTTAATTTAACTGAGGAGTTTAACTTTTGACTTAGAACTTTAAATGAATTTTCTGTAATGAATTGTATGTATTGTTGTTGCGGTACTTTTCCTTGGGTGAAATCAACCTGCCGAGAGACTGAAGATGGAAATTAGCCACGTTGACTATAATCTTTTCATAGTTACATTTAAACGTGCATTAATATGTGCTGTTCCTTTACAAATAAATAAAAGAAGGAATAAGAATAGACCTGCTTATAACCCACTGTGTTCTGTGGAAAAGCACTCATATCTCCATGGAGACGAGGAGCAGATAGACCGACCATTCACCAGAAAGTTTACATGGTGCATGTTTTAGTCCGCCCTTATAGATACACATCAAGTCCTCCATTAGTTGAACAAGAGATACAGCCATGGTTGTACTCCACCATATTAGACCTTGGGAGCATGAACAGTTGGCAGAGACTCACCAAGGCTTGTTTGCGGCGTACTTACAAAACACGCTGCACAGCCTTCGCCGAGACGCGGTAGGAAAATAAGTGACATTGGGGATAAATAAAAGAGTGGGGTTTGGAGGGGACATGGATTGAAGAGTAACAACAAATGGAGCACAAGTAGTGGGCTCAAATGGATGTCTTTGGATAGGCTGGGGTAAAATAAAGCTTGGTTCATGATAGCTGTTGGATAAGTCTTCACAGCAGCACCGCACTGTTTTTTTTTGTTTTTTTTTTGCCTTTATGTGCTTTTCAGTTCTTAGCGGTAGTAGAGTTTTTATCCATACTGCGTAATACAGTATGGGGGTGGCAGCCATATTCTCCAATCTTCTAAACATAGGGCTTTCCTTTGTCAAGATAACTACATTCGCAAACTGCTCATTAAATTTAGCCCAACCCACTCGCAATTGTTTCGTATGAAAAATGGCGGAGATTTACGCATTATGGAATTACTGCGGAGAAAGGCAAAGCAGCTGGTTAGAGATGAGGAGAGAGGAAAGAATAAAATCATGACAGGGAGGTTATTGCATTGGGAGAAGCATATTTTCAGTGTTTTGGAACTGAAAGCGTGATAAAAGCGAGGTAATATGAGCCTTATGGATGGATAGAAGACGAGGTGGAGAAGTAATAATACAATACCTTGAAACAAATGATGAAAGAAGGAGATTATCAAGGGGACAAACAAGTGCGTGATTAAAAAAGAAGTAAAAGATCCTTCAATGGCTGCTGCTGAGGGCCACTTAGCTTATCAAGGCTGATGTGCGGAGGGGCTAAGGGCTGAATTCAAATGAGTCGCACTCAGAGGAATGGGCAAAACAAAACAGGCTCAGAGAAAGAGCGCCGAATGAGAAGGAGCAGAGCAGAGAGTGAGCAAGCATATTTTAACACGCAAATACCAAATGTGTTGGTTTTGCCATTGCAAGGAGGCGCCCACCACAATCAGGGCAGGTTTAGCCAAAATACAAGAGGTCATGTTATTCCAGACACACTGATGAATAATGGAACATGGAAAAGGGAAAATGCGTATCTTCAAGGCGCTGTTGAGGGTTTTATAGCACCTTAAAAACAGAACTAGTTCATTCTAATGGTTGCTTTTTCCTAACTTTATCAATCAGTTCTTGTTTTTTTTCTTTTTCTTTTGAGCGTCAGTTAAAAAGCACACAATGACACATTCAGTTCACAATCAATGATCAAATGTGATCAACAGTAATATGCTACAGAGTCCATGATGCTCAAATGGAGTAGAAAGGAGACCAGAGAAGAATAAAGCTGATAAAAAATTATAATGCAGACAACACAGCCTCTCATTTTAGCCTCATAAGGGCTGCTTTTACAATAGCTGCACTGGGGCAAAACCAATTTTACTTTATTACATGAAGAAAAAAAATGAGTACAGTCCGTTTAGTATGTTTTGCTACTATCAGGCTACTATGAGACTTAGAATGTATGATATCAATGCACAACTCAAATCAATGTTATGCATACCCCTCCCAGATCCATAGTTACAATGGATCCATCACTACACCGGGAGAATTAACGATCGATTTTTGATTAATCATTAACGTTTTTATATTCTAATTATCATCATTATTATTACTACAACTAATCTGCATAAATAAACTCAACTTTACAACACATAAACCATAACCACTATTGAGCCAGATTATAATGTGTTTAATGCAGTTTTGCGCAAATTTATGTTTTACAGAAACAAAACATAAAACCGCATGGCTAATTTGCACAAACTAAAAGCTGAAAAAACGTCTCTCTCCTTGTGTCCTGATGCGGTCAGCTTCTGACGCACTAAAGGACACGACTCAGTGGAATATGAGTGTTCTTTCTGTGACAGAGGGATGTGCTGCTCATGGTGAGTCTGTTCTGTGTGTGTGTCGTATTGGAGATGGTTCATGTTTTCAGAGATCAGATGTGTGCAGGTTTAGCGCAGCTAAAGTCATTTCACTCACTTTATTTATGTTGGTCACTTTATTTATTTTGGCTAATGTAGTGATGAAAAGACTGAAAAGTGTTTGTCTTTTGGACATATACATACTCCACTTTATGTTGGGATACTGCGTATAACTGCACCATGACGAAACCGGGATACTCAAAAAACCCGATCATAACCAGGATACTGATGTGAATGTAAACACACTCACTCAGTGGTGTAGTGATCTCCAAGGACGTGTGCAAGAGTCAAAACGTAGGACCGTGAGGCTGCAACTCCAGACACAGCCTCATCTCCTTACGCTACGCAATGCACAGCAACTTACATTCGGTTTGTCGATTAAAAGTTTACTTGACCGACAAAATTCTAAATGACCAATTATCAATTAGTCGAGTAATCATGTCCTTCCTTACTAAAGACAGAATTTGGTGTGATTTTTAGGACAACAGAACAATTTGCTTGAGGTCCACCAGAAGTTGCTGTAACAAAATGTATTCTTTAAAGTTCCTAGGGTAAATCAGCCAGGAGCAACAGGAGAACACACTGCAGTGTTTATAGTTTTCAGAGAATGATTCAGGCTGGATAACCACTTAATTAAAGGGTTCGAGTTAGGAGTTAGGGTCATACATAGTTGCTGAGCCTCAATCATTAATGAACACTTTCTTCATGCTTTATTAATAAAAGCTCATTAAGTCTAGTCTAGTCATTATAAAGTATTACTAATTACTGCATTTCTTTTTCTGAACATCAAACATCTCTATACTGACCACTTTATTGTAATGAAAAATTCTAACCTATTACAAAACCCAAGCAAAGGCACAATAGCTTCTTGAGTCGTGGAGGGTGCTGCCTGTTACAACACCAGCAAAGCTCAGAGGGACCTGAGAAGAGCATGTCCCATTAACCATCTCTGCCTCCATCAATAGCTGCTCCACTTTGGCCTAAGAGGAAAAAATAAGTGTATTAATTATTAAGTTGCCGAGGGAGACAAGAGCAGAGGCGAGAGGTTGGAGGCTAATGTACGTGTTTATGTGTCGGCGGTGAGCTGGGTTTATAATTGGGTTTAAAACACAGCTGCAGTGAAATCTCATAGAAGCGGGCTGATGATGAAGACTGTCATGATGTGATGAAAACTATTAAGAGATTATTAAAGACGACAGAATATAACATTTAACAAAATACAATAATCAACATAAAAACAAAACAAAAAAACTGAGAAAATACAAAAAAACAAAAACGGTAAATTCTATTTTTAAAGTCTCCCAGTGAGGCATACTAAATCAAATTTAAAAAACAAACCGAACTCTAAACACATCTTCTCTGAATCACTCCAAAATGAAGATAAAATATGGCAGTACAAAACAAATGTTCAGTTGACTCCACTTCCAAACTGCAAAAACGGCATTCATCAGTGTCTGTCATATCCCAATTTTTTTTACATTTTCCATGTAGGCAGAAAATTGTATATAACTTTGATTTGGTTTCATAAATGTATTTAAAAATCCACTCCCATGATGAAGGGCAATCAACTGTGTCCTCCCACTATAAAAGTATTGTAAGGGATCATCTTTAATGAGTTACGAGTATGTTTTAAATGTATGTCTGTTGGTTTATTTTATTTCTTTCATCCAATTAGAATTTTTTGTTGATGGTTTAGAAACAGAGTTTATAAAACCCTTGATTTATTAGTTGCTTCCATGTTCTTCCCAGAGCTGTGATGATTTGATTATATGAGTAACGTGAACAAACATTATACACGTTTACAATCTTCATATTCTGATTTCCATATTGTTGATTTTGTTAACTTTTTAAAATTAACATTATTTCTTACTTTAAAACCAAATAATATACCATTAACACTGAATTAAAAAATAAAGTCAAACATTTAGTGTTTAACTATATCACTTATTTCCTTAATCGTCTAATTCAGTACACTGACAACTTTGGCCACATTATTTCTACCATGATCATTTTAGTCACAATTTATTACAACTCATCTAAAGTTTTCATCATTTAGATCTACCCTTTCTACCCCTAAAGTTTGTCTGCAACCATATATCACTACTAATTTAATCCTTCAATACTTCAATCTTCAAAGTACATCAAAGTAGAATAAAGTGATGTATTATTAACTAGTATTAAGAAAGTAATTCATTTATTAGTTTACTAAACAAAACATCTTAAATTCCTTCATTGATTCTTTCGTCCACAAGCTAATCTCAGAGTCCACAGGTGTCCATAGAGTCTTGTTACAATCTGATCCAAAGTGACATCTCCCTTAGTGGCGTTTGCAGACCACCCAGCCGACAGTCACATCCCATTTTATTTGCTTTCCTCCTCATTTGGCTCGTCCGGGGAGATGGGTGCAGCGCGTGTGGCATCAAAGATCCTCAGAATCAAAGCAGGAAGCTCGTGTCAAGACTCAGTACTGAAGAAACCACGGAGACAGAACGGAGCTGACATAAGTGAACATGGCATCACCAACATCACAGAGGAGGGCCTAATATCATGTGTGCTGTGGGCCCAGCGCAGAAGAGCAGAGTGGGGGGAAATTTATTATACTTCAGTCGTAGTTATATGAGGGGTAGAAGGTTGTGTCAATTAAGAGGGATCGAAAGAACTTTTAGGATGTTATGAGGAAGCTTTGAAGCACCATGGAGACACAATGCACACATTAGCAACACAGCCAAATATTTTAAGATCTAAGCTTGAAAACTCAAGAAAAAATACAAAATGGATTTAAAAAGTGATCTATAATGAAAAACTGTTGGCTGACTAGCTTGTAAATGTAATTTCATTTGAATGGCACTTTAACAGCACAAATCAACTCACCTCTTTTAAGTCTAAGTCTGTTCTTTCTGGTCAGATTTAGTTAAAGCTTAGATTACAGTCTAACAAAGCTCCAGACAGAGCATGCCTACAGTTAGCATCACACCCCCAGGGAGAGTTGATGATATCGGCTATAGCATAATCTAAACCAGACATGTCAAACTCAGGCCCGGGGACCAAATTTGGCCCGCGATATAATTATATTTGACCCGCAAGATCATATCAAATATGTATGAGAGCTGGCCCGCTGGCTCAGGCTATAGAGACATTATTTATTTAAAATTTTGTTATTATTCTATTCTATTTTGTTATTATATATTATGCTTGTTCTGGATTCAATGTTTAAGCAAAACTATTATTAAACATTTATTTTAATGAGAAAAGGTTCAACATTACATATCTCAAAAGAAGAGAAAACATGCAGATTGAAATTTTTCAATAAATATTTAGTTTGGCGTGTGACTCCTCTGTAAATTTGAGTTTGACACCCCTGAACTAAGCTAAGATATAAAAAAAAAAAAAAACTTTTATAGCAACAATTCATATTCTGCATTGTTTATAAATAGAGAATGTAACTTTGTACCCTATTATAAATATTTTGCCAAGAATGTTCCAACTTTACTTACTCAAAAATACCTTGTCAAATATAACATTGTTATTTAGAGTTGGATTGCCTCTCCAGAGATCTGATCTGTAAATTAACCTTGTGATGTCACCTGCTTGTCTACATGGAGATAAATAAGATTAATGCTATACTGTGAAACATTCCAAGCAAAACAATAACATCTCCACGGAGACAAGCAATTTGCGAATCAAAATTGAAGTAGTCCAGATCCACTGAGTAAATATCTACTCCAAATATTTTTTTTCATTTGATCAAAGAGCAGTAAATGTACACAAACACATCCATCTTATTTTCAACAGTAGATGTGTATTTTCCTGGTAAGTTATAATTTGTATTAAACACATGCACTCCAGCCAAAGTCTCTTCACACTTGTTGAATGTGAGTTATTGGTTTATACATCACAGCAGCAGATGCTGGTCTGATCTAAGCACTAGCCTCAGGGGATGCACAGTTTTGAAAAGAGAGGAAAAGACAGTGTTTAGATAAATAATCTGCATTAAGATCTGATCCACGCCTGCACAAACTTTAAATGAGCTCCAAGTCCAGAGGGGGGCAGAAGTTCACTTTGGAGGGTTAAAACTCAAGTGAATGCGATTTTCCTAAAAGCGAAGTGAGTAGTTTTGACTGGACAATGCATAATCAGACACAGTGATGGGACTTGTGCATTCAAAGTAACTACAAGCTCAAGGTGTTAATTATTTAAAGCACAGACACACATGAGCACTACTGCAATCATGTATTCACACACTCGCATGCTTCGGTGAGTCCAGATTTAAAACCAATCTCGAAATAGAAAAGAAAATTATTTAGTATTTATTTTTCCTTTCCAATCTCTTTTTCCTGTTCACTTACGCCAAAATTAATCTACAAGAAACATTAAATTGCATATAGTTTTGAGCAGATCCTGGCTCATGATGCTATATGATTGCATTTGGTCTCTTAGGGTGCATTTGTACTTGTTATTATGTGGTTCTGGCTGACGTAGCCTTGGTTTGGCTGTGGTCTGGGCCTGGTTTAGTTTAAGGATTAGTCTCAGTTTAGATGCGTTGTCAATATTTTTTGTACTGATTGCCCCTCTTGAAAGCAAACCCACCACATTAATCTGAGCTTGAAACTGGCATAAACATGTCTTAGAATATCTGACAAATGATGTAAATACAACCATTTTTCCCAAAAAGAGAAAACAATTTATACTTAAGAAATACACAGTGATGGGAAGAATACTTTGAAAATGCATTTAGTTACAAAATACTGAATAATAAAATGAAAATGTATTTTGTAATGTATCTGATACATGGTCCAGTCAGAGTAGTCTAAATACTTTCGCAAAACGTTCATGTAAAAACTCAACATATGTTTAAAAACAGCTTTTGTTTCACTGTTTGTAATACATGTTCTATCACTCACTGGAGAAGAAAAAAATCCCACATGCACACACCACAAGAACAGTGTTTTCTGTTTTTCTCACTAATTCTGTGCAGTTAGAAGCCTATTTGTGCACTCAAAATCCCACAATGTATTCCTCCGATTTTAGAAAAGTAACTGTATTATGAACACCACCAAATGAAAAAAGTAACTGTACCAGAATATAGTTACCCAGAATTAGTATTCAGAATATATATTCTCAGTACATGTATTCAGTTTCATCCCAACACCGGAAATAAACAGCTGGTATGCTCTAAAAGACAATATTTCAACATCAACGAGCAAACTTTGATGAATTCTTCCAAATCTACAAGCCACCAAATGACATTTAATCATGTCTTTTCAGGTAATGCATTTACAAAGTGATTCACATATAATTACCGATCATCACCAAGTATGACTGAGGCAAAAGTTAAACAGACCTTGGAAAATCAAAAACGTAGTAAAGTTTTGTGCTGAGATAGATTCAAGGAGGGACATATTGATTTTCTTAAATAGCATGGGGCCTTGACATTTATGAGGATGAAGAGGAGAAGATTTAGGCTACGTTTAAATGATGATGGTTAGAACAGAAGATGCAAAAGTGGCGCCGCGTCTTCATTTTTTATTTCTTGTTTAGATGAGCATTTTTGGTAGGAAATTTGAATGCATACGGTGCCGCAAAAGTGTGTGGAATTCGATTGAGTGTGCTTGTACTTAAAGCAACAAAGGCATCTTTGGACACACGGAAGTTTCACGCCACACATTTTCATCAGTTACTCCTTCCACACAGTTGTCCCACCATCGACTGGTTCTCCAGATCTCGTCCATAGTCGTCTGGTTCACCTGCGACAAACTGGTGCATCCAGAATGTGACAGAGGTGATTGCAGATCCTTCTCTGTTCACTAATAGCATCGATGCATATTCTGTATATTTATTGGAACGCCTCCTGTAAGTTTATTAGAGCTGAAGGTCCGACGTGTGGAAATGATCCGACATGTTTGTTTCTGTGTACTGTATGTATGTGATATAAACGTGTACGCGATGTAAGCAGATCTGACCAGAGTTTTGCATCTTGGGCAGTGTAGACGGAAAGACTACGATGGAGTGTATTCAGCTTTTCCACTCTGGAGCGTGGTTTCAGATTCAGGTGGTTTCAGTCCCAAAAACACCGTCACCATCTAACGAAAGGCACTTCTGATCAAATATTTTGTTGTTTTTACCCGCAAGCATTCTTGTGTAAACAGGCCCAGTTTGCTTTTTGTTTTTTTTACCTATTGAAGTGGGAAAGAGGTAAAAGAGGGTTGCAACATCTATAGGCAGGATGTAGGAGGGGCGAGAAAGTGTATTTACTAAACTCAAACAGTGCAGAGTTTTATATGAATGATGAAAAATTAGGCCAGTTGCCATAGCTGTTAAGAACTGAAAAAGTGAATATTTCTTCTTTTTTAATGGTGAGACCTCAAAATGTTGTCTATACTTTACAGTGACATGATGCTGGCGGCGTTTACATATATCTCTATTTGCTAAATGGAGAATGTTTATTAGTTACCACAGTGACAAATGCGCACATTAGCAAACACTGTCAAAAAACAATTTAAGATTTTCTGAAAACTCAAGAAAAAAGCACAAGAGAGAATGTTGATGGTATCAGCTGCGAAGTATCAATTCATGAGTTTCAATTTCCAATTATATGCCACATTTTGTCTTTTTTTTTTTCATTCAAAAGATATAACATTTAGTTTTCAGTTGTTCATCACTATGGCGACTCATTTCTCATCATTCTGAAACCCATAAAACAATTTCCCCAGATTTGAGACTATACCATAAAAACTATCTTCTAAGGCTGTATTATTCCAATCTGTTTTTCTTACATAAAGTCCACTCACATCACATCTGCCAAAAACCCCACTACCCCACTCACAAAATGGCTTCTCAGTACAATCAATTAACTCCAAGCACCTTTAATATCCTGTTCTGTCCCCCAATTTAACACATGTGCCCCCCACTCTCCACATTAGCGCCGTGCAAATGTGACAATGTGATCCTCGTCCTTCACAAAACTAAGTCCCTCTCTCCCTTCGTCCTGTAGCAGTGAAAAATTGACTGTGACACCGAGGTAATTGCATGGGAAGTAATCAATTAGACACACAATTGAGGGAGAGCTGAGGTCTGCTGGCTGCCAGGCTACAGGCTCCTCTCTAAATTCTGGTACAAGTGCAATACAGCCAATCTCCGCCTATCTCCCTCTTGTGGCACCGTTGCTCCTTTCTTCACCTTAGCTGTTACAGATGGAAAATAGGAGTCATAGCGATCGGAGGGAGCTAGAAGTATTACACTATGCTCCTCTCAAGAGTGCTTTGTCTGTCAGCTCGTCCCCGTCACCTTGAACCATGGCTCCTTTGACTCCCCAATGCATCGCTGTCTTGAGATATGGGAGCGCCGATCGCATTCAGAGAGATTTCAAATACCAGCGGATGTGTTTTGAAGAACAATGGATAGTCGTGGTGGAGAAAAAGAGGAATGTGTAGCGGTGTAGGCCTTTAATTGTTTAGTTGATTAAACTATTGAGGGTAAATGCCTTCAAAGCACTCAAAGCACTTTACATTAAAGAACCACTAACTATTCACACACAGACACACATCAGGGGTGATGTGGGTTAAGTGTCCTGCCCAAGGACACAATGCCAGCATTCATCTGTGAGTGTTGGAATTACACCGTCAGTCACAGTGCCAACCTGTGAATGAGTAGATCTGTCTAGAGGTCTGTGCGGGACAGAATTTTCAGTCCCGTTCCCACCCACACGCGCATTTTGCAGTCCCGCTCCCACAAAGAATTGTAACTTTTATTTCCACTCCCACCCGCATCTGTGATACTTTGTCCTGCTCCTGACCACAAATGGGGATGTTCAGTTTCTTAAGCTCTATCAAACACGGAGAAGCGGAAAGGAACTGTCTACAGTGTGTGCGAGATTAGACCACATACGCAAATTTAGGCTGCTTAAAATGGTATTTTATTATTATTATCCAGCACAAATTATGCATGATAGGCATACATTCATTATTTGTATATTTTACTTATTACTTACTTACTCATATTTAGTTTGCGGGACTGCAGTTCATCATCCCACCCGCCTTCCGCAGTGTGCAGTCCCGCTCCTGCCTGCGCCCGCAATGAGCTTTCAAAGTGTGTCCCCAATGCACTGTTTTGTGTCGGGAGTGCAGGGCTCTAGATCTGACCACTCAACCAATGCCGTTTATGTTGGGAGCAGGATTCAAACTGCCAACATTCAGATAAGTGGGCAAACACTTCCAACTGAACTACAGTCACCAACTAAATCTTAGTAGACCAAATTTTGTATTAGTTGACTAATTATTTTGTTTAAATTACAAGGGTTTATTTGGCAGAAGAGCAGAAAGAAAGTGTGCAGTAAAGTAGCAGAAGATTTTGGGAGTGAATCATGGGTTTAATTGATGTGCTACCTCCAGAAAGTTACACAATGTTGCTTTAAAGGTACACTTTTCTGGTGGAGGGTCTGCCACAGATTTGTTCCGCAGTATGGCATACACAAATGTAAAAATAAAAGTGTAAATAAATAAATGAAGGAAATAAATTAAAGTGTAAATGAATAAAACGAGTATAGAAAAAAAAATTAAATAAAAATGTAAATAAATAAAAGTAAAAATGAGAAAATGGTGAAATAAATAAATGTAGAACAAATGTACAAATGAATAAATAAGTAAAAAAAAATACATATACAAAAAATGTGGAAATATATAATTGTAAAAATAAATATATTTTAAAAAAGTAATAGAAAAATTTAAAAACAAACATATTTTAGGTTTTTAATCCGCAGAATGTATGCATTAATGTGTAAAAGCATTTATTTATTTATATTTTATTAACCATTTAATTTTATTCATTTAATACTTTTGAACAATTTTTCTTGTATTTATTTATTTCTAATTACGTCATTTTTGTTCCTCCACGCCACCACTACTGAGACACATTCCACCCAGAAATAATAAAGGGCATCTGGTTTAAAAAAAAACCCAAACAAACAAATATGCATATCACAGCAGGCAAAGGCAGCCAAGTGAAAAGAACAGATGTCAAAACAAAAGACGATTCTATTGCATTGTTTATAGTAAAAGCAAAGTATGATTCAATTTCTGGAAAGAGAAACCAAATTGCCCAAACATGGCCTCTGTGTTTGAGAGCGAGGCATCAGCTTGACAAATCCAGACAATCAGTGAAGTGGTATGAGGAGAGCGCTCAGAAGAAAGTGGATGGAGAGATGGGAGGGACGAGAGGATGGGACAGACACAGAAGCAGCAGATGGCCCGTGAAGGAGTGGATAACAGTTTGGCGTCTAACTCAGGCTTGTGTACAACGATCTGCAGACAAGCACTCCGATTGGGCGCTTGGATTTGGACAGACGCGATGCAGGCGGAGGTCGGTTAGGAAAACTCATCAACAACACTAAACAAATCTGCAGAAGACACAGAACACACTGGACTAGGGCTGTTATTTTCTGGTCTATGTTATAATATTGTTTCCTCATCAAAAACATTCCCGGAGTTGTGTTTTGTTTCATCCACACATGTTTGACACACAAACCCTGCATAGGCTGAGTTCTTTTCTCAAGCTGAAAACCCTCGTTCCACTTTGTGATGTCATGTATGTTTTCAAACTACATACACGTTCATTATAATCATTTGGATTATGTCCACATTGGAATTGAGGATCTTTACTAAACAAAAGGTAAAACGTTGCTATTAACTTGAAAACTACCACTTCATGACATTTTGAGCTTTGGAGATGTAGACAGAGTACCGTATTTTTTGGACTATAAGTCGCACTTTTTTTCATAGTTTGGGTGGTCCTGCGACCTATGCTCCGGTGAGACTTATATGTTAAACTTATATGTTAAAAAACAATGACAGCCGCGAGAGGCTCTGTGCTTGCGTGCCAGTATCATAGACTGCTACTCCTATTACTTCTCCTGTACCACTGTCACTTGGTGTCCTAATGCACATGTCTCCTGCATCTGCCCTGCTGCAAGTAGCAAAATATGCAGCCCGAAAATGGTAATCAAGCAGCAGAACGAAAGTTTGGAGTGAGCGAGAAACTTGTGAGGGACTGGCGGAAAGTGGGGATGGAGAACACAGCTTCATGGTAACCAGGTGGGTGGGCCATACAACTTTGCTGGAAGCCACTGGATGGCTCAACAAAGCCTGGACTTCAGCGAAAACTGTAACCATTATGTCAGGATTCAGAAAGGCCGGAATAATTCTAACTGGAACTGATGCTGAATCTGATGACAGCTACACAGAAGAGGAAGCTTCCATTTACCTCCGGAGGTCTCGGAGTTGATCAGAAGTGACACCGGGGATGAAGAATTCAATGAATTTAGTGATTTGGAGTGAGATGGAGAATTTGGTAACCTTGTTCTGTTCTGTTGTTTATGCTATAGTTATCTGAAGAACTGTTCATATGTTACGTTAACACCCTGTTGTTCTCTATTCTATTGTTATTACTATAATTTGCCCTTCAAGATGAAATGTTGGTTCCTGGTCTCTGATTTTATAAAATCAATTTCCACCAAAAAGTGTGCCTTATATATGTTTTTCTTCTTCATTACGCATTTTTTGGCTGGTGCGACTTATACTCCAGAGCGACTTATAGTCCAAAAAATATGGCAGTAATAAAGGATTACTCAAGCGTGTGAATGAAACAAAACACAACTCCAGGTATGTTTTTGAAGAAATAACAACATTATAACATAGCTAAAAGTGAATTTTACATAATATAGGACCTTTAAGGCTAATTAAAGTGCAGTTATTACAAAGTGTTTCAGAAAAATCAAGCTGTACATAGACGAGATACTTATGATAGTTCATCAGTTCATATTTCAGTCCTCTCTCAAACATTAACCCTTCCGCAGTTGTTAATAATGTACACTCTACTTTTTAAACTCACAATACCTTCTGCAAAATTTGATTCATATTTTAGACTAGATTTCCCCCCCCGCAAATCTTAGAGCCCTTTTAGAAGAGGGAGGGTTGACGACAAAGTGCACTAAATGAGAAAAGCTCATCTTGTGCCACTGAGTCTACGCGGTTATTATTTTGCCAGGAATGCAGGGCTGTAATTACCATGTGAAAGTACACAGGCTGCCCGGGGTTCAGAAGGATCCAGACGAAATGCGAACGACGTTGGCACAGACAGCAAGGAAGACACCGCGGGTCACTGTTCGGCAAAATACAGATTTAGGAGTTTGAAAATGTCACAAGGAGGTCTGCGTTAACCTTTTAGCTAGAAAGCAGGAGATGGTCTGGAGCATTACATTCATTAATGCAAACTTAAGGCCAAACTGAGACTAGAACCAAAGATGCAAAGGTTCTAGAATCTATTGGTCGCACAGAAAGGCACTGGAACAATTAAGTTAATAGTTGATTTTTGTTAAAACATGGCTTAACAAAAAAAATCACCATCCAAGAGAACTTGCTCTTCAAATTCAGACAGAACACAAGGTAGTCACAACTAGATACTAGATACAAATCAAGAGTATTTAAGCAAGTATCAATACCTTTAAAAAGAAAGAAAAACAAAGATTTATGTATAGATTTGAGAATGATGAAAAGTAAGAAAACAAAATATTATATGTTTTGAATGGTCAACTGTCCTCAAAATGGCATCATAAAACAGAAAGCAGAAACCCATAAAAAGTACAAAGTTGAACTTTTTCAGCACAGTGAATAGTTTTAATCTATAAGAACTAGTGCTACTGTGGTATCAAAATTGGTATTAAATATTTGGCATTTTCCTTAATATCAAAATCAAGTTTGAAAATGTATAGATACCAAAGTTTGTTGACTAACACTGATATATAAAACCAACCAAACACTACTTCTCAAACTTAAAGAATCCATCACATTTCGAATTCGCATCACAAATAAACCAATCCTCTACTCTCCCACTAACTCGCCAGTCCCTTATAATTCATATTCATGAGGATAACTTGGCTAAGCTTGATTGAAAGGTGCATCGGAGAGCGTCCTATCCCTCTCTTCCTCAGACCACCTCCAACATTCACCCCGCGCTACACCCAAATCCACCAAGTCCATTCACAGCTGGCAGAGAGCGAGCCGGGGAAAATCAATAAGTGCAATGCTACAATACACTAGCGACAAATTGATTTCATCCCAAGCAATTTCGACCGGAGCAGAACGTGGGTGGCTTTCAGGCCTTAGCGAGGTCCTTTAGTGCTACCACTCCCGATTAGCCCCATATGTATTTAATGCGATTTATCCTCTTATATGTGCTGCTTATGGATCTGTATTGATCATTTTAGGCTTGTCCCACCAGCTGCTGACGGGGGACAATGGACTAATATGACAGTGAAATCATAGTGTAATGGAGGATAAACCTGGAGGTATAGAAGCTTGATGCAACAACAGCTTTACACTGGGATCAATAGAAATTGTATTGCGCATTTTCTTATAGAGATAAAAGCGGTTATGCTGTTGGTAGAATACATACTGACGCTCTAGAACTCTGCTGATAATGGTAGCTCAGGTTTTTATGGGAAGTGTAAAGTGCTTTATACCATTATACAAGGTATACAACAACATGGGAACTCTCCCATGGCCACTATAAGCAATTTTTACGCATACAGTGACAGATTCACACTCATTTACTCTCACATTGCCATTATAGAAATTGCAGATTATTGAACATGTTTTGGACAGTATAGGAGGGAGGGTTACTGAGAAGTATCTATTTTGACTTAATTTTGCACTGAAAAGAATGTTTGGAAATGAAAGGCACCACATACCAGTTTAAGGAGAATAAATGAATGCAATTTCATCAGAAATATCTTTGCAGGCAAACTAAAAACATTAATAGGTTGGCACTAATATGTATTCATTATAGTCCACTGAGGAAAAAAGTTTGGGCACCTCTGTTTTAATCCACATCTTAAAGTGTCCCTTTATAATTGATATTGGAAACTACTTCATTACAACATTTCACTGACAGACACTATAGAACCTATACGGTGTTTTAATCTACAGTACATCTTTAGCATTTAGACAAACATACAAAACATAATAACATCATTTCAATTCCAGACACTCATTTTAAGAGTAATGTTGAGAAGCCAAATACCTTTAATTGAGGTCGAGGTCTGAGGACTGAACACATTTCTACATCCAAAATAGGCTGTACAATTATTAGACCTAATCTAAATTGCGGTCAAGAGAACGGAGGGAAAAAAGGAAATAAAGAATAGTGTAGGACTGAGAGGCCCATTTCCGACAGCAGCATGATTAAACACAGACACAGTCAAAGAGTTCACTGTGCAAGTCATTTTCAAACTTCAGATTCATCTCCATTATCATTATGAGCACATTTTTGTCCTGCGGATATTCTGACAAAACAAAATAGATGTGTCGCCCACGGCAACATATCAAGCATCAAACCTTTCTCTGGACATAAGAAGGTCAATGCCCCTGCCGGAACGTAGCTGGTCCAGTACATTTTTAATGTCACATGACTGAAATATTGTTAGCAACTTAATAAAACTTTTAACACGCATTTTATGAAACTAAAGTGAAAGTACTGGGGCCATGGCGGTAGTGCACAACTTCCCCTAGACTTGATCGCTCAAGGCCATTAATAGCAGATCAAACGCTCGCCCCCTGCGCCCTCCACAAACCCGACTTGGCAGTGTGTCTGCTGCTGGTGGTGGGCATATGCGAATCCAAGAGCACGGCACAAGAAAGAAAACAAGATGGAGCATGAGACAAAAGCAGCAGTCTGAAGGCTCAGTGTGGCTGTGGCGTTTGCTCCGGCTCTGGGGAAGGGCCAGGAAGGAGCGCTTCAACAGAACAATGAGACAAGTCTGAATTATTTACAAAGAGTTTGGACGCAGCACACAGCCTTGGTGCCATGCTGCTCCTTACAAATCTAAATAAAGTCTGGCTCTTGAATGATGTGCAGATTTGAGACAAGCAAATGGCATTGTGCAAAGTTGGTGTTCTTTTCTATTGTCACAGCGTGTTTTAGCCTATGATCTTCTATTTCTTCTTTGGTTATTAGGCTACACAGTACTATTAGTATATTTTAAAATCCTTTGTGAGGGAATTCATTTCTTGCATTTGACCCATCCTTTGAGCAGTGCAGCTGATGCAACCTTTCAAACTTGGTTCTGTGATCAGAAAAAATCTATGTTCACACCATGAGGTCAACAACATAACTTATTAAAGAGGAATTCAATCTGTAAATATTTTTTTTCTTTGACCACACTGTAAACTTGTCCCAGTAGCTTGTGTGCTGTTGCTGGAGTTGCACGCATAATGAGCTGGCCCTGGCCTGTCTCGGCCCACTTAGCCCTGTAGTGGAAAAGCTTTACATGTCTTTTGCAAGTCAAGAGCTTCATTTGGATCTGACTTTGGGGTCAGGGAGCTCAGAGGGAATGCAGCAGCTCAACAGTTTACTCCTTAGACAAAAGCCCACACACTTCACTGTTTGCCAGCATTCATCGTCAGTCTCTTTACGAATACTGTTTCAACATCTAATGAGATCATACAATATGGAGTATGGGGAAAGTAAAGAAGTGATAACGATGTGAATGCATGTTGTTCCATTGTGATTCATCAGCATGGCCTTACTAAAAGTCGTATGAATTATATATCTGTCAATCAGAAAAATAACTTACTACTGCTGTAAATATTATCTCTTTCACTTACACAATCACTTCTACCACCACTACATAGTACTCCTACTAATTTTACTTACTACTCCTTATTTGAAACATTGTATCGTACAGGAAGTATTTATTCACTTCGACTCACAATAATCATGAGAGTTACAAAGATAGAAATAGTGTGTAAAGTCCTTGTATATTAGACAAAACATCAAGACTTTACCTGTGAGGTTTTTGAGGCCCAGCTGGCGCAGACCAAAGTTCCCGTCTCTCCTGTAGTTGAGGAAAATAGCCAGAGAGTAGCGATCTTCATAGAGTTTGGTTCCTCGGATGATCCTCAGGTTTTCCAGGGGCAGGTAGTCAAACTGGTTCAGAGCCACCAACACATAGCCCGTCACCTCTCTGATGGACTGTAACACAAGGACAACAGAAAAGAAATGGGTAAGAGAATGCACGTTGTTTTGGGATGGGCAAGACATACTCTGAACTCAGTTTTGTTGAGCTTAAAGGTGGACCATATAACTTTGGTTGGGGGGCCGTCACCTGCTTGTTTGTAAGGTTATGTTCTTGTTCTGCCTGGAATGTTCCACAGTATGACATTAAACCTGTAACTTGGTCTGGTCTGGTTTCCATAAAGATAGAAAGTATTACTGTGAAACAGAGTGGTTGTTTTGCAAGTCTCAACTAAGTCTCAAGTCTTTGACCTCAAGTCTGCGTCAAGTCCCAAGTCAAATACAGGTAAGTCCAAGTCAAGTCCAAGTCATCTGCTTTGAGCTTCAAGTCATGTCAAGTCTTTAAACCAAAAAAGTACCAAATATAGCTTAGATTTTTGCAATTTATATGAATTTTAAACTAAATTGTACTTAAAAAGTCATGATATATTTATATGTAGAGTTGTAGAAATGCATTTTTTTCCATTTTAAATGTCTTAAGTAGAGCCCGACCGATATGGATTTTGTTGTGGCCGATATGAGACCGATATAATGGGAGTTGAAGCTGCCGATAGCCGATATAGTCACCGATATATTTAGTGATGTAAAAATTCACTGTAAATCTTGAATTGATTAAAAAACTTAGGTTTGGCTCTAGTGGATTCTAAATTGGGTTTATTTAGGCAACATTTATTGTTATTTTGACTCTTTACATCATATTTACATACAGTAGATTGGCCTAATGGCATTTTTGCATCACATTCTAGCTAC